>NC_041218.1:48964525-49058966 GCF_002837175.3 Physeter macrocephalus
TAAAGAAGATGTGGCACATATATACAATGGAATATTACTCAGCCATAAAAAGAAACGAAATTGAGTTATTTGTAGTGAGGTGGATGGACCTAGAGTCTGTCATACAGAGTGAAGTAAGTCAGAAAGAGAAAAACAAATATCGTATGCTAACACATATACATGGAATCTAAAAAAAAAAGAATTGGTTCTGAAGAACCTAGGGGTAGGACAGGAATAAAGATGTTGACGTAGAGAATGGACTTCAGGACATGGTGGGGGGAGAAGGGTAAGCTGGGACAAAGTGAGAGAGTGGCATGGACATATATACACTACCAAATGTAAAATAGATAGCTAGTGGGAAGCAGCTGCATAGCACAGGGAGATCAGCTCGGTGCTTTGTGACCACGAAGGGGGTGGGATAGGGAGGGTGGCAGGGAGGGAAATGCAAGAGGGAAGAGACATGGGGATATATGTTTATGTATAGCTGATTCACTTTGTTATAAAGCAGAAATTAACACACTATAGTAAAGCAATTATACTCCAATAGAGATGTTAAACAACAACAAAAAAATCCAATGGCTTTTTTTTTTTTTTTTTGACTACCAAGGATCTCTTTTAGGACTTTCCTCCCTTGAATCTCATGTTTTTAAAACACTTCCTTAAGAGTCATGAATTCATTTTTCTATACAATTTGTCTTTTGAAGGTTTCACATTCCTTGATTTCTAAAATCTCATTTCACTCCATCAGACCTACTCTTTCATAATGTTGACAAAATTCTAGTCACACAAGAACACTGATGCTTTAGTTAATCTAGCAGACTTACGACAGAGAAATGCACAATTTCAGAGTGTTTGACTACTGTATCACTTGGGGTCCCAGTAGGAAACAGACTGCATGCACAAAATGGGTAATTTGAGGAGTGATTAGCAGAGGAGCTAGCTGCAAAGTTGTGGGCAGAGTGCAGGGAAGCACAAGCCATAGTGCAGTACCCTGGGCCCCATTTCAGCAGGGAGCTGTTAGCATCCCTAGGCTTCCAGGAGTGAGAGAAAGGAGAGGTTACCAGGACTCAGTGGAGAGAAGAGGTTAGCAGGACCAGGGGAGGAGAGAGCTGTGTGGAGAGGGCACCTGGCCAGAACTGTGACCCTTAGTCAAAGCAGGTGACTAACTGAAGGAGCTGTAAGAACGCTCCCCTTCTTCCCTCTCTGGAACCTGTTGTGGTGCCCCTGTGGTCATTGGCCCAGATCCAGCGGGAAAACACAGGTTAAAGGTGCTCATTCATGTGGTGTAAACAGGTCATCCTGGCAGGGCAGACAGCGGAGCGTTAAAGGGGGAAATGGGCCTGCATGGACAATCAGAAAATATGCAGTACAACTATGTTCCAATTAAACTTGCATTATTTTACTTTACGAGCTACGTATTTGTAATATACTTGTTCATGGAGAAAATTTATACGAGAAAAAAATAAGTGTGAACAAAATTACCTATCATCCTAACATGCAGAAAAAATTAATCTTTTACTATATCTCTTCAGATAGTTCCTCTGAAAGCACACACACACACACACACACACACACACACACACACACACAGAATAGTGTGTGTATATATACACTCTATATATATTATTTATAATGTATAACACACACACACACACACACACACACACAGAATAGTGTGTGTATATATACACTCTATATATATTATTTATAATGTATATTTATATATACATTATGATAAAAGATAAGAAACCCCAGTTTGGGACCCAGTGACATTTTTCACTCCACCCCACCTACTATAACTAAAAAAAAAAAAAAAAAAAAATTGTTATCTGTACCTTTATTTCCTTTTCTTTCATTTGAACCATCTAAGGGCAGGACTTTGCTAACTGAACTAGCTCTGTATTTACCCATGTGCCTAACAAACCATGACTGGGTTGATAAAAACAACAGAAGGCAGAGCTAAGACGCACCCATCCCACGTGTGCCGGCTCCACCCCACAAAGATGAGCCAGGACAGGCACGGCTCCTCTGAACCCAGTTACACACCCTGAAAACAAGGTCTTACTTTTAGGCCACAGCTTCCAATTTGTCTACCTTCCTCCTGGTGAAACAACTGGGCTTGGCATAAGCACGGTTTCATATGTGGGAATCACAGAGGGAAGAATTTGGCACCTGGTGTCTATGTACCATAACGCCAGTACTGTGCTGAGCTCAGCTCTCCTTTCTGCCAGCTACTGGATGGGAGGAAAGTGCATCCATTTAGAAGCTGCATTTTCTACCCTAGACAGTCAGGACTTACGGGTTGGCTTGCTAAGTAAGCACTAAGGCCAGTGAGATATTTGTATTTAGGTGATCTCCCACGGCAACCTTTCACTCTTGTGGTCAGACACCAAATCTATAGGGTCCTGGTGTTCGGCAACTTGAACATTCTATAATTTGCCATCTTGAGTTCATTTTCCTCCCATTGTGACGCTTCTCCACTGACAACTTTAAGGTGGAACAAATTTACTGATTAGTTGATAGGCTAAGAAACAATATTTATAAACCTAAAACAAAGATGAGATCTCAGGGGAGTTAGGGACCCACGTAAGAAACACACCCAGGTACAAGGATGGTTCAGTGGCAGAACTCTCACCTGCCGTGTGGGAAGTCAGATTCGATTCGCAGCCCATGCCATGCAGAAAATAAGAAAGAAAAAGAAAAGAAACACACCCAAATTGTAGAAGCTTTTAGTGAGTCCTTGGACAAAAGGCCTACATCTTTTCCTCTGCATTGATGCTCATGTCCTTAAGCTGATGATATGTGTGTGTGTGTGTGTGTGTGTGTGTGTGTGTGTGTGTGTGTGTGTATACATACACATATATGTATCTGTTGTCTGGTTACTTTTAAAGAAACCCAATTGTAGGCCTATGTATTAAAAAACACTTTTCATATGTCTTTTCATACCTATATTGTTTACTAGTCACTTTATGAGATAGTTTCAAACCCTTACAGATGCATTTAGAAGCTTAAACAGAATCTCAGCATGAAAAGCCATTTTAAAGGTTTATAATCATTAGTAAAAGGCATATTCATTCAGGGCAAAAGATGAAGGACAAAGTATTTGAACTGTTTGTATTATCTTCACCCTGGTTAAGCAGCTTAGCCTACAAGTAAGTTCTATACTTATACATAATACTGTGTTTCTCTGGGCAGCTAACTAATTCTCCATCCCCTTTTTAATGGAACGATGACAGTGTTTAGGCATCAAATCTAATCATCTGCTGGCAGAAGAAGAGACCCCTCCCCCAAGCCTCGTCCTGGATGTTGCTCCATTCAAACATCTTTTCACATCTCCACATTTGATAGAGGTTTAGGCTCCAATACCTGAAGAAGTGTTGACAAGGTTAAATGGTACCGCTTTCCCTTTTCTCTCTTCCCTTTCATTTACTGGGATTAGAACCGTCAAGAACTCTTCTGAAAGGTCTTTAGTGCTGTTCCAATGGCAGTTGAGGGAAAAGACCTAACTGACACTGAGTTTTTATCTTTGCGGAGAGGGAATTCAGAAAACCTATCTTTCTAGCATGTGCAAGCTTTGGGGAAGCTTTCTGTGCACACACACACCACACACACAGAGCGGTGCTTACTCTTTCTAAGATAACTCTAGTTCACTAAGCCTTAGCACAGACTGAACAAAATTCAAGCGGAGGCTGTGGAGTGTGGGTAGGAGGTTGCTTAGCCAGTGTTGGAAGGAGGGGGGTGAAATGCTTATTTATGGTCTTTTATCTTGATTTCTGGGATATGATCCAATTATATCTATCCAATAGTGCCCTCTAATCACTAGCGGAGATGAATAATGAAAGATTCCCCTTGTAGTCAAGCTTCCCCCACCCCAAGCTGGCTTCTCTCCTTGACTCATCCAATGTGAACATTCTAAATTCACATCCAGAGCATACCTAGAGCTTGTTACAAGCTCAGCGAAATAAAGAGTCACTTTAAGAAACTGGAAAAGAACTTCAGGGATTCAATAAGAGGCTGTGGCTACAGACTGACTGCAAATGGCAGGGTGGGACGGAAAGGGACCCTGTCCTGATTCCAGGCACAGGGTCTGTAAGCCAAGAGACCCTAACTCTGTTGGCCAGCGGAACTATGCAGGATTTAAGCATTAGGTTTCAGTGGCAATTTAGGACCATGAAAAGGAACAAAGAAAAAGCAGATTCATGGAAGTTAAAATAATTACTGAAACAGTGGAAACTGGGGCAGTGAAAAGGAGGGATGAAGTTATCTCCACCTCAACAGGAATAGAAACAGGACCACAGATGGAAAAACCCAACACAGGAGATCCAGCTTGGATGCAGGCTGGGAAGACAGGAAAGAAGAAACTCCGAGTTCCAGGAGAAGATTTCTATGATGCTGATACGTAGCTGCTCTCAGACCTTGCGAGTTGAAAGATACCACAGAGGCCCTGTAATCCAACTCCTTGATTTTAGAGAGAAGAAAATGGAGGCCAGAGAAGGAGAAGCAACCACACTAGTGGCCCACATCTAAATGAAGGCAGAAACAGGGCTAGAACCTAGATCTCTTGCTTCCTAATTCAGTGCTCTTTCTGCTATAATGGATGACTGTAGAGAGTTTAATTTCTGTGAAGTGGAGAGAGTAACTTTATCTCAGGGTCACCCTTGGACCTGAATATGTTGAACCAATAAGGTAATGACTTCATCTTGGGCAAGAGAAAAGCGGACGGACACTCAAAGAAGGCAGGAGTGAGGGTCAAGTCCAGAGGATGACCACCTCCTCACATCACCGTTAGGGGTCTAGAGTGAGAGGGAAGGGATTCTCTTTCATGCTGGGCACACTGGCCTTCAGGTCCTGCCCATATCCCCCCAGCCCATCGGAATCTCTGACAGCAGAGGGCCTGAGGACACTCTGAATTATGTTGCAGGGACGCTTTCCCCAGACCACAGCACAGTTATAGGACGGAGTCCCAGCCAGTTGCTTAAAGTGTTTTCTAAAACAACAACAACAACAACAACAAAAACCCAGCTAAGAGCTCTTTTTGTTCTGACAATTCTTCCTCACACTTAAAGTGCCCCGCACAATTAGGACCACTTATTTCGTGCATACTTGGATAATGCGCTGACAAAAAAGCTTAAACTGCAGAGCGTGACTGCAGGGACAGGAAAACACTGTTGCCTCTATGGTTTCATATACAGATTGTGTCATACTTCATGCTGAAATCATAAACTATCTATTTTTGCCCCCTCCAAGCTGCCTATTGTGTGCTTATAAACAGGAACCTGGCAGCGTGTCAGGGGTGCAAATTGATTTCCTTTCCCAAATAAAATTTTAAAAAGCAAATAAACAAGGTTATGTTGGCTAATGAAACATTACATGCCAGGCTGGGGAGAATTCTCTTAAAATGTATTTTCTTGAGCAAAGGCAACACTAAGCATCCGTAAAAGATTCTGTCATAGGGGCTTCTCTTCCCTGGTGGCGCAGTGGTTGAGAATCCGCCTGCCAATGCAGGGGACATGGGTTTGATCCCTGGTCCAGGAAGATCCCACATGCCGCGGAGCAACTAAGCCCGTGCACCACAACTACTGAGCCTGGGCTCTAGGGCCCGTGAGCCACAACTACTGAGCCTGCGTGCCGCAACTACTGAGCCCACGTGCCACAACTACTGAAGCCCGTGTGCCTAGAGCCCGTGCTCTGCAGCAAGCCACTGCAATGAGAAGCCCGCATACCGCAACGAAGAGTAGCCCCCGCTCACTGCAACTAGAGAAAGCTCGTGTGCAGCAACGAAGACCCAATGCAGCCAAAAATAAATAAATAAAATAAATTAATTTTAAAAAACGATTCTGTCATAAACAACATGTTTACACAAAAATGCATTACTTGAAAGAAGGGAAAGTAATGGTGCATCTCTCATGATATATTTAGATTGTGTTTTAAGAAATGAATTAGGAATGGGTGAGAAGAGGGGGAATCCTGCAGTGCCACAGAATTTGGAAATTAACTAAAGCATCTCAGAATTCAGATGAAGTTGTTCTTGTTTAGAAAATTTTTTGATCTTAGGATTTTTATAATTTATCATCAAAAGTAGAGCACTTTGAGTGTATCTTCTTGGCATGAAGAAAGCCGGGAAAGAAAACTGAATCACTCCCCGCCCCCATGCTTAGTGATAGATGCGTAGTGAGCCTGGCATACTGGTATCAATGGAAATGTCTCCTGGAGTGTGGCCTACTTCCCAGCAGAGATGCCTGGACCAGCTGGAAGCAGTTTTAGTCATCTATGTGTAAAAAGTATCAATATCTCCCAGATCCTGCCTACCTCCACAACAGAGAATGAATTTCAACACAGCCCCAGAACCAATGCCATTCCAAGTGGACTGCTAGGTCCAGGTCAAATAATGCTGTCATCTCCCTCCTTCAACCATCTTTCTGCTGTGAATCCAGTTAGCCGGAATTCTGATGCACCCCGATGAGCAAAGTCCCAAAGCAACACAACATGCAGCTCAAAGGATGGGGCTGAAAAGGCAGAGGGGGAATCTCAGGACCACCCAGTTGAAAGGTGAGTTGCTATTGCTGGTGGTAGATAAGCAGAGGGCATCTTGCCTGTTCTTCTGAACCCCAATGATGCATCCTTCTTGCACAGTTATTGCTTGTCATCCAGGGATTGGTATCTTATACTAGAGCCTAGAGGAACAAGGTGATAAGTCCCCATCATCTTAAGATGGTCCTGATTGTAACGAAACAAAGGAAACTTTTTAATCCTATTCAGGAGCTTTTGTTCAGGCTTAACTGTACCTCAGCTAGCTAGTTAGAAACAAAGAACAAAATATTCAGAAATCACAAAGGTGACCCTGAGATCCTGCAGACCTGAAGGCCCTACCCCAGAGGGTTTTAGGGGTGTTCGTCAGTGAGAAGGTGCAAGGTCTGGGGGATGGAATGGTGCCTGAGATGGCAAGTCCTCTCCCTCTCCCCACCCTGACTCACCAAGCAACCTTGGTCAGGTCCCCAGGCCACTCTGAGCTTTCTTTTTTCCGCCGCTTTTAATATAAGGCAAACACTGTCAGTCTGATGGTTGTGGTGATTAATGAGGTAACATTTGTAAAATGCTAAGAGCTTTCCAGAACTCAAATGCGAATACTTTAGACCAAATACTCTGGATAATAGTTAAAACACAAAAAGGGTTAGTCACCAGTTGGCTGAGGATATGAACCTGGGAAGGAACTGCAGGAGTGTGTTTTGTGCAAGGATTTGACTAGGGTTGGGTACACATCAGGGGAAGGGAGAAGAAGGGGAGAGAAGCTTTAGGGATTACAAAACCTGAAACATGAGTTATTTCACTTCCAAAAGAGGCCATTAACTTTTAAAACTCTGTACCCTTTCAACAATACCAAAGATAATTTAATTACCCCAAATCCTTTTCTATACACATAATTCTATGGGGTATAATCCAAAGTGTGAGAGTAGATTATACTAAAACTTTTGTTCTTATCCCAAGAAAATGATACACTATTCTCTGGGGGCCATATACCAATTGGCTTGGCACTTGTAACCATCAACTTCCCCCATTTTCTGTGGAAATGGAAGAATCAAATTAATCATTGGCAAATATGATATAACAGATGTGTTTCTCAGCGAATCCACATCAGGCACTCAGAAAGTAATTACCCCCTGAAGCTTGTTGTGTTCTTGAGTACATTTGGCATCAACTAAAGACTTCAGCCACTTTGTTTTTATCTGACGTGAAGTTGAAGCCTTGGGGTGGTACTCCTAGTGCTGCTTTAGATTATAAAGTCTTAACAGCCCCTCGCTTTAGGGCACTGTGTTTATTGATGCTATGTAAGCAATTTACAGTCCCTTAATAGCGCATCTACCACAATGCTACAGTGTTTAACTTGTTAAATTATACTTAGAGCTTCAGGGAAAATTACCTCATTGGCTTTGCCAGTGTGGGTTATTGATATCACACAGGAGTTATGGCAGCCTCCACCTGACCGGGGACAGCGCCGAGAACATTTTACAGGCTGGAGTCAAAGGTGGAATGCAAAATTTGAGTGGAGAAGTTGAGGCGGTAAAGGACGGATGAGAGAGATGGAAGGGGGGACGACGCTGGGGGAGAGGAGTTAGAAAATGCAGAAGGGACGGAGGAGAGCAGGGTCAGCATCTGAGGGAGTCATTTATTTGGTTGTAAAGTGAAACACATTGCCAACAAGGGCCATTTTCATTCCAACTTTGACTTAAGCCACCTCCACAACTGGGCAGTGTTCCTACTCCCAGTCTCCCTGTCCGTTGGAAAGATGTTCTGGATCCGGGGACCTGGGAGACACCATGGACCTCCAGCTGCTGTAGCCACTCATCCAATGGGCTTGGTGTTTAGCCCCTTGGGGCTCAGATATTGCAAGAGAAATGGTGGACACCTTCATAAGAAAAATGAGGGGAAGGAGGAGGTGGTGGTAGAAAAGGGGGAAGAGGAGGGGGAGGAGAAAAGGAAGAGGAAAAGGATGGGAAGGAAGAGGAGAAACAAGAGCAGCAGCAAGAACAGCAGGAGCAGAATCTTTATTCGAATAAAAAGAGACATAAAGTGAGGCTAAAATATCACTGAGCCTGAAGCTTGGTGATGTCATGAGACTTCTTCAGAAAAGCAGCCAAAGGCCACGGCATTAAAATCCACTGCAGACACTAGAGCACAGGCTCGTGAAACCAAGCAAGTGGCTGATGCTCTCTGGGGTCTTCGTTCATGTGACGCCTGCTGGCTCACAAACGGCTAAGGGTTTGAAGCAAAGCATCAGAAATTACAAGTATCACAGGGTGTAATCTCTATGAGAAAACAGCATTTTCTCTTTCCCCATATGTAGTTTCTGTACTAGGTTTCTCATGCTTAGGATGCTTAATAATAATTACTAACCAAAATAAAACAGAAAGTTGACAGTGCAAAAATAACAGGCATCCAATAAAGTAAACAGCATGGCTCACCAGGCTGTTCTGGCTCATATGATTGTTGACAAGGAATAAGAGTGGGAAATAGCAAGTTGTATGTATTTCAAAAAATAGAGAATGAAAAGGAAGAGGGGGAGAAGTGCTACCCTGAACATAAACATATAGTTTCCTATGAAAATGAAGAACAGCTAGGTGTATAGGTATAAATCTCAGAATATGACTGCTTGAAGAGAAATTTTAGTCTTAAGGACAAGTCAGAAAGTCCCATTCCTCCTAGATTTAACAGATTT
Source organism: Physeter macrocephalus (assembly GCF_002837175.3). Taxonomy (NCBI): domain Eukaryota; kingdom Metazoa; phylum Chordata; class Mammalia; order Artiodactyla; family Physeteridae; genus Physeter; species Physeter macrocephalus. Next base: position 48,973,719 of record NC_041218.1, read on the forward strand.
AATGTTTGACCTAATAATTCACATTTAATGCCTAGAGTTGCATTTCCCAAACTGTGCGCCGAGATGCCCCAGGGTGCCACACTGAACTCACAGGGTTGCAGCAGGATGGTGTAGAGTTTGAGGGAAACATGGCAATCTGCTGGACCCTGTGCAAACTTGAGGCCATCAGTGTTTCAACATTAGATCATGCTACATTCCTTTGATTATATCACATCTTTGCAAAGCTGGATTTTGGTTGATCACGACGATAAAAAGCAAATGTCATGAAAAAATAAATGTGGAACAGAAAACAAGGGTGGTGGTGTCCAATCTGACTCTAAGGTTTGAGAACCTGTGGGAAGTCCAACAGGTACAAATACCCCATTCAGTAATTATAAATTATTTAAGAATGAAATAAAAGTTTTCTTTTTTCTTTCAATATCTGTGTATTATTTATTTCAAATAGCTACTGAGATGTTTGTATACTTATGAAGATGTTTGGACCTAACTACTTAATAAGCAGAATGATTTGGTATTTCTTTTGGCCAAGGCATGCCATGAAAAAATTGTTGAAACACTAAGAGTGCCTGGACCTGAGAAAGTTTGGATGTCTCTGGCGTAGGGAAAACTGATAGAAAATAATGTGTGGTTGTATTTAACAAAGAAGTAATTAGGAAAAAATATGATTTTGGTTAATTAGCCCTCAGGACAGTGGGCCATGTGGGTAAAAGAAGAATCTGCTATGTTTTTCAAAGGGCAATAAAGATTCAGATGTTCTGGAAACTTTACTGAGCTAGCTAGCGTCATGGGTGGGGATTTCTATGCTCTGAGTTCTGGGACGTTCCCGACACATGTAAGTCCTAGAGTTGGACGTTTCTGTATGCTTAGCTCTCTTCAACTCCATTCGACCCCACCAATGCCCTGGTGCTCAATTATCTGGCTGTAATTATTTTTTGCTTTTAGGGTGGTACCATGAATGTCATCTGTCACTGACAACAGTCATCCTATTATGTAAGCTTGAGACAGTTTAATACATCATAGGAACATTTTGCCAGTGACTGGGAAAACCACAGAGCTCACTCGGTCCACTGCATTTCACCAAAGTTGGGATCCAACACCCCAAAATATATTGGGGCATCATTCATTTAATTGTCTAGGGTGTGGAATAGGAAGCTAAAAAGGGCTAGGAAAGATGGGGCTGCAAGAATCAAAAGGAACTTTCAAGACACAGAATGTCCCACCAATAGCCAGGTGTTTCAGGTGTGAAAATGACCAGAAGAGCATCAAATTTATAGGTCAGTTTCAGAGTTTAAACTCAAGTTGATGCCAGAGAAGGGAAATGAAATGCTTGCCTGGCCAAAAAACTGATGCTACTAAAATGCAAATCAAAAATTTTCTGGAGAACTTGTTCAAGTCTTTTGGTTTGTAACTGGGGGGTAAAGAGAATGGGATGCAAAATACCAAAGATCAATTCTTCACCCCAAAGATTTACACTGATGTTATTTTTAAAAAGCCACTTCTTTTGTGCATTCACTTTTGGACAATAGTTTATTAAGCATGACATGTGGATTACCCCACTAGGCATTTTGGGGAACCCACTGGAAGTATAAGATGTGATGCCTGTCTTCAAGAAGTTGGCAAGACAAACCTTATATACTTATGAAGTTAAATGTCAGAAGAAGACAACACCAGAGGTCATTAGCCTGCATATGATTACAGGCCAAGTGAGTGGTTCAAGAGTCCAGAGGTGTGATGGTAAACTTTATGTGTCAACTATGCTAGGCTTTGGTCATCAGTTGTTTAGTCAAACAACAGTCTAGATGTTGCTGTGAATGTACTTTTAAAATGTGATTAACATTAAAATCAATAGACTTTGAGTAAAGCAGATTACCTTCCATAATGTTGGTGGGCCTCATGCAATCAGTTGAAGGCCTTAAGAACAAAGACTGAGGTTTCCCAAAAAAGAAGCAATTCTGCCTCAAGACTGCAGTATAGAAGCTCTGCCTGAGTTTCCAGCCTACAGATTTTGGACTCAGCGACTCTTACCCAAATTTCCAGGCTGCTGATCTGCTCTATAAGCTTCAGATTTCCTAGTCCTATCTCTCTCTCTTCTCTCCTCTCTCCCTATAGAGATAGATAGATAAATATCTTCTACTGGAGATAAAGAAACTGCAGCCTACATATAACATACAAGCTCCATGCACATCCTCCCATTCCCCTCAATAAGGTCTTGACCACCTGTCAGGCCAGGGCAGTCTGTCCTTGCAAGAAAGAACCGTAATTGGAATCCTCAGACTGTTAGGATTCTAAAATGGTGCAGCCACTTTGGAAAACAGTCTGGCAGTTCATCAAAAAGTTAAACATAGAGCTACCATAGGACCCAGCAATTCCACTGCTAGGTATATTCCCAAGCCATACAAAAAACTTATGTCCACAAAAAAATGTGTGCCTCAATGTTCATACCAGCATTAATCATAATAGCTGAAAAGTGGAAACAACACAAATGTCCATCATCTGATGAATGGATAAACAAAACATGGTATATCCACACAATGGACAAGTATTTGGCCATAAAAAGTACTGATACATGATACAAAATAGATGAACCTTGAAAACATTATGGTAAATAAAAGAAGTCAGTCACAAAAGCCCACGTATTATATGACTCCATTTATATGAAATGTCCAGAATAGACAAATCCATAGAGACAGAAAGTAGATTATGGTTGCCTAGGACTGGAGGGATGGAGGATGGGAAGTGATGCCCAATAGGTATGAGGTTTCCTTCTGGGGTGATGAAAACGTTCTACAATTGTTTGTGGTAATAGATAAATAAAATGGGTGGATTCATACCATAAAATGCTATATAGCAGTTAGAAGCAATGAAGAAGTATGCAACAAGGATGAATCTTTAAAAGAGTGTTGCATGAAAAAAGTAACAGCAGAAGATTTATAGCACATTGCCGCTCAACACACACAGATACACACAACTGTATTTTTATAAGGATACGTGGAGACTTAAGAATATATAATGAGTACACTGCAGTGGGTGACTATGGAAGGAAAGGGAATGGGACCTGAAGACAGAGCGGAGGATACAGATACAGTGAGGGTGGGGACTGTCCCAGACAATGATGACAATCAACTTGACCAGAGAAGTTAGTTAACAATGTTGATTAGCTCAACTCAGCTCCTGAAGTTTGAAAGAAAATTTAAGGAAGGTAAAGAAAGCAAACGAAACTTTAAAAAATATACGGCAGCCGCAGTGGATGGTCTTCTCCTAAGTTTCTGAAAATAACGTGAGCAACAAAATGGCACAGGGAAAACACCTCTGTCCCAGCAGGGGAGTGTCTCTGCATCCTTTTCTGTACAGGCAAGTGTAGCTCTCAGGCCAGAAAAAAAAGACATAAATCTAAGCTTGCCCACAGAAAGGATTAGGTAGTGCTTGCACAACAAGGAGGCAATGAGTGAAGTCATTTAGACAAATTGATCACCCAGAGACTCACTAGTCAAAAGATAATGCGCAGTTTTCAAAGTTCCAGAAGGAGCTTCCAAAAGTCGGTGGAGAGAGTTAAGTAGCTGAGTAGAGGAAAAAGAAAACCTTCTTCTATTCTTTTTCACTTATTTTGTTTTATTTTGTTTGCTTTGGGTTTGGGGGCCAGGGGAAGTGAAGTGGATTTTTGAGATTTTGTTTTCAAGGAAAGAATTTTTCAAAAATGGAAACTTTACTAACTTCGAGAGGGCTGTCTCCAGGGCTGTAATACTGATCTATGCAGTGGTGAGATGAAAACTCCTTCACAGTGACAGACAAAACGCTGCCCCCCACAATCCTTTATCTGCCTCTCCCGACCTTCCCAACGGCTTGTGCTCACAGACAGGGGCTCACCCTGCCAGCCGATTACATTATGCTAATTTGTCTGTTCCTCTAACTTCTGCAGGGGCGTTCACCGCGCAGAGCAGTTCCCAGATTTATATTGTCTCTGGCTGCCTCTGCACACCAACCGGGTTAATGGATCTCTCCGCCCTGCCCCACACTCCCTTCTCTGCTTCCACCTTGGGATGCGCAGCAATATCTTTAGGAGACAGCAGTGTACTTTCCAAATGACAGCCCTGCAGGGTCAGGGCTGTGCAGAGGTGAGCCTAGGCCTTATCCTGTCTGTCTCTCCAGAACTCACTGTTTATCTAAGGAGACCTGTCCTCCAGAGAAACTTGTTTTCCTAAGAAAATATATTGCTGCCTTTTTTTTTTTAACATAATGCAAAGTACTAGGCAAGTGTGTCCGCCTGCTAATTCTGTGTTTTATGGATTACACGGAACACACATCTGAGAGTGCAGACTTTTCTCCCAAGGTCAGGAATTCATGAAAAGCCTCTATAGCTAGCGTCCCAATACAACATCCAAAGTTCACAAATCTCTGGATCAACCAGGATTACAAAGCAACCACCATGTGCCAGGCTGTGAGAGAGAAAATAACAAACAATAATGTAACTATAAGGCAATGAGACCAACTCTTGTAAGTCGCATTTCAAAATCAATTTCATTACTTTAGAAGTTTGTGATCTATGGGACAAGAATAAATGCTAAGTTACGGAAAGACAATAGCTGTGAAAAATTCAGCTTCCTCTAAGGAAAGCTACTTCAACTCTAAACTGTGAAGCAGACTTAGAATACTCATTAAGCCATTTATCAGGGCAAAAATAAGCATCTCTTTTAATGACCACAGCATTCATATGAGGCAGATATGATTAATCCCATTTTACAGGTGAGAAAACTGAGCTCAGAGGGGTTAAGTAACTTGCCCAACATGGTGAATCAGTGCTGGAGCTGGAATTCAAAGTGAGCTCATGCTTCTAACCTTCATTCAGCCTCTATTAGATCTATTGAATTGCCCTCTTTTGCAGATGGAGAAACTGAGGTCTAGATAAATGTACCCTCCCACACCCCAAAAAAATGAAACAGAGGCCCAGAAAGGCTCAAGGTTATATGGCTGGTCTCCAGGCACCTGGTCCAGAACGCCTCCCTGAACATCTATGCTACTCCCAGTCACGCAGGAATGTGGCATTGCATGACATTTTCAGAGGTTCTATTTTTATATTAAACACAGAATATAGGAAATCATTTACAAAATAAAAAAGCAATTTCCTTTTTTCTGTGGTGAATTGGATTGAGATCTGTCCTGACAAGATCTGGCTACTGTCAGCCTATCTCTTCAACCTGAGGTACCCTTGACTCACACATTTTAAAACCTAAAATAATATCTGGAAAACAGACTTTTAAATGACTGACATTGTTATGTGGTGGCTACAAAAATGATGGAAAACTACTTATAATGACATGGAAAGATGCCTAGGATATATAATTAAGTATTTTTAAATGACATGGGGCAGATCATTTCTCATTTGGATAAACAGAAAAGGAGAGATGGACAGATAAATGAATAGCCAGGCAAAGAAATGTATACTGTTTTTTCTGGGATGCTATAAATTATGGTATATGAATAATTTTTTTGGAATGATATAAAAGAAACTATTAACAGGGATCACCTGTGGGGAGAGGCATTATAGGAAGGCAGAAGGAAAGGAAACTTTACTTTTCATCTTATGCCTTCCTGCCCTGTCTGAAAATTTTCAGAGGGCACACATTGCTTTTATTCTTAAAAAATGACCAATGTACATATGTTCCATATAACACAAATAACTAAATTTCAGATGTTCCAGAGGAGAGAAAAAAGCAAGTATTGAGGTTCTTATGAGGCTAACAGGATCGTGAATGGGAAGAGAAAGCACTCTGTAAACTAAAAAAGGGAAGGTATGATGGATACAAGATATTCACCATGATGATGAGCAGGGTAATTAGGACAATAAAGAAAATAATAATCGAAGATCAAAAATTGTGGGGAGGCTGGGATGCCACTACAAAATAGAGCCAGATGGCATCAGCTGATCTGTTTTTAACAGGATTTAACATTCAGTAATGTACCCCCCAAAATGTACACCCAGTAAATTAAGGCTGTAATTCCATCTCGGTGTTATGGTGACATGAAAATCCACTCAAGCTTTTCTGTCAGGGTTTATGAAGTTATCAAAGCCCCTTGATGGAATTACAACACTATTATGTACAGCTGGAGGGACATTACTCCTTATCTTAACAGCAGTTAAAAGCACAGTGGCACAAAAGGGCCAGTTCCTCAAATACCAGTTCCTCATCAGTGAGCCACAGGGAACGAGGACACGTGTGCGCCCGTGCATATACACACACACACGCACACACATACATGTACACTCGTGTCTGTGTTCATCTACATTAATGATTATTGGTCTGAGGTGCAAAGTCCGGCATATTCCACACTGTCTCTTTCGCAAGATTTAACAGGACTGTCCTCAGCACGGTGTCTGAAACGACTAGTGTTTTATCACCTTCTGGACATAAAGGAATATTGGCAGGCAGTCAATTTTGCTCCCCAGCATCTCTGTCCCCCAAAAGAAGCCATACACATAATAAGCCATAAAAACGACTTAAGATATTTAAAAATAAATAGCACAATGGTTATAAGCACTGGGTCAATCTTTAGAATCTGGCTCTACCATCTACTGTGTTACTTTGGGCAACATCCTTTCTCTGTCTCTATTGCCTATAAAATGAAGATAGTAATGAAGCCTACTCCTTTGGTTGTTGTGAGGATTGAGTGAGATAATATTGGTTAATTAGACAGAGTCTAGATACAAAGTAAGCCCTCTGAGTTCCACATAAAGAAGAACAACAGACACCTTTTTAACTACAGTAGAAGCCACTGAGACAAAGTAGTTAGCTGATTAACTAAAAAGCTGAATAAAGGGAGGAGCATACACATCATAGGTATATACTTTAAGCATCTTGTTAACTTAAAATATATAAAAGTAAGTGCACTGCAGAGCTTCTGATGGAGGACCAATGCCTTTTCTGAGTGTGGGTCTGCTGACTGAGCTCTTCATGTTCTTTCTGGCATAAACCACACCCTAAATGTATCGTCAATGGCTTCTAGTTTTAGATCTTTAACAGCAGAGCAAGAACTTAAAGGTCACAGAAAAGCAATCTGAGGGCAGCACTTGTCTGTATTTCCACAAATATTAATACCTTCCCAATCTTTGATAATTCTTGCCCATACTTAATTTTATAGCATTTCTAAGAGATTCTCCCAGTAAGTCTTTGCCAGCATTCAAACTGGGTCTTGCCTTTCATGCTCATATTTCATTCATGTACACATTATTTAATTAAGTTATGGAATTACAGCAATAGGTATAACCAGCATTGACAGTTTAGAAATAAATACAACTGCCAATTGGTAACCACTAAAGAACTGGCAGTTCCGAGCATTCAAGGTGTCAAGGGCATCAGCAGCTTTGTTTTACCGACAGAATGAAGAGCATCAGTTAATCTGCCAGGTGGGTGCAGGGCAGGTCCATGAAAAGAAGTTCTGCCACGTGTTCCCAAGTATCATGGCAGAAAGAGGCAATGGAGCTGAAGGAGCCCTAGGTGTCTCCCACAGTGACAGTTCTAACTGACATTCTTAAAATCCCCTCACTTCCCTGTTCTCAACTCTTCTTTGTCATCAACACTAGATACAACCCCCAAAGCTCTCTAAGACCAGGGATGAATACAAATTGTGCACCAAAGAACCAGAAAAAAGAGCAATTTTTAATATAAACATAGAACATTTTGACATAACAGTAACAGTGTTACTGCTAAAGGTTGACGACAATTATCTAGTTAAATGGCATGTGGATGTGCGAGCGGTTGGAGGACGTGGACAGAGGCAGCCTCAGGCAAAACATGAAGCTTCCTTGGCTATCACTCGCCGAGCCTCAGAAGACAGGGCTCTTTCACCCAGCACTCCCAAACCCAGATGCCCATTTTACCTACATCCTCCTTGCTCTCCCCTGCTCCTCCTCAATCTGAACCTAAACAAGCTCTTCAGAGCCAATCTAATAAACGCACTCATCCACAGTACGAACAATTAATGAAATTTAATGTTATCTTTCCCAGGGGATTGTATACTAGAATCAATAAACAAAGTAGGAGGTGACATGTTAAAGGAATAAGGGAATAAAATTGTGCAATTACGGGACATCCAGGGAGACTTAGGATACTCAGAAGAATCATACCAGCCCCTTTGAAATCACACTAAGCAAGAGACCAGGTGTTGCATGTTGTAAAATAGGTTGAGAAACAAGTGCCAATATGGTTTTGGAAATGCCATTTATGAAATATGGTAAAGTCTTCAATGTTCTTTGAAAACACAAACTGGTCTCTCAAGACTCTAGGCTTGATGTCAAATTTTCCTGAAAGACCCCCACATTACACGTGTACCATGCATCCTTGGAAACAGCCATAACAATTTATGCCCAATGAATGGAAAAGAATGTTGATTTCACTCGCTTTACGACTTGGGTGACGGTGGGCTGCTAACCAAAAATGTCTGTGCTTATTTTCAGAACTGATACCATGACGGTCTATCAGCCACTATTTGTTGAGTTCCCACAAGGTGACGACGATGGATTTTGTCTTTGGACGGTGTTAAGGGCTGGGAACCTGGACATATTTTCAGCTCTCCAGCACTCTGCCTTTTTTCAGACTGAAACTGAGTGGCTGAGGTGAGGCTAACCTACCTATTGGGGAACAGATTGGCCTGAAAGATGTAGATATCCACAGGGAGCACCCAACAAAAATGTCAACCACAAAACCACTTGATTCCAAAATTGTTACTTACTTTATTTGTACGGAACAAAATATGAGCTAGGAATATAAATGTGAACTGAGGACAGGCTGCTGCTAATATCTTGAGAAACAGAGTCTTCCAGTCAAGTTTCTTACCTAGTTTGTACCTTAATCCCCATGTTGGTAGGACACAGATATTAATAGCGCCTCTCTCTTGGGAATGCTGTGAGACTTATGTGATATTTAAGACACATGCCTTACAGTTTACCAGCAAATGAGAGCAGACAGGCAAGGTGGGCTAGCAACAGGCAGTGGATGCTTATATTAGATCCAACACAATAACCAGTAACAAAATTAATTAATAATTAATAATAGCTAACATTTACTGATGGTGCTGAGTACTTACTATGTGGCAGGTACTGTTTTTTAATACATTACCAAACTTAATGCTCACAAGACTTCTTTGACGAAGACACTATGATTATCTCCATTTTATAGACAAGGAAATTGAGGCACGGAGAGGTTAAGCAACTTGCCAGTGTTGCACACAATCAAATCTCAGCAAGTTTCAAAGAATTCAAATCACTGAATATGTGCTCTGTGCAAAATGAAATTAAGCTAGAATCAGCAACAGAAGGATGACTAGAAAATTCCCAAATGTTTGGAATTGAAACAATATGCTTCCAAATAACTCATGGGTTGAAGGTGAAATCACAGTGAAAATTAGAAAATATTCTTCATTGAATGATAATAAAAATTTAATACACCAAAACTTGTGGAATATAGTTAAAGCTGTGTTTAGAAGCAAATGTATAGGGACTTCCCTGGTGGCGCAGTGGTTAAGAATCCGCCTGTCAAAGCAGGGGACATGGGTTTGAGCCCTGGTCTGGGAAGATCCCACATGCTGCGGAGCAACTAAGCCCACGAGCCACAACTAGTGAAGCCCGCATGCCTAGAGCCTGTGCTCTGCAACAAGAGAAGCCACCACAATGAGAAGCCCGCGCACTGCAACGAAGAGTAGCCCCCGCTCACCACAACTAGAGAAAGCTCGCACATGCAGCAACGAAGACCCAACGCAGCCAAAAATAAAATAAATAAATAAATCCATTTTTTTTTTTAAAGAAGTAAATGTATAGCTTTAACTGTGTATGTTAGAAAGGAAGAATGGCTGAAATCTCAATTGATCTAATAAGTATCCACCTCAAGAAGTTACAAAAAGAAGGGTACCCAAAGAAAGTAGAAGAAAATTATGAAAAATAAAAGTAGAAATCAAGGAAATAAGAAACACACATACAATCAAGAAGACTGACAAAGCCAAAGCTTGATTCTTTGGAAACACTGATAAAATTGAACGACCCCCTCCAAGACTAATCAAGGAAAAAGAAAGAAAGGAGGCATACATTACATCAGGAATGAAAAAGGCCTACTGCTGTATATGCCATGGAAAACAAAAAGATAGAGGATATTTTCTAAACTTTATGCCAATAAATTCGGAATTTTACTTAAAAGGATAAGTTTCTAGACAAGCTCAATTTATAAAAATGACACCAAAAGAAACAGAACATCTTGATAGACGTAAACAGAAGATATATTCTTCCCCCAGTGTTTTAAGATGCTGTTCTGCAAAGGAAGGCTGTAAATATATCTTGACCACTGTTAAAAATATTATTACAGAATCGTACTTGAAGTAGCTGCAAGCATTTTCAGGCAGGTAAGAACACTTCCAATGCCACTGCCTATGGCAAAATCACCTAGCTTTGAATACTAGGATTTTACTTAAAAGGAAATTAAAATCCAAAGCCAAGTTTTTTCCTTAGTTCCAGTAAGTCTAAAATCATTTTAATTTCACTCCTCAGATGTCCGGGAAAGACATGGCATCTAGATCCCTTTACTCTAAAGTTTATAAGGTTTCAAAATCATGATGATGTCGGACTTTACTCTTTTCTCTCAATCTCTGTAGATCATAGAAGAGTTTTTAGAGTTTAAGTAGACAGAAGTGTTACTGTTGCCTATTTTACTGATACTTAACAGTGTAAGTGATTTATCCGGGGTTCCAGTGGCCACTGATGGATGGAGCTAGAACTGGAACACAAACCTTCAGACTCCAGATTCAGTGCTCTTTCCAATTCTCTGACACATTGCTAGAGGAGCCAAAATGCAGCCAGATTATTCTATGAATTTTCAACCTATTCATAGTAGTTGGTGCAAGCATAGCCATCTGTCAGCTGGGGCTGTGGGAAGCTGGTCCTCAGGACTGGTTTTTTCTATGGGTTTCTACAAACTAAAATTTTCTTCAGTGAGTGGTGCCCCAGAATGATACAGGGGTCTTATTTCCTTCATAGCGCAGAATAACATAAAGACAGTGTCTAGTCTGGAGTTAGGGTCACCTGGGTTCAAATCCCAGTTCTATCATTAGCCAGTTATATGAATTTGAGCATGCTGCATAATCTTTCTCTTTCTCAGTTTTCTTATCTGTAAAATGGGAATGACAATAGCACCTGTCTTACAGGTGTTCTCTCCTGTTTGGTTTTGGTCTTTTTTTTTTTTAATGAGAAGAAACACAAAAGCACTTAAAACAATAACTGGCACACGGTTAAGTTCTCAATAAAACAAGATATATCTTTCTTCTTCCAGCCCATCATCACGTCTAACTTTATCTTGGCTTTAAATTTTAAAAACCAAAGTCTATTTTTGCTCACTGTTCTTTAAAGCAAAACATTGGCATTTGAACCAAAATGTCCCTCTGAATACTTACATAGTGCCCAGAATAGAGGATTTACAGCTGAGCAAATCATGTTAGCTCCACTACAAATACTTTCAGGAAATGGCAATGTGGGAGACTTCATTGCAGGACTGGGTCCATGTGCCTAGTTGAAATGAGTTAAGAAACCATGGAGGCAACATACAGATTTTCCCCCCAGTATATTTGTAAGTGACATTTTAAAATATTTCACTTGAACTTGGTCATATCCATTTACAGAGATTTATCAGTGAAAAGTACTTCAAGGTAGGGAATGACCAATAGGTGCGTGGTTAGAAACCCAAACTGCACCCAAAACTGCTTAATATAAAACCAAGATTGAATGAGAAAAAGAAGGATGTGCATATATCAAGTATGAAGCGGAGGGCTTGAAACTGAGATTCAGTTCTCCTTTCTCATGACAGACTGCTGACCTTATTTTGGTCCTCCAAAAAATCAGCTGTAAATTTGCAAGATTTGAAAACAAATCTTGAAGACTTGTTGGGACTTCATGTTCTTCAGAATCTTCCCCTCCTTTTCACTCACAGGAACGTCAAAAGCAGCCCCCCATTTATGCCTCAGTTAGCTCCCCCTGTATTCATCAAAATAGACTGTTTCCACTCTCTCCAGTAATCCCAGCAGTCTGGTCTGCACCTTCTCCAAGTCCATTCCCAGGCATCCACATCAGGTGCGCTGTCTCAGGGGGTAATTTTAAACAACCATGTGCTCAAAATAAATGCAGATGCTCTGCTATGTTGAAAAACAAAAAGTCTTTAAATGCATGTTATAGAAACTTCTTCTGTGTTTTGGCGGTGAAGTTCAGAGGTGTTCTAAACATTTATTGGACTTCAGCGGATATACCAGAGTGGTCATTTTCAACCTCCTCTAACCCTCAGTTTCCTTACCTGAAAAATGGAGTCAACCCTCCCACCTTGCAAGACGATTATGAGGACTAAATCAAACTACACACTTTAAACTTCCAGCACAGTTATAGGATGTGTGTAATACTTGGTAGCTAGTTCTGTCGGAGGTATGATTACAGATGAAAACAAACCAGGGTTAGTTAGACTTCAGATACCTCCACGTACTGGTAGAGTGATCTTAAGCAAGTTACTTAACCGCCCTGGGCTTCAGTCTCCTCATCTGTAAAATGGGCATTAAATAGCTACTTTTTAGGGTTGTATGAGGATTAAGTGAAACTAAATAAGATTGTGTGCATAAATACTACTGAATGGGCAACAAGAAACACTCACAAGCAATTAGTATGTACTCAGCATCTGATGAATATTCAGTAACCAGTGGTACATATTATTTGAAATGGTACTGAAGCTATAAATAATGTGAATAATTTAAGACTGATGACTGTCTCCGGACTGGAATGCTGGAACTGAGCCTTATTCAGTAAGTGATTCCACAAACCCTAATCTGGTCAGGCCAGCCCACTGCTACCTCCTGAAGGTGTCAAATCATACTGCAAGGGACTCGAGATCTGAGCGGGATCAGAGCCTGGAAACAGCAGAGACAGAGTTCCCATCACTGGGAGAATCACTGAGTTTCAGGGCTGGAAGGGAATTCGCTACATGGCAGGCAGGCAGCAAAGACAACATTCCAGGGAGATGCACCTTGCAATGGAGAAGAGAAGAAGCAAAACGGAGAAACGGACCCCAAGACAGGATGGAGAAAGACAGACGCCATGACGTAGAACCTCTGCAAACTCGAAAGGCGCGTGTTCCCCACTGTTCTCTAGAAATGATTCTGTCTTTGCAATAGAGGAAGCTAGAAAGAGTCCCCCCTCGCGTGCCCTCCAGGTCCAGGTGCTTTTCGAGCACTGTCCTGCTGGTGTCTCAGGCAGGCTGTGTGTTACCCGATGGGGAAATCAGACACTCCGTGAGGAGTGACTTCTGATGCTAAACACTGGCAGCCCCAAGAAAGTCTCAGGGTCTCTGAGGGACCCCTTTACAGCTCTGGGCTCAGAACCTTGATTTGATCTGATGCGTTTTATTTAAATTGCTACATTGTTTTCCCATTCCTTCTTTTTAAAGAGGAAACCTGAAGAACATAACCAGGCTTCCAAACGTAAAGTCTCAGCGCAAAGAAAGTTAGCATGACCTGATCAAGGGGAAAAAGAAGCCTGCTGCAGAAATGGTCAGGTTTAGGCGGCCTGAAAGAATATCTTCCCTGAGAAATTCATGGTCACCATGCCAGTGAATATTCTTTTCTGCTATCTTCCCTCTTTTCCATTAGTTCCCTCCCTTTTTTCTTCCTCTTTCTCTTCTCTCTCCCTCCCTCCCTTCCTTCCTTTTTCCCCTCCTCTCTCTTGTCTCTTCCTCCCTTCCTCCCTTCTTCTCTCTCTCCCTCCCTCCCTCCCTCCCTCTGTCCACTTTTCCTAAAGAAAATAGCTTAACTCTGGAAGACTTTGCTATTTGCAGCCAGCAGGAGACAAAGCCTCCACTTCCATATCTGAGGTTCACATCCGTGGATTCAATCAACTGTAAATAGAAACTGAGGTGGGGGGGCGGATACCAAAAAGTTCCAAAAAGCAAAACCTTGGACCTTGGATTTGCCACATACTGCCAACTATTTACATATCATTTACACTGTACTTACAACAATTTATACCACATTTACATCGTATTAAGTGTTATAAGTAATCTCAAGATGATTTAAAGAATATGGAGGATGTGCTTAGGTTATATGCAAATATAATCTATACAAGGGACTTGAGCATCCTTAGATTTGGCTATCCTCGGGGGTTCTGGAACCAGTCCCCTGCAGATACTGAGGAAGGGCTGTATTCCTGCAGAAATTGTGAATCTGCGATCAAATCAGGCTCGGACCTAGCATTCTTAGCAGGACTGCCCCTGCGTGACTGGGTTGGGCCTTATTTAAGGAGAAGGTATAGACGGGGGAGGGGGGGATCAGGCTGTTGGCAAGGGCTTCACCTTATTTCACTGAATAATTCACCCAGGACTAGGAGGAAACTGAAATGGGAGCTGCAGCACATAAGCCCACCCGTCAAAAACAAATTTTAGGGAAGAATGAATTTCTAAAGAGAAATAAATCACAAGAGGGAGGTGAAGTGGGTCACCAGGGGTTTGAGAACTCAGGTTCTGCAGTCTGACCCATTGGGGTCAACTCTGGGCTTTGTGACCCTGGGAAAGTCACTTCATCTCTCTGTACCTCAGTTTTCAGACCTCTAAAATGGGGAACACAGTAGTACCTGCCTCATAGCGTTGTCGTGAGGTCTAAATGAATTAATATGGAAGCACTCCAAAAATGTTTGTTGTGATAACATTGAAGGTGGTGTCTGCAAATCTAGGTCTTTTCAGTGAGCGTAAGTGAAGGGAAGCAAGATAAATGAAAGATGATGTGGACACGAAGAGAAGAAAATATTATCTGAGACTTCTTCCCTTGTTTGAAAATTCTCATATTTTGAGAAAAGTGGGTAAAGAAAATTCCTCCCACTGGAATTCCCGTCTAGAAGTGTCATCTTGCTGCAGGAATAGCTGTGTGAGGGGACCCCCAGTCAGGGAAGGGGTTGCCTTAATTGTTACTTAGTTTAAATCGCATTCTCCCTCCAGCCTAAGTAAAGGGGTCCCCATGGTCCTTCCCCCTCCACTGGGAGAGGGCGGAGCCTGAGACTGCCCTAGAGGGAGGGGCGGGCCTAAGACACAGCGTCCAGAGCCCCCATCTGCCCTTCCTAGAAGCCGGGGCCTCCCCATTCTGTGTAATAAAGAGTTCCTTGTCTCTTAGCATACAGAGTAATCTCTGAAAGACTGCACTCCAATTTGAGAGTGAGCCAAGAGCCAGTGGGAAATTTTCTAGCAAATTGGACAGGGAGACAACAATACGAAGGGCAACTGGATCAAAGCTGCTTCACTTTGTTGTAAAGCAGAAACTAACACAACATTGTAAAGCAATTATACTCCAATAAAGATGTTAGAAAAAAAAATGCCTCTTTTTTTTTTTTTTTTTTTCTTCTAGAAATTCCTATCCCCGAGGCCCGAGGCACTGCTGGTCTGGGATTCTTTTTACCAGAAGTGGTCAGGATAATACAGATTTGCTTTTCCAGGGTTGAGTGACAGGATCTGGGTCCCCAGAATGTAACTGAAAAACCCTGTGACCAAAGCAAATGTTGGAGTCTCAAATTTGACCTGTCATTGTGATTCATAAATGTTGGCACTTGTTTTTTATTTTAAAAAGAGATATTGACTCAGCCTATGTAGCATCATTTAGGAGAAAGAGTGTGGATAGGGAAACAAGGGGGGAGAAAGAGGAGAGGGAGCGGGGGAAGGGGAGGAGGAGGACAAGGACCAACTTCTCAGGGCTTTGGCTCAGGATGGGCACCCCACAATATGCCCATGTTTGGTTATTGTACCAGGAAGTAAAAATAGACACAGGAATTTCAAGCTCCTTTAGAACAGAAGAGGAGGCCATCTCTGCCTAATACAGAACTAAGTCCATTGAAGGCTTCTTAGAAAATGTCATGTAAAATGCAGAGCTCAAAATCCTATTAACATGTCCTTTAGCCTTTTAGACTTTATGTATTTATCAAATAGAGTTGAAAACACTGTGTACTTCAGGAAATCCTTGTGGCACTTTCTGATATGACTTCTTGACAATATGACTTAGGTCACCATCTCCATGTACAATGCAGGTGTAAATGAAAGGAAAGAGGACAGCAGCGCTGCTGGAAGTGATGTGGCACTCATAGTTTCCATGAGTCATACGGCACTGAACAAGTCATCTGCTCTTAGTGTCCCTTTCTGTAGCTAGGAACAGTTACCTTTCCTCCTGAAGTTTATTATGTTCATGTATGTCTAGAGGTTCAGGAAGGTAGGTTATGAAAGCACAGTCTTACCTTTGTCATACAAGTTCTGAGTTCCCATTTCCTGAGAGGCTGCATCTTTCAATATGTGTCATAATTCAACTATGGGACACTTCATGTTATCTTCCCACCCCTGTATTCTCAAAAGTAGGAACTTACTCTTACTGTGTGCCAAACACAGTCCTAAGTTATTGCCTTTATTAACTGTTTTGTATAAGGTGGGTACTATTATTATTATTCCATTTTACAGATGAGAAAACTAAGGCTGAGAGGTAAAGCAATTTCCCCAGGATCGCACAGCTGGTAAAAGCTGGTATCTGAGCACAGACAGCTTGGCTCAAAACTCTGTGCTCTTCCCATTATACTATCCTGTTGCTCAAATGAGCAAAATTGCCAATTTGGCCAAAATTGCTCATAGTTGATAAAATATATCTATATTCAATTGCTTTGGAAGTTCATTTCCTCCATTTCTTTAAAAAACAAAAGCAAACAAATGAAACCAGAAAAATTTCCTACCCCTAAGGCCTGTGTCACTGTTGGTCTGGGACTCTTTCCCCCTTGATGTTGTCAGGATAATACCGTTCACAAAGTATAATAGATATGGATTTGCTTTTCCAAGGTTGGGGTAGCAGGAGTGCCATATAAGATCTCTATTGCTACATAACAAATTACCCCAAACTCAGTTTCTGAAAACAATAAACATTTAGAATCTCACTGTTTCTCTAGGTCAGGAATTCAGTAGCAGTTTAGCTGAGTGGTTCTGGCTCAGGGTTTCTCATGAGATTACAGTCAAGACATTAGCTGGCGCTACGTTCATCTAAAGGTTTGACTGGGGCTGGAAGGTCTGTTTCCAAGGTGAGTCACTTATACCGCTGTCTTGACAGAAGGCCTTATTTCCTCGCCACATGGACCTCTCTATAGGGTTTTTGGAGTGTCCTCATGACATGGCACTGGCTTCCCTCAATCCCTACAAAATCCTGCTTCAAGAGCAAATGTTAAAGTCTCAAACGTAATGAATAATTTTCCATTGACAAAATTTCAACCTTGGTTTTTAGTTGGGGTCTCCATACCCCTCTGTATTGCCTGATTTTCAGAATTCCTATGTAAAAGAGAACTTGGATAAGTCTGACAGATGGTGTTATTGTGTTGAATTGTACCCAAATTCATTTGTTGAAGTTCTAAGCCCTCGTATCTCAGTATGTGACTTTATTCAGAAATAGGGTTGTTGCAGATGTAATTAGTTAAGATAGAGTAGGGTGGGCCCCTGATCCAATATGATTAGTGTCCTTATAAAAAGGGGAAATTTGGACAGAGACACACCCACATGGAGTACACCAGATGAATATGAAGGTGGACATCAGGGTGATGCATCTCCAGGCCAAGGAACACCCCAAGATTGGAACAAACCACCAGAACCTAGGAGAAGGGCATGGAACCAAGTCTCCTTCACAGCTCTCAGATGGCATCAACCCTGCTGACATCTTGATCTTGGACTTTCAGTCTTCAGAACTGTGAGACAATATATTTCTGTTGTTCTAAGCCACCTAGTTTATGGTACTTTGTTACAGAAGCCCTAGGAAACTAACACGGATGGTAAGGAAAAGAAAAAAAAAAACAAAAAAACTTGACATCTCTAGTACCAAAAGATCGCTAAACGACAAGAAGTGAGGTTCACTTGCATCCATGGGTTGACCATGGGGCTTTCCTCAAAAGATTATATTGTGTCTTTCTCCTGCCACCCATTAAAAAAAAAAAAACCCATTTGCCCTTCCAAAAGCACATTCCCAAGTAAAACTGGCAAAAACTCAGAGTGGACAGTCAGGGTTTCCTGATCTCGCCCAAGAAAGCGGATATTTTATTGCTCTTTCATGACCACAAGGTATTTCCTAAGCTCATTAAGCACATTTTTCCTGCACAAGATCTTGTCTTAATAAGGCCCCCAACACCCCATTCCTCCAGCCTCCATCATCAGGCAGGATAAAAGGCTGAAGTGGAGATGAGAGGGGGCTCTGGAGAGTTCCAACTCTGCTTGTTTATTTTGAGACACACTTGTGCTCCGACGTGGGCCATCACAACTGTGGTCAAAGCATTAGGAATCTGAAGAACATAAACAAAGCTAACTGTGGCAAAGGGCCAGGATACAGGAAGGGCCAGGATGAGGTTTTCTCCAGCATTGTGCAGGGAGGGCAATTTTGCATAGCCTTTTATATGATAATCACAGTCCCTTCGTCTGTATTGAACTTTGCAGCAAGAAGAAAAAATAAATAAATAAGGCTGACTAATGGCTTGTTTCCCCAGAGGCAGCTTTTTATGGGATCATATGTTTTTTCAGCTTTTCAGTCACAGTTTCCTGCTTGGACGTTAGGAGTCCTTGACATTGGCTATGGCTTAGTGCACTCTGGACAGCAGCCCAAGCCACCTCAGAGCAGCTGGAGAGGGGGGTCCAGCTGGACCACAGCACCTTCCCAGATCACAGCAATGGCGAATGTGGTCCCCTTCGATGAGCTGCACTCAGCGGCAGGCCTTTCAACACCTTCCAGGTCAAGCATGACCCTTCTTATCCGGTCGTAGTGAGAAAAACAAGGGTCGGGTGGATTGGAGCCTGTGACAAACAGTCTGGAGGCATTCAAAAGCAAGAACAGCGGCTCTGAATTGCTTTTGTTCCTGTTCCGTTCATCACTGCTCCTTCCCAGGATCAGACGGGACGTTTGGAATTGGACTGTCTTGGGACTTTTAAAATCCCTGCTCTGTCACTGGGTGACTAAGAACAAGTGACTGAATTTCTGAGCTTCCTTTCTCATCGGTAAAATTGTAAGTGATAAAACCTGCCTTATGGACTTCTTATCGGGATAAGAGACAATGTTTGTAAGACACCTGGCAGATAGTAGGTGCTAAGCAAGAAGTAGCTAGTGCTATGATCAAGTGTCCCAAACACCCCCTCCTTCAAGGCAGATTACCATATGGAAATGTAATGCAAAGTGCATTGGAGCCGAAAATATCCTGAAATTGGGCTGAGTTAACAAACAAGCAAAAGCCATAGTCCTCCAGCACCCTCTATACGGCTTTCACTTTATTTCACTACTTTTGAGTGGGAGGAAATTATTCTGGAATGCCTTCTGTTTTGCTCCCCCTCTGAGAAGGCCATCGAGCAAGGGAATCAGGATGGAAGAAAGAAGAGAGACAATTTGTGTTCTTTATTTTTCCCACCTTGGATTGGGTGGTGGAGGGAATGAAGAGGTTGATTAAAATGCACCACCCTCTTGGTCTTGGGTAATTGCAGTTTAATTATACTTGGGGCAGTGGTTTTATCATATTAAATTTGGGGGAAAGTCACAAGATGAGTCATGGAAAATTTTTTGATAAAATTGTGGAAACTTGGGACATCCGTGATTTTTTTTTCCCCTTGCCTCACTCCTTTCCTACTTTCCTGATACACCCTCTTCTGCCTGCCAACAGGCCTCCCTGCAGGGAGCCATGCTGAGAAGGCTCCCTTCCTGGCCTCAGCATCTACTCCCTGGGCCTCAGGCTTTGCTGAGCCTCACAGTCCATCAACCTCTTCCCTGTATTCTGGGAATACGGGAGCCCATCTCCTTCCAGGGAGCCAGCTGGTCACACAATTAAGTTATGGAAACCAGTTGCATGCTCCAGACCAGAGCTTTCCAGTTGCTCCCATAGAAGAACTAAA
This sequence comes from Physeter macrocephalus, assembly GCF_002837175.3. Taxonomy (NCBI): domain Eukaryota; kingdom Metazoa; phylum Chordata; class Mammalia; order Artiodactyla; family Physeteridae; genus Physeter; species Physeter macrocephalus. The sequence goes on from NC_041218.1 coordinate 48,993,644, forward strand.
AATCTGTTGCCTTTCCTCATAAATCATATTCCCCGGTCTCCAAGTTTGTTGCGTCAGAAGTACTGGGGCGCGTCCTTGGGTTGTGAGGACTTATTGAAAAGTCACTCGATGTTCTACCCTCTCATTGCCTCTCTGAGTTCCAGCCTTGAAGTGACAGGCCCATATATTACCCATGCAGTTGTAGAGGTCCCCCCAAAGAGAGTCTGAGATGGATAGTGGTCAGAGGATGGCCAAAGAAGGGGAAGAAATATCATATTTTTCCTTTCCAGAGAAACACACCAATTCTGCAATGGCAAGCCTTTTTTTTTTTTAACCTAAAACGTTTGCTAAGGTAATAATAATTATAATCACAATCACTCATTTTTATAGCACATTAAAGCTTATACACTACTTCCACATAATTTAGAATCAAAATGCTATGTACTCTTGATGTCAAAGCATCCTCAAAAACTATCCTGCTGGCTATTTTTCTTCATCATGAAAATATTCTCCTTGACAATTACAGAACAGTTGGTGCTGCCTCAATTAGAGCCCATATCAAGAAGATCTACTCACTTGAAGACAGAAACTATGGGCCAAAGTTTCAAGAAATCTTTGGACAGGTTCAAAATGTCCTGAAGTGGGCTTCCCTGGTGGCACAGTGGTTGAGAGTCCGCCTGCTGATGCAGGAGACACGGGTTCGTGCCCGGGTCCGGGAAGATCCCACATGCCGCGGAGCAGCTGGGCCCGTGAGCCATGGCCGCTGAGCCTGAGCGTCTGGAGCCTGTGCTCCGCAACAAGAGAGGCCACAACAGTGAGAGGCTTGCGTACCGAAGAAGAAAAAAAAAAAAAAAAAAGTCCTGAAGTGACAGTACATTCAAAGAGAGTAGGGGTGGAACAAATGTCAACATAGCTCTGACATAAACTAGACAAAACATACTTTCCATTTATTAAGTATATTCTACATGCAAGCAAGGCAACTTGCTAGGCCCTTTACATATAATTATGCCTAAACCCCACCATAACTTTACAAGGCAGACAGAAATGAAGGCTCAGAAATGTTAGGTGACTTGGTAAGGCCACAAAACCAATAAGTCAAGATATCTCAAGTTCTTTCCATTACAGTCATGCAAAGTTGGTTCCAAAGGGTTATGGCTCCATGGAATGTTAAGGGCTATTCCACAGAAAGACAAGCGTTCTGTGGTCAAATAATAAGTTAGAAAAATGGTGGGTTGAGCAAGGTTTCTTTCACGCAGGACCTCTTCAAGCCTTTAAAATGCCAACGTACATTGTGAATCCCCAAGAGAAGAGTAAGATTAAACGGACAGTGAACCTCTTGACAAAGGAATCCTCAGAGCAGCATTTCCTTAGAACGGTGATTTTCAAAGTACAGTCTCCAGACCAGCAGCATCAGCATTACTTTGGGACTTGCCACACCCAGACTTACCAAATCGGTCTGGAGTGGGGTCCCAGAATCTGTCTTTTTAGCAAGTTCCCAGGTGATGCTGGTGATGCTGGGATTCTGGTGCAGCATATTTCTCAGGAGTAGTTTTCCAGGGAAGGCATTTTGGTAAACCCTGAAATAGAAGTACTTGTGTGGCACTGACCTTTGGCTATTTGGTTCTGGCAGCAAAAGGAAAGACAGGAGGACAGACTTTTACTGGGGCAGAAAGTTGGTCTTTCAGCTCTTACTTAGGAAGGGATAATAGTAATTGTGCTTGTGATGGTCCCAAACTAGTTCTTGGAAACTGGAAAAGCCCATTTTGGCATTTCTCACTGCAACTGGCCAGGGTATTTGTCATGTCTCAGCTCTAACTCCCTGATGGGCTGCCCTCCTTTGATACAAGGTGAAAGAGTCAACATTCTGCCCCCATCATGGATTTAATATTTCCCAGTTTTCCCATTCTTGGTAAGGGGTGTAATAAGGTATGGATAAATCAGATACCACAGGTAGAGAATTGAGGGCCTCACTGCATCTGTAATATTTGTGACAAAAAAGAAAGCAAGAAGGAGTGAACTGTATGATTCAGGGCCTTTGCTCCAAGCTGGTGTGGACGCAGGCACATACCCATGTTCTCTCCTACCCACCCCAGAAGGAACGGGAGTGGCAGGCAAGCAGCATCTCTTTTGTGTATAGCTGGCCCTGAAATGGCCAGCATGGCCAGTCCACTTGGCCATGCAGACTGTTTTCTCCCATCAGGCCAAACTTGCCTAAACCACGAACTCAACCTGCCCCAAAGAGGGTTTATTTTTATTTGTCTTTAACAACAATGTTCTGTAGTAACCAAAACTCTGCTGGTCCTCAACACCCAGACACTGGAAGAAGCACGTCATTCCAGGAAGCTTTTCAAATGCCAAAAAGGACAAAATGAGATGGTATCCACAGGATCAGCAATTGTGCGGATAAGTAACTGAGGAATAGGTGAGTGTGTTCTAAAGATGTTACGGTTTCATTTCCATCTGTCCCATGGGAACTTCTACTACATTGCTCGGAAGAAAGCATCCCTGAACATTTTTTCTGACCTGGAAATCAGCCTAGCCAACATCTGCCAAACCTTCCTAAAAATAAATAGTGGGTATACTCACTACCTGGGTTGTGAAAGAAAATGTTGGGGAAGCCCTAAGGCTTTGGATTTATATAAGAATCACCTGTAACAACAGAAGACTGTCTCCTCCTGGGTATGGATCATAGACACCAAACCCACCTCCGAGTTTTGACTAAAGGCTTTGGAAGGTTTTAGTCTCTTGGTCCATCGCAGTGAAGAAAGGGACTTCTGAGTCACAACTACCACCTAAAATCCAGGAAAAATTATGGGCATAGAGTATTTGCTTAGTTTCCCACCGCAGATTTGGCACTAAAGTCTCAGCAGCCTTGGGTATACATATAGTGAAGGGCAAGAAAACAAGAATTATTGAGCACCACTGCATATACATTACAGTGCTTTACATAGGGGGCTTAGTTTGCCATCAGCAACACCTTATGAGATAAATAATTATTATCACCATTTTACAGGTGAGAAGACCAAGGCTCATAATGTTACGTTACTTAACCTACCTAACTTACCACTCTCCCCCCATCACACACACACACACACACACACACACACACACACACACACACACACTATTGCGTTAGGAAATCCTTAGCTTAGCCCTATTTTACTATTATGGCACGAAACACTTGTCACACTTTATTAGAAGTGCTGGCATTTTAAGTGATATCTTATTGTATCCCAATGACTGACACATATGAAACACTGCTGAATGAAAAGATGAATTTCTCATTCCAAGCCTTCTTGCTTTCAATTCAAGATTCTCTACACAGTATACTATTAACCAATAACTATGTTGTTGGGTATTTTTCATCCTCAGTCATCCTAGCTCCTTCATGAATTAGCAAATTTCTTGAAAAGAAAATGGATACTGAAACGCTTTAAGAGACCTCTCAAAGTGCCGTAGAAGGCACTTCAGTTCTCCTTGCCTCGGACAAACCAGGTAAAGTAATCTTGCTGTATGAGGACATTCATTCATGCATTTATGTTCATTCATTCACCCATTCCAATAATTCTTCATGGAGCTTCTTCCACGTGTGAGGCAATGGTGATGGGAGTGATAGAAGGGGCTAGGCAGCGCCTCACAACAACACGGCTTACAGTCGAGGGGAGAGAGGAGAATGCAGCGAATATGAGAACATGACATAAGCGGGTAGAAGTGCCACAAGAAATGCTTGAAAAGCCATGTGGGAATTCGGGGATGCCAAGGTTACATCAGGTGAGGGGGAATCAGAGAAGGCTTCATGGGGGTGGCATCTGACATAGGCTTTCATGAATGGGTTAGATTTGGTCAAAGATGAGGGGAGGGGAACACCTTCCAGGTAGAGATAACTGTGTGGGCAAAAGCACAGTGAGGTGGGGAAGACACAAATAGGTTTAGGGAAGGGAGTCTTATTCCATTTTCCTGGAACAGAAAAGACACAAGAGAGAAAATAACACAAAAGAGAAAACTGGCAAATTAAGTCAGGGTCAGGTCATGAGGAATATGCAGCTAAACTGAGTAGCCACAGTCATTGCCATTTCTATTGTACCTGTGGTTCCAGAGGAGCTTAGGACCCATCAAGAAAGCCAAACTTCCCCCTGTACCCTCAGACTAGCAGCTCCCCTACAGAACGTAGCCTTGGCACCTGGTCCCCCTACCACAGCATCTGGGACATCTTAAGCCCTCAATAAAAGTTTGTTGGCTTGAATTGGGAGGACATAATAGAAACATTTCCAGGGGTGGAAGTTGGGGGTGGAGGGAAGGTGCACGGCAAAGCTTTCCTTTAAAATCAAACGTTTAAATATATAACGCTGACCACAGCCTACGTATTAGAAATTACTCTATGCTACTGCCCAAATTCCTATGACACCCAGAAATAATGGTGTAGCAACCACCGTCCCCCCCAGTTCAAGGCAATGTCCTAAGATACCCTAGCAGCATTCTCCTAAGTGTGCTCTCCTCGGGGGTATTCAAGCAGGTATTACTCTATTAGAATCTAATGTAAGCTCCAAATACAGCTCCACTCGGCAAATGTTCATTTCACTCCAGGAAAGCAGTGGTCACTAGGAGCAGGCACGGAAGGAAATATCTCATAGCAGGAGGATGTTACAAAACGCTAGAGATGGTCCCAGGTCTGGTTTGGACCGGGAATTATGTATTTTGGTGAGTAGGGAGGTGGTGGTGGACTGCATGCCCTCAGTGACATTGAAAAATGCATTATGAAGAGAAGCTGCCTTTTTCCTGAGGTTTCAGGGCCAGCTGTGCTGCTGCAGCCGCAGCTACAGAACACGGAAGAATTTGGGGCTGAGACTCGAGGCCTACAGAAGAATTTTTAAAGACCAGGATAGAGTGGGTGCAGTCAAGATTTTTTTCATGTGTTTGTGGAGATCAAGCAGAGCTTGATGTTTTGCAAAGCTTCCACTGAACATTTTTTTAAGTCAATTAGCATGTATATTAAAATATACAGGTACCATAAGGAAATAAAGATAGGAAGAGGCTATCTGAAGTAGTGGGAAGCACAGGAATTTTCCAGCAGACAGTCCTATGTACAAATACTGGATCTGTAACTTCCGAACTTTGTGGCTTTCAGCAAATTATTTAAACTCTTAAGGTTTAACTTCTTATTACGTTAAATGAAGGTAAAAACAATTATCTCATAAGATTGTTGCAATAATCAGGGAATAATGTATACAAAACTTCTAGCACCATGCCTGACAAATAGTAGGGACCCCTAAGTGAATGGTAGTGAATTTTATGATTACTAGTTCATAATCTCAATTTCTAATAATTTGGTGTCAGGTTTCCCCACTATGTCTAAATTTGTATAAAATGGGCTTTTCACGTATCCTTATCTCTAAACCCAGTTTTCAGAGAATCGTGGAAACTGTGAGTTGGAAAGAAACTTAGGAGTCATATAACCCAACCTGGATATACTCCTAAAGGATAAATTAATATCCTTTCCTAAAACATCTTCCTGGCACGCAAGCTCTCTCTGTGCACCAAAACCAGCCCTTATTTATACGGTCAGAAAGACAGGATTCTGGAGAGGGAGGGCCATGGAAGCACTCTCAAGAATACCAAGTGAGATTCACCAATACATGGCTTCTCTGTGGAAGGTAAAAGAAATCCAGTCATTTGGTAAAAGCCATTGCTGTTTTAAAAATCTATTTAATACAGTGATTGACACAGTAGAAGGGGTTATAAATAAACAATAAATCATGCAATTATTACTGTTTGAATTTTGGCAAGATAATAAAAAGAGCAGGGGTATAATCAGGAAATAATAGAAAAGATCTGCAAGGCACCCCTGCAATTAGCGAAAAACAGAACTTGGCTCCGAGCTGGAGCCCCAATATGGCTCTCATTAAAGAGCCTTGGGACCTGTTCCTGGGGCAGACCTCTGCTAGCTTGGGGAGAAGTGAGGTAACCAAAATGTCAGTGCACACTCCACGCCCCCACCCATATTCAGATAATCTTTTACCATAGTATTATAACCACCTGGGCTGAAATGACTACCTTATGCCGAGTGAAGACCAATCCATGGTTTTCCGAAACTCTAATTGAGATGTTTCCTGTTCTCAGCTTTTTGACTCTTTCCTTTGTAATACCATAAACACACACACACCTGCACACACACACCCGCGTGCACACACACACACACCCGCGCACACACACCCGCGCACACACACACACACCCGCGCACAGGCATTGTGCGATGGGCCCTTTCACTCATGTTTCCTTCCCCCTTTCCTTTCACCTTCTTTTATTAATGGTACCTCTTAAAGAGATAAATGCTCCCACACGAGTGATACCACTTAAACAGATAAATAGTCCACACTGGAGAAACAGAGAGCATGAGAGAAAACCCTGTCTTATTAGACTGGAAACAGACACACTATATTAATGCAAAAAAAATCAGCATATGGTTCTAATAGGCTTTCTTAAAATGATTTATCAGCTGTGATTAAGCCCTCAACCAGCACGTCTATCTTCATAAATAAAGCAAAAGTGTACCTTGCTCTCAAATGTATCTGCAGTATCTTATTACCCAGCCCCGTGCAGTGCACTTCACTTACAACGCAGCTCTAGGGAGCCAAGAATTTGTGTGCAATCGCGAAGTGTGTGCTCTAAAGAGCCTGCCAAGATTTAGGACTCTTATCTCCTAGATAGTCTTACTAAAAATCCATTACAATGAAGGTTTGTCCCCTCTCTCTGTGCCATGGAGTTCGGCATGGCTGAAATATGAACAGGTAATTAAAAGGATATGCCTGATTTTACAGTGAGCCCGGTGACACAGAATCACCAAACACCAATCACCAAAGGCATGTGGCACAAGGAGCAGGTTACCTCTGCCAGGGGGATGTGCAAAATGAGGGCCATTTTAAGAATCAGAATTGGTCTCTTTCTTCTTTTCTACAGAACGGAAAGACGAATGCAAATATTAGTCATCTTGGTCGGGACCTCATTCTCCGGCTGGCTAATATGTCAGATGGTCTCAGCGGCACAGATTAAAGGGGCTTCACAAACACCCCGGGCAGGGGATGAGGAAGTCAGGGCTAGGACTTCCAAATGAAGGAGGAGGAACTGGGTGAAAGGGTTATGAGCACAGTAAGCCGTAAACGGATGTTTGAAAACTGTACCGAGGCAAACATTTCACGTGTACAGGGCATGGCTCTGTTGGAGTGGTTATTTACTCTTTGATTAAAAGCCACTAAGTCCAGGAGGATGAGCTGAATAAATCCCACAAAGCATCCAAGGAAAGTATTTTAGTGGCGAACTTACTTTCAAGACATTCCTGACATACACACAAAGCCCCATTCACATTCTACCTTCTAACACCCACCCGAACGCTAAGATCAGAGACATATAGGATGTCCCCCGTTCTACAGGAGCTTCTCAAGCTTTTCTCTACACTCTCAGTTTGACTGAAACAGAAATGTGCGATCTCAGAGTTCTTTCACAGCAACAAACCACTGTTTCACGATTTAGGCAAATTCTCTGAGGTACTGTGAGATTTTGTTAAAAGGCAGTAGACGTTAGGAAGGGCAAATTTTAAAATCTCAGAAGAGAAAATAGTGCTTGGACTACTCCATCAGCATTGTTAACAGATTGTTTTCTGTAAAATATACCAGTCCATTGTATTAGGAGTGTGGCACGGGTAGCTCTAGTCTGTGAGTGTTAGACTCAATTAGAAGAACGGCACTAATGAGGTCAAAGCAGCTCCTCCCTCGTGTGATCACAGACTGCACCCCTGGCCCTGGCCAGCTGTCTGGCAATATGTGCTTCTGGTCACAAGGGGGTCCATGGGCGGGCGTGTGTGTTTGGATCCGTGCAAATCCATCACCACTAATGGGAAATCACTCCTAAGTTCACACCCAGCTGATGGGCAAATCAGGCGTGCCACCTTCACAATCAGAGGGCAGCAGGCAGCTGTACTTGGACATCAAATGTCATTAAAGCTGGTGTGGAATTGTACTTGGCAGGCAATACTAGGTAATGGTCAGAAAAGCAAGGAATTATTCACAAAGCCTGATGGCCCACTTTGCCTAAGACATGTACTTGTGTATGTGTGCATTATTATGATACAAATAAAGAAAGACATCTAGCAGAAATCTGGAACAAGGAGCTCTTCCCCTCCTCCTGCTGTGCAGGGGAGAGACGTTCTTTCAGGCAGTGATGTCACCACTGCCTTACTGTCTCTGTGAAAGTGGACTTGGAATTCTGTTCCCAGGACCCCTTTTAGGACACTTCTGTCAGTCACCTGAAAGAATGTACGAGGTGAGATGTTGCAGTAACATGTGGCTCTAACACCATGTACCTAGGAATCGGCTTTATTTTCTGTGCTCCAGATCTCAATATATTTGAACTATGTATGTTTTTAACTCCAAGGTAGATAAAAGGTCCGGTTTACCGGTGAGAAAATGAAGTCATGCACGACTTTTAGAGAATGAGGGATGGGGTCTGGCTTTCTTGCTCTCGTCCTGAATTCGGACAACACTCCGCCTCACTTCACAGTCCACGCCGGAGCTGTTGCGATTAGCGCAGGAGGTGTCGGGAGGCAGTTTTCAGGTGGACGAGCAGCACAGAGGTATCACAGTGTACGTCGCGCTTCGGCACACCACACCACAAAAGGGGCTGCCAGAATTCTGGACCGTCTTGTTCCCTTCTGGTCACGTGGGGACCAACCAAATGGGGCTGGAAGGGTGGCACTCACATGTGCTCTACATTGCCCTGGAAAGCACAGGAATGCCTGGACCAACTGTGCCAATGAATCCAGCAATAGCCTCACGTTTGTAAATCCTCTGGGAAAGTTCCTAAGCTCTGTGCGTAACAAACCATACCGGGAGAAGCCAGAAAGGGGACGACTTCTTTGAGAGCGGCTGTGATTCAGAATGCTTGGCACTGCATCATCTGTAGTCAATCAACCCGACAGGCACACAAAACATGACTGCTTTTCTTCTTTGGGGACATGACTGTTTGCAGAGCCCAAACAAGCCCCCACCCAAACAGAAAGCCACAGAGAAAGGCGGCGCCCGGCACCGACTCAGGCAGCATCGGTCAGCACTGTGATCAACTTTCAAAGTTTTCACATAACAGATGGTGCGCTCTGCCTGTAACTCAGATCCCAGGGATGCCTGGGCTGCAGCCACGCTGAACCCAAATTGAGGGGTTTGCCCCACTTCGCGGAGAAGGCTGGGGAAGCCCCCAGCATGCAGGACAATGAAGGGAGAGCTTGCAGGTGGCGCAATCCGTCCTTGTAAAACAGCTCACATTCACCTTCAGGTCAAAAAGTCAAAATATCATCTACATACACAACAGTCTGATTCTGCCAACGCTAGTGAGTTTTATTAGAAAATATGCGCTTAGAGGACATGCTGAGCGTAAAGCCCTTTTGGCATTCCATTTCACTCTAGAGCCAAAGGAGAAACTGGCCCCATCACACAGAAGAGCCACAGGTTCAAATAGGCTAAAAATAGCCTTTCATATCCCAGAAAGCAAGCAACAAAGGGAAGCCCAGCTATGTTCTGGAGAAGTCTGCAGCCGATATTCCTAGCATATGAGGAGCATCCCAGCCCAAGAGGGAGGAGCCAGCAGGTGATTGTGCCTGGCCACCCGAGGGAACGGCCTGACCTCCTCTCCAATCCAACCAGCCTCTGGTGGGGCGGCAGGAGGGCCAGTTCCCCAAAGTGTAGGAATGTGGTACAGGGGGCGAAATCCACCGTTTTAACAACTTTCCTAGGCTTTGGGGTTTGGTGGAAGTTGGGTTAAGGACAAGAAAGCCGTCCCTCCAGGGTTCTGGTACTAAAATCAGACACCGCACCCCAGGTTTGAGTCGACAGCCAACATGCTGGAAACATGGACAGGAGGAATGTGTGGAATCCCAGTTCCTGGCCTCAGCCTTATCAATATGGAAATAACTTAACAGCACCCAAATGCTAAAGCAGGGTTCCCAGAGTAAATCACTCCCATACCTGCTCCTAACCATACTTAATGTCCACCTGGATTTATGAGATGATGGAAGCAGAGGCTCTTGCGACTATTATATTCTTTTCCTTTCCTCTTTTCCTGGTGTCAATTTTTTTCTCGCGTCTCTGTGAGGGGCCCAGGTAAGTGATTCTTAGCGCAGATGCTGAGTGCGGCTAACATGTGGTCCAATTTTCCAAATGTGAGTGTTGTTTTTTTGCCCAGAACGGAAGCTTCATCTTTTAGTCATTTTGTTTTAATCCGGCCCAGAAAACAGATCTGTTTTCCTGCTTGCTTTCGGGAGCATGAATGCAGGGCCTCGCGGAGGACAGGACATGCTCCCTGGGCAGATGCAAAAGCCTCCTGGCCCCAGGTACACACCCACTGCCGCCCGAGTCTGGTGGGTTGCAAGTCCTGAATTACTCACAGCTGGAAATGGATTCCTTCAGAGGAGAGCGTCCATTCACCATTGTGATTCCATTTGAATTAATACCCTGAAATCCCAGCCTGGCTTGCCTGCCTCAGGACAGGCAAGGAGTGATTTTAACCAGCTGAGATCCCAACCCAACCCCAAACAGAGAAAGCACCCTCATGAGAAAGTCTCCAGCTGGGAAAAGCTGCCCTTTTTTCGGCTCTTAAAGCTGAGCTCCATAATTATTTTAGTGAGGAGCCTCCCAGCCAAATAATTCAACTGGACTAATTTTCAGCTACAGTAAGGCCGCCTGATGGGAAGGAAGGCCAAACAAGCGATCTTCACAACCCGAGTCTGGGTTGATGATGGTGCCTGAAGAGCTTCAGGGCTCCATTGTGTTTTGGGCCATTTTTAGTTCCTTTTCTTAGTCTTTTAAAAAATTTTTTATTGAAGTCTAGTTGATTTACAATGCTGTGCCAATCTCTGCTGTACAGCAGAGTGACTCAGTTTTTAAGTGCCCCTCCCATCCCACCCCCATCCCTGCTTTGGTCCTTTTAGATGCATTCCATGTATAGAATCTCCTAGAATCAAGACTGCAGTTTAACAGCTCCCAAAGCACTCCCTTTTATACTGATGACATCCCACACCAACCCCTCTACCTCTTAACAATGACAGTACTTGGAGGAACTTTCAACTTAACCGCAAGTGAGAGGCAAACACTTTCAAGAACAATTTTTTTTTTGTTTTTTTGTGGTATGCGGGCCTCCCTCTGCTGTGGTCTCTCCCGTTGCGGAGCACAGGCCCCGGACGCGCAGGCCCAGTGGCCACGGCTCACGGGCCCAGCCGCTCCGCGGCATGCGGGATCCTCCCAGACCGGGGCGCGAACCCGGCTCCCCTGCATCGGCAGGCGGACGCGCAACCACTGCGCCACCAGGGTAGCCCCCAATTTTTTTTTTTTACATCTAAATATTTTGGTTTGTTTTCACTTATTAAAAAATACATTCAATTTTGCGATAATACTTAATTCTAGGTATTTCTTTAAAGTTGGGTTAGAGGTCAAAACATTTTCTTGGAATGTGCAGCGGTAACTCAGTAGGAGGTGATGATGAGCTAGACTTGAGGTGATAGAAATGGAAAATAAAGAGAAGAGATGAAGATTCTGGCCTAAGGAAGCTGATGGGGGTGCAAAGGAGGGAGGGAAGGCAAAGCTGCCTCCTGAGGTGGATGAACAATGTCTCTGACAGACTCAGAGGCAGGTGCGGGGGGGGCGGTTAGACATGGCAATGAGTTTGTGCAGGAAAGCCTTGAGCACAGTTCTGGGCACAGTGCGTTACAAACAGCAGCGGCATCTTCAAGTGGGAATGCTGGTAACAGCTGGAGAGTAGAGATGAATATTCACGGTGAGGACTAGATGCACAGATAAAGGAATTGTTGGGTGGAGTTGATTGCTAGGCTATGAGAATGTACACGTTTTCTGAAGAGAAGGTGTAAACAGAAACCACCGGAAAGTGGATACAGCAAAAGACAATGAGGCAGAAGGAGTGCAGTCAGAGAGGGAGGAGAAAAGCCAGAATAGGCACCCCCTGTCACTGGTTCCCCCTTAGTGGACGCCTATCAACTCTTTTCGTCTCTCTCGATAGTTTATTCTTCTGTATTTAAAATGCGGAACATAGTACTGCCATAACCACCTATAATTATTCCCTGTTAACTAGATGGACCAAAATCAAATTATCATTAATAACATGTTCAAAATGTCCCATGTGTCAGATATGCTTCCTGACTATAGAAATACTTTGACTATTACCATACCCAGTCACAACTGAATAGGAAATACTGGTGCAAGAAAATACTATTTTATTCTGCAGTATTTCCAACACAAATAGAGGTTCCCAAAATCAATGCCAAGCTTCCTCTAGCAATCCTCATGTTGTATCTTAGGATCCGGTCCTCCAAATCTCTTCTACTCCACAGCTTCAAATGGAAACATCAGTATCTCACAGGAGAACACCCATCACTGCATGGGACGAATGCAAAACTTTCTAATTCAAACTTCAACCTTATATAATCGGTTCTCAAAAAGACCTCAGGCAGAGACCGCAGTCTTGTCAGAACAAATGTCATGTGACAGCAAATATAAATAAAACCTACACCAAAAAAAAAACACTGAACAACAATAAAACCTGCCACTCACAGGCCATTCACCTGCCATTCATCTGCCATTACCAGTGACCACCCCCTTTTAATTTGGCTCCTAACACTGGCTGAGGGCAGGGTCATGAACTGCCAGATGATTTAGCATTAGAAAGTAAACCCTCAGCCTCAAGAGAGATTTTCTCTTTAATGTGAAAGTTAGATTGTGAAGACTCACCCATTAAGGTCCAAATTTGCCAAATATACAAACTGTCCAAGGGAGGATATGAGCAAACACCCAGTACCCATCTGGGTCAGTTTTCCTCAGAGCCGTGGGCCTTCCCTCCCTCATCATCCACGTCAAACATACTTGATTTTATGTGCTCACTCTTTGCAGGGCAACAGATGATGCATTTTGCAACTTTGAGGATACCCTGACTTTCCACCAAAAAACAAATAGAAGAAACCAACTCTATGAGTTGTTTTTCTTTCCCATTCCATTTTAAAATTGAAGTCGAGCCTGAGATCACATCATGATTCACTGACATATGTGGAAGTGGATACCAACTCTTAATAATCTCTGTTAAGATTGTACTCATTAATCCTAAATCCCAGGGAACTAAAACTCATGAAATAGCTTCCAGTTCATCCACTGGTTTAGTCATTCCACTGAGTGGGATGCAAAGACCAAGCCAGCTTCTCTTCCAGCATCAAATTCCATCTAGGCTGAGAGCACAATTTAAACCTATAAGGAGAGAGCTGAAAGTGCTTTACATTTGTAGTGTGCTGAAATGGAGGGGGAGGACAAGAGAATCCTTATGATATAAGGGTTAGATTTTCCAGTTATTGGGGTACGGGAAGAAATAGGTTGTCATCTCTCAATAACGTTGCCAATGGGTGTTTCCTTTCAGTCATGCTGACTGAAAAAAAAAAAAAAAAAAAAAAAAAAGCCAAAAAGATAAAAAACAGTCTCATCTACTAGGATTTAGCAAACATGGTGACATTTTCAAAACCTCAATAAAACCAAGTTTAGGTTTCAGAATGTTTTTTTTTTCTCCAGACTTCTGGGGCGGGAGATCGTATTACACAAATATCATAGAAGCAACATGTTAACATAACCGGAAACATCAGCTGTTGCAAGTTTGCTCAACTTGGTATCTTTTATTTTCCACCCAGCAGCCACTCACACAATGCCACTCACATCTTCCCCAGAGAGCAGCCATGCCTGATAGTAGCTGATAGAGCAAGATTGTAACGAAGGCAAAGCGCCTCCCTTTCTGCGCCCTCTCTCCTCAAGTAACTGGTGGTGTCCGGTGACATGATTTCCAGGTACAGAATTTAATCAGATTGAGCAGCAGACTTTTCTGAGCTGAGGCTGACCTGGCCATGCCCTGTTCCATGACTCCTGTTGAGCTGGGATCCAAGATCTTAAGATTGTAGCTTGTCCCCTGTTCCCATGTGTTAAACAGTCAACACCCTCTGGGAATAGACTGCACTTTTCATCATTTGGGTAGGAATTCTAGAGCATGGAAATGCCCTAATTTGCTATTGCTGCATCAGCATAATGAGTCAGATTTAGGTCCTAGGGGAGAATAACAACACTTAACACTTATACACCGTGCTTTTCATCTTCAGGGTCCTTCACCACATTAGGCTGTAATGTTATATTTCTCTCAGCAAGACAAAGGAGTTCATTTCTAGTCCTTTCAACTCCCCTTCCTTTCTTATACATACAGACACACACACTCCCACACAACTGCTATCACATGATGAAGCTATCTCCCACCTCCTAGATATGTACTGTTGGATCTCTTTTTTAAAAAAGAAGTCAAATGTGAAAGGTCAATTCACCCTTTTTTTATTTTTTATTTATTGTTTTGTTTTTGCGGTAGGCGGGCCTCTCACTGCTGCGGCCTCTCCCGTTGCGGAGCACAGGATCCGGACGCACAGGCTCAGAGGCCATGGCTCACGGGCCCAGCCGCTCCGCGGCATGTGGGATCTTCCCGGACCGGGGCACAAACCCGTGTCCCCTGCATCTGCAGGCGGATTCTCAACCACTGCGCCACCAGGGAAGCCCCACCCTTTTTTTAAAAAAATCTTTTGTTTTTGTTTCTTCCTCTAACGTGGAACACAAAAACGGCATGTCGATTGCCAGTTACTGGAGTCCATTCAGTATTATTGCTAGGGTTCCCATACTTGACTTGACTCTTCATGCCTCGTGGTCTTCTGTGGCATCTCTGCCCACTGAGGAGACTTGAAGGCTCTGTCTTGGAGGATGGAGGACTCTGTCAAGTTCCCTGCTCAGACCTCTTCTCTACCTCATTTCCATTCACTCCTGGCCCAGGTCATTTCATTGAGTCTCATGTATTTAAACACCACCTACATGCCAATGACCCCCCCAGTTTACATCTTCAGACAGGTCCTGTATTACATACCTATATATTCATTCGCCCATTAGACGTTTCCACTTAACAAGTCTGCAAAAATCTCCTCAATTTCCCCCTCAAACCTGTTCCTCCCACAGACAGCTCGATCCTTTCAGTTGCTGAGATTGAAAACCTGGGTTCATCCTGAAGCCCACCTCTTACTCCCCAGATGTCATCCATCAGCAGTTCCTGTTGGCTCTATCTTCAAATTAGATCCAGAATCTAACCACCCCCTCCATCTGCACCTTGGACCAATCTGCCATCACTTTTAATCTAGATTCTTTGAATACCTTCCTACCTGGTCTCACTTTGCCACTCCCCTCCAACAGTTTACTTCCAACTAGGCAGCCAAGTAAACTTTCTACTATATAAGTCAGATCCTATCACACCTCTGCTTACAACTGTCCTACAGTTCTCCATCTCACTCAGAATAAAAGCCGAAGCCTACACAGCCTTCCTGGACGGGCCCCCTCAGCCCACTCTTTCCATCACTACGTACCTTGCTCTTTGCAGTTCCTCCAGCCCACAGAGCGCCCTCCAGCCTCAGGGCTTTGCACCCGCTGCTCTCCCCACTCTCCTCCCCAGTACGCACCTGGTTCAGCCTTCTCCTCCTTCAGGTCTTGGCTGCATGTCCGCTTACCAGTGATGCCCACCCAGACCACCCCCAGCACTCCCTGTGCCTCTTCCCTGCTATATATTGTTCTCTATAGTACTTATCGCCTTTGGACATGTTATACATTTTATTGTTTTTACTTGCTTACTGTTTGTCTTGCCCATGAGAAGTAAGCTACCTGAAGGGAGGGATTTTTTTTTGTTTTTTGTTTCAAAATCAGCTTTAGTCCATGGTATATTCACCAATGGCTTGGACAGTGCCTGACACATGGTGGGCCCTCAAAAATATTTATTGCATGAATAAATGATGAACAAAAGTTTCTCAACTGTTTCAGGACTAGCCTGACTTCTAAGCCATAGGCAAGTTGAGATTTGTGATACTGCTAGTGAAGGATGTTTTTCCAAGGGAAAAAAAATATCTCTCATTAGAGAGTTTTGAAGCTATGGGTTTATACTAAGGTGGAAGACTGAGGCAATTATGGAATGTGTCATCTGCTATATAATATATGCTATGGATACAGACATTGGGGCTTTTTCTGTTGGTCATTACCTGCCTCTAGCCTGTCCTCATTCTATACACATATTGGGATGCTTTTGAAAAAGGGTGTCAGGATTAAATATAGTCTGTAGAATAGAATTTTCCCCAACAGACAGCCACACGGGCTAAACAAGGATCAATTCTCTATTTGCTCTCTGATAGAATTTTCTAGACCAAACTTCAGCTAGAATTCTAAAGGTAGAAGGAAGGACCAGTCCAGTCTTTCTAACATTTCTGTATAAGGTACTTAGAAAGTTCAAGCAAAACCTTTTTTAACCAAATTCTCCTGATAAACGAATCCATCTCCCACTTTACTAAAACTTGCTGAGGGAACTAATGCAAGTCTTCTGTTAAAAGTCTCAGAGAAAAATAAATTAGAAGAGAGTTGGAGCTTAGAATTAAAAAGGAATAGTTATCTGAATGTGGAGCGAAAGGGAAGAAGACAGAACTTAATGATGACAAGGTATGCATTGAGAAAAGAACTTGTATTCCTACATTTCAAGCAGGGAACAAACAAATGAAGTAGGAGCTGGGGGTAGCAGTGTGCCAGGGGTGTTCAGAGCTGGAGTAATGTGGTCAAAGGGATGTGCAAAAGTATGCTGGCGGATTGGAGAGCATCTACTCCTCATTTCCCCATCCTGTGGCTTCCAAGGAAATGCTAGGGCAGAAGCCGCCAACACAGCCCATTTGGCCACTGGATGAGTCATCCTGAATTAGGCCTCAAGAAGGTGTCCTCTTGTGTAGTCATGGCCACCGAGGCTGGATATGGCCCTCTGGTTTGAACGAGGCAATGGAAGAGGATACCTCAACAGTCTGAACGCTGTCCAACTTCTAGTGTGTGCAAGTGAAGCTGGGGTTTGAGACACTGGTCTCCTGAGGGGCCCACCCCAAAACCATGGGGGGAAGCTCGCTGCAGGGTCCCCCACCCACATACCCATCTCAAAGTCATCACATGACTAGTGTTGCTAAGAGCAACATGTGAAAGAGAAAAAGATATATTTCTACAATGACAATAGTCCTCCTCAACTTTGCTTGCCTAATTATTTTAATTTTTAACATTTAATTATTTGTACTCAACTCACAACGAATCAAAAGCAACTCACACACACAAAAAATGTATAGCATGAAAATGTGTTTTTAAATTAAAAATCGGGACCAGAGGAAATATAAACTGGAACTGAAAATCTAGTCCATGGGGGAAGTAAAATGTTCATTACAGTGTTCTAAAAAGTTCTCAGAGTTAAGCAGTCAACTTGGCTTCACATTAACAAGCAGTCAAAGCAAAAAGAGAAACAGAACCGGTTACAGGATTCTCATGTCCACGAGGAGAAAATATTTCAGTTCCTCAGGGGAAGCAAACTATTTCCTGGAATTCAGATCTGCAAGAATTTCCTCCCATGGGGCTTCATATAGGAGATCATGAGTACTATGCAAAGGAGAAGATCTAAATCCACCCCCCTACCATGGGCTTCCTAAAGCTGTTAAATCTTGGAAAATGTCTTTGGGAAAATTAAGGGTATACACTTCAATTAAAACCCTTCTATCAGAAATGAAGACGATACAGACCAAGTACACACCTTTCTTATAGTTTGGAAGAAGCCAACCTTGACTATCTCAGGGAATGAATGAAATTAATCCCTCAGTCATCTACATATGCCACGTCCATCAGCAAAGCTAAATTTATTACTCAACCAGAGGAAACTTACTAGACTTTTTGGTTCCTCTGGCCCTTGCTGTTTTTTTAAAAAATCTATTTCTATTGCAATGAAATAAGAATGCATGCCTTCTTTTTTATTTAGTTAAAAATTTCAAGTGCTCAGAACAGTGTCTCGCAAATAAGTGCTAAATAAGTGTTTGTTTTGAAAAAGAAAAAAGGCCCTTCACTGGGCGGGTGTAGGGGCGTGTCAAGTATGAATGACTAATTATAAATCAAATGAGTTGACTGAGATTTTAAACCCCTCTTGTAACCTATTTTCAGGATTTTTCCTAAAGCAGTACAGACTGAATACAAAACCCGTGGCTATTTTGATGTGAGAATGTGACATGAAAAATCTGGTGGAGGGGGATTATTATAATTTCACATAGAGGAGGATTCAAAGGTTTTGAAACACTTAGAGAAATATCAGAACCTTTTAAAATTTCTTCTCCGGATGGAACAGCTGGAAGTTCAGAATCCATTACGATGTAGCTGGCGCTTCCTTTCAACCAACTTTCACAGTTTAAGTCTCTGTTCATGGGATGTACCTAATTTGTTGTTTAGTACATTGTGGGCATTCAACAATGGTCTATCAAAAAAGTTTAAAAACACCAAAAAGCTTCATTGTCATATTTAGTTGTGACTCTATTTCTCTTCCTTAATCTGGTAAAGTGATTTTTAAATCACTTTACACAACATTACAATAAAAACTGACTATATTCTGGAGGGATGCGTAGAGTGACTTTTCTACATTTGTAAGGACAAATAATCCACACTTATAGTGAACCTATTTGTTCCAACAATAACAGATGTTCAATAGTATGACCAGGAAGGAATTATGAACGTGGTGGAGAGATACCAGGAAGATTATGGAAATCGGACAGTTACAACCTGGGCCAAAATCAGATGAAATCCTCTCTCCTACTGATACAATCCTTCGCTTGTCACCTTACCCCTTGACCCTTGTCTTTTGCACTCACCACCCATGTAAAGCTTGCTATTATTTAGCACAGTAAAACAACAACTTTTGAACAGAACAATTCTGTGAGTTTTTCTGACTCAGGTCAAGAATCAGGTAACTTTATTTTGGCTTCAATTTCATATTTCAGATAATCTCCTTTTCCCATGATTTTTCTAGCCTTGGATCCTACCACAACCAGGGATTCATCCATTTTCCAAAAAAAAAAAAAACCCATCAAACACTTGCAAATGGATAAATGCTGTTTTAGAGCGTCATCAGCACAATCTGCGGTGCCACCTAGTTCCCATGCAGATGTTTCTACCAGGTGCTAGAGGAGACACCTGTCCAGGTGTCTGTCCAAGCAAACCTACCCGCTTGCTGCTCTCCTCCTCCTGAGCCTTCCTGAACTCATGCTCGAGGGAGCAGTCCAGCTCATTGAAGAGCCCCACCTCCTCGCAGTTCTTCAGGAATCTCGTTGGGGTTGGAGTCTGATCTGAAAACAGAGACCGGGTGATCATAAATGGGACCTTTTCCTCAAAAGTCAGTGGCAAGTATGAGCTAATAAATTCACTAATCCCCTCCCCTCGCTTTAATGACGATGCCAAGTGGCCACCCATACTCTTCCAGCCCTTTAAATAAAATGAGAATATGGAAGAAAAGAAAACCATAAAGCCCAGAGGAGCAATATGATGTGTAGAAGGCTGTGGCATGGGAGGGCTTCCCAAGCCCCCCTCTGGACAACTTCAGGCGAGGAGATCCCACAGTTGACTTTCTGGAGTTCATATCCTTTGAATACACATTGCAAGGTGTGGAATAACTCTCTTTTAACTGGAAAAAGTGATTTAGCTAAAATAAGGCCAAAAATATCTACAGAGTCCATGTTAAGCCTGATTTTAGGGGGCTGGGAGGACAAAAAAAAAATTATAAATGTTTATATCAAACAAAAAGAGAGAAACAAGCATTCAATTCCATTTTCTTAATGGAGAGTAAAAATTTAGCAATTCTTTCTCTCATTTTCAGAGTCACAGAAGGATGATGAAAGGTTCCAAGTCAAACACATTCAGCTTCCATCCCTTAAAAATATAATTATTAATTTCATTTTCCTTTTGCTGTAGCCAAAAGAATGTTTTGAGAAGACTCTCTAAAAGGAATAGAATTTCTTTCATATTCTTGATGGTCTGGAGAGCTTACTACTTAAAAACTGGAGGATCTGAAACCACTATTTGTGGCTTAATATTTATGCAGCATTTGCAGTTTATAAAATATTTTCGCACACATTCTCTACAATCTAGATCTCACAAGATCCTATAAGGTAAGCAGAGTAGAATCACACCTTTGTAATTATTAAGGACAGTCATCTTCCTTGTAAAGGTGCACTCGAGTGGACATGAATAAAATTGTGTAAACTGCCTTTTTCACAGAAACAGAATATGAAAGAACCAGAGAGGACCACTTCCCAGTGGGGAAATCTGGCCACACCAATTATTTTACAAGCAAAGAAAATGGAAGGCCTGAGTGATTAAGGGTCTTGTCCAAGGTCTCCCAGGTAGATGTGGCAACACGAGGATTATAACCAAGGGCTTGGTGCTATTTCCATTATATACACGCATTATTCCCACCTGAGCCTGTGGCAGACACTGCTAGATTGATTATGGCCCTAGTCCAGCTTGACCTACACTCAGTCTCAAATCTCTTTCTGCACAGTCCTCTAAGCCATCACCACCAGTCAAATGAAGAATGCCCTCCAGTTGATATGAATTTGCAATTTCTGCACTCTCTTTATAAATTCCTATATGGCAAGAAACTAGAATCCTATTTACTTTTCTAAGTCATAAAGACAGTAATTAATCCCAGTAATTTATCTACTGAGATTCAAAGAATATCTTAACACCCATGAAGCTGAAATGGCTTGATATCTCCATTTAATCAGCCCTTCCAAGGCAATGTCTCCCGATACCCTATGGGCACAGAGCTTTACTGCCTGAGAAGTATCCAAATGGTTGATTTGGATTCCAATCAACAAAATACCCATCTGCATTCTTTCCCATTCTTAGCCCAATCTCCAAGATTCTGAGCTCTCTTTGCAGTACATAGAGAGCCTACAACAGACGATCATAAATTGGACATTATAGATAAAAGATATGCAAAGGATTGGGTTTCACCGAAAATAGTTTTATTAGAAAATTAATTAATTTATTAAGATACACATATATGCCTACGTATCCAATATATACCTATAGCAGTTATGTGTTGTGGCTTATAAAATATAAAATTAGTATTTATGCCACATTTTGCAGTTTACATTTTTACCCACATCATCTAGAATCTATTAATAGATCTCACAAGATCCTATGTGGTAAGCAGGGTGCATATTATTTTAGGACAGGAGAAATAAGTTAAGTACCTTACACAGGGTCACACAATTTGTAACCATCTTATCACTATTAAGTCCTCTCTTACTTTCGGACATAATCCCTTCTCAATCTAAATCCCATGCTTTGCCTAGACTCTCCTCCCAGGTCCAAAGGTCTTTGGTACATGTGTAAAAGACAACACTGACAGCCCAGAAATCCAGATTAGAAAATCATGTGGTTTCGGGGAAATTACCTACATTCTCTGGACTTCAAGTTCATCATCTTTCAAATAAAGTTCTAAAGTTACATGATTCTGTGAATCCTAAAATCACCACCACAACTAGGTTCGTTTCAAAAGTTATTGTTAGTAGATCAAAGAAAATATGACCACGTAAAGGATAGTTGAACACGAACATCAGTAACAACTGGTTAGACACTGGAAATTAGGCCAGAGGTAAGGGCTAGATATATAGATAAAGGAGATTTATGAACAGAACGTGTAAATAGACAAAACGTGAGAGTGGAAATATAAGGGTGTGGTGTGGTGTGTGTGTGTGTGTGTGTACGTGTGCGTGTGTATACGTTTATTGGATGCTTAGTCCATGCCACGCATAGTGCTAAGTGCTTTGTATGCATCATCTCATTAATTTTCACACCAACCACATTAGGTAACAATTATTTCCTCCATTTTACTTATGAGGAAACTGAAACTCGCCTTTGGCCCCATTTAGAAATGGAGTTGCTTAATTGTATAAGTAATTGACATTCCTAACAATCCTTGGGTCTTCTGAAATATCATGGAATCATTTATATCCCTCACACAATAGAGCTGCATTACAAGCCTACAGACTCTTCACTATCTGAGAGGAACATTTTTGTGACTAAAAAACCTGAGAAAGTATCACATAACAGAACTGAAATATTAGACCACTTGTCATCAATGGGAATTTAGTTTTGCCAGGTTTTAATTTTCCTTTTATTCCTCGATGCTTCTTTGTTGGGGATTTACAAGTTGAGGACCATGATTCCAGGTAGAGAGAATAGCAATCCTAGAGGCGCCATAAGACTCCTGAACTCTGAGACATGTTCATGAGATGCTCCATGAAATTGAATTCAGGTTGGCATTTGGGGGCCCAAGCCCCAAGCAAAGTTGAGAGATGTTTTCTGTCTCCTCTGACGCAAAATCGTTCCCGGATACCAGCATGAACCTACATACATCAGCAAAGGGAGGCTGAAGGAGCATGGCACCATCCATCATGCTGAGCCTCTCTGCAGCAATAGGGAAACAAAGCTATGGAACAAGGGGAACTATGGGCAGTAAAGACAGCTGGTTCCCTCCTATCCCCAGAGACAAAGACTCAGAGGAAGGCCCCAGAGTTGTTACCAAACGTGACTTTCTTTGTTGTATGATAAGAGTGAGGGAAAAGCAAAACTGTAATCTGTATCCACATTTGGAATAGATAAGACACACTGTTCCTAATATTTAATTCATTTTCTTCTTGTGAATGAGCTATTCTTTCCAGTTACAACAGGAACCAGAAAATGGAGCTTAACTTTTGTTTTAACATTTATTAGAATTAATACAGGGTCTCCAGTCATCTTTGATCCCACATGGTACCAGTTCCAAGTAAGCCAGGAAATGTGCAAATCTTCAAAAGGGGGACAGCTAAATCTATCAGCTGCTTAAATAAAAGAGGCAGAGTTTCTCAGCCACATGAATGCCTTGTCAAATAACTCTTCCAGCTGAAATTAGACCAGAAGTAAGTGGGTAATATCCATGGCCATAAGTTAAAATTCTTGTAATCTACACATTATTTAGAACCAAGAGCATGCACCAGTTAGCTACAGCAGCAGCAATTTCTATGTCCTGAATAACAGTGACCGATGCTCTACTAGGGGATAATATCTAAGGTGTGTTCCGGAGTGACAGGCCACACTCCAAGGTCTTACAGGAACTGGTTCCAGTGGGAACTCAGAGCTGAGATGACTGTTTAAGGACTTCTGCTCCCCTTTCTTTTAGTGCTTCCACTCCAGTGAGGTCCATCTGAATGAGAGAAGATAACCCCAAATCTCAAACTAAACAAAAAGTTAATAGCTTTTGAGTTTGAACTTTACCCAAGTTGAAAGTATTTTGCTGTTACCTTTGTAAATCTGCACTGGCGCTGCAGAAATGCCTGCATGCTACCTTCTCACAGTCTGCAAAGAGCACACCAGGTTCTCAGGAGACCTAGACACCCAGGGCCAGTGCAAGTGAGAAATCTTACCCTCCTGTACTCCTCTCAAGCGTCGTTGGGGATTTCTTTACCAATTGGACATGAAAGATTTGCACCAAAAGGGATAAAATACCTTTTGAAAAGTTGGTCATATTTCAACATCTGGTTCCCTTCCTGCAATGATGAGTCTGTTTCTTGAAAACCAGAGCATCTTTTCATAAAATCACTGCCTCTGTAAATAGCTAGGTAGAGGACATTTGCCATGCAGAGGCTCTACTTGCATATCTGCCCGGAAGAGTGCCACAGACTTGGCATTGTGAGTTAGGAATTCACCCATCATTTCTATGATAGGAAATCCTGTGTCACATTACATCTGGGAAGGACCACAAGTATATGGTTAGGACTACTAGGAAAAAAAGCATCTCACTAAGTTTTCCAATCAGTCCATAGTCTGTCTACCATCAAGTGCTTCAGTCCCAGAAAGTATGATTATTCCAAAGCCTAAATGACAAGCACAAAGCTAAAGCATGAAACCTGATTCTTCTTTTAAAAAGTGTTTAGTCTGTTCTACATTTAATAATAGGTTGCTACCTTATTCGGTTTCAGAGCTGTGCTTGAGTTATATGTTTGTCTATATTTCATTTTCCTCAGTGGAAAAAAAAAAAGGCAAGGTGACAAGCCATCAATTAAAAAAAAAAGAAGGGAAAGCAGACTTCTCTTCATATACCAGAGGAGAAAAATATGAGTCCGCTAAGCAAAATTTTTTTCCTATTGGTCCGATAGTCTCAGCTACGGTATTACTAAAGGACTCTATAAAGTAATTTTACATCATTTGGTATTAAATTGATACTATAAAAGCCTCACTAATTCAGACCAGTTATAAGAAAGATCAGTTTGAATTAGTGACCATTCTAACTACAGGGTATTTTTTAAAAGGCAATGCATTTTTTTTATTTACATGACTCAGTTTCAGCCAACAAAATGTAGCTTAATGGAATTCCTCAAGAATGCTGTTCAAATCAATAGAGAAAAGTATTGGAATTAGCCTATCTATTTTAGTAAGAGTTGGGGTTCTCAAAAAAGGCATTTCTCTTCAAGACTTTTAATATTCTTTTTATAGTCATATTTATCCCATGAATTTTTCAGCAAATGCTTTCTTTAAAATATTCTTATACCTTATCTGAATTTTAATAAAGTCCTAATTGAGTTTACATTAAATGAATTTTAAAATGCATAATCCTTTATAAGAGTAATAATCAGTAATAACTGACAGAATTCCGTGGAATTCTAGACAGGCTTCTTTGCAATAAATGTGGCTTTTATTGAGTGTGAATATACAATAGGAGCACTAGGGTCCTTTCAGTAACGCTGACATAACTACTTCCCTACATCTGTCCCAAGAGGCAGTGCTACCATGGGACAAACCAAGGTAACTCTGGTTTTTAAACAATAGCTGTTGGATGCTTAAAAATTGACCCGGACTGGGGTGATCCAGGTCAGTGAGACACACTCTCACACTCTTGAATCACATGCTAGAATCCATCTATGTCAAGGTGGAGAGCTGGTAGACTAGATACCCTTAGAGAGGCTGTGAGTCAACTAGAAAATGCTCTGATAAAGGCATCTCTTACAACACATGGCTCCAGAAGACATAGATTTATATAGATATAGATTTAAATAATTCAAGTATACTTTCCACACCTACATACTCACTATCCGCCGTGGCTTACCCCTAAGTGTTCCAGCAGCAATTAAGCCACAATTTTATTTCACTTTAGAGGAGCTGAGCTGGTAAAAAGGGTTATTAACACTGTGAAACCATGTCTCTGCTGGCCACGTGAACAAAGGGATCAAAATCTGCCCTGAATAGCGGAAGCTAAAGCTTAATGTTTCCACTTAGTCACTCATTGCCTGAGTTCTACTATACTCTTTGTCAAAAGGGATTGGTTTCCAGATTAAACAGACTGGAAGCCAGTTTTTCATATATAAAGGAAGACTGTAGATCAAGGCCTTTGACATATTCAGGTGAATTTTCAAAATTCTATTTTGCTTGACCAACTAAAAACATGAATGAGAAGCTGACATGTCCAAATGCCAATGCAGTAAGTCCCTACATACAAAAGAGTTCTGTGCCGGGCTTCCCTGGTGGCACAGTGGTTGAGAGTCCGCCTGCTGATGCAGGGGACATGGGTTCGTGCCCCGGTCCGGGAAGATCCCACATGCCGCGGAGCGGCTGCGCCCGTGAGCCACGGCTGCTGAGCTTGCACGTCCGGAGCCTGTGCTCCGCAACGGGAGAGGACACAACAGTGAGAGGCCCGCGTACCGCAAAAAAAAAAAAAAAAATCAAGGCCTTTGACATATTCAGGTGAATTTTCAAAATTCTATTTTGCTTGACCAACTAAAAACATGAATGAGAAGCTGACATGTCCAAATGCCAATGCAGTAAGTCCCTACATACAAAAGAGTTCTGTGCCGGGCTTCCCTGGTGGCACAGTGGTTGAGAGTCCGCCTGCTGATGCAGGGGACATGGGTTCGTGCCCCGGTCCGGGAAGATCCCACATGCCGCGGAGCGGCTGCGCCCGTGAGCCACGGCTGCTGAGCTTGCACGTCCGGAGCCTGTGCTCCGCAACGGGAGAGGACACAACAGTGAGAGGCCCGCGTACCGCAAAAAAAAAAAAAAAAAAGAGTTCTGTGCCAAAAGTGCATTTGTATAAGTCCAACAGAATTAGCCTAGGTACCCAGCTAACACAGTCGGATATATTGTACTGTACCGTAATAGGTTTATAATACTTTTCATACAAATAATACATAAAAAACAAACAGTAAAGTAAACTACACAAAAGCACAACCATATGCACTCACATGACAACGTGAACTAACTTATGTGACTGGACACGCTAAAGAACGTTTACATCTTTGAAAGTTCGCAACTTGAAGGTTCGTATGTAGGGAACTTACTGTAGCCACTTATTATAATGAGTGGGTGAGAAAATCTGATTTAAAAACACAACTCTTCATTCCTCTAAATGCTAATGTGTTGCTACAAT
Organism: Physeter macrocephalus; assembly: GCF_002837175.3. NCBI lineage: Eukaryota > Metazoa > Chordata > Mammalia > Artiodactyla > Physeteridae > Physeter > Physeter macrocephalus. The sequence continues at coordinate 49,020,011 of NC_041218.1, forward strand.
CTCCTTCTAAAAACGTTTGACTAGTCTCTCCATTTGATGACTATTGAAGGGATAAGTCAATGATATAAGAAAAAGCAGTTCATGGATTTATATCCAAACATAAATCTAAGGCCAAAACATACTAAAAATAATATGTGTACCTCACCAAATCTATGTGTACAGTGAGAAAATTAGAGACAGATAGGGACTTTGGACAAATTGCTTATCCTCTTGATCTTGTTTACGCATATGAAAAAAAAGTGGCCAGGATTAAATGACAATGTATATAAAGCAGGGGGCAAATTACAGGCATAAGATAAGGCAATAAATGGTAGCTATTGCTATTATCATGCTGCCCTCTGGTGCAAGCCATCTCCACCACCCTCTGTTCCACAAAGATCTGATTAATTTCCATAATGAGAAGTCACTATGTAACTTTACCATCAACGGAAGAGAAAGAAGCTAAGTATGCGGCGCACACGCGTGTGTGTGTGTGCGCGAGAGAGACAGAGAGAGAGAGACAGAGACAGAGATTTATTTACTTTTTATATCCCAGTTCATTCCAAAAAGAATCTGGAGTGAGATATGTCACCTTTCCTCTGGCTCCTCCCTTAAAATGCTCTTGGATTATTAAGTAGGGTTTATAGCAAAGAGCCATGAGCAATGGATTCGGGTTCTGAGATTGTCTGGTTGATCACAAACATTCTCTTGGAGACAAAAGTTCTACTTCATTGAAAACATTTTGTTTTCTCCACAGTAAGTATTAGGTTTAGAGTCTGGAACTAGAGATAAGCCCTACTTCTAGACCTAATCCAGGGCTCAGTTGGGTTCTGAAGGACTATATTGTCATTTATATTAGATGCTCAGCATCAGAAGGTGATAAGGAAGATGGGCTGAGGAAGCCAGTCTCTCTTGCCTCTCTTCCATGTGTCAGCGCAAGATACAGTCAGCTGCACCGCATCTGGTCTTGGGGTTTTACCACTTCCAGCCCCACCATATTCAGAGATCAGGGAGAAAGAACCCCTGAGCCAGGAGTGCTGAATATCAGGTCTTGGCTGAAATGCCACTCATCTAGAAGAGGCCTCTCCTGACCTCCCTTGGGCAGCCTGCTGGCCACTGATGTCACATTATCATGTTTTATCTTCATTGGAACACTTCTCCCTAACTGATATTTTCTTGTTTATTTATCTGGGGATTTTTGGTTCTGTTTTGGTTTTGGTTTTTTGTCTATTATCTCTCTTTCTCCCTACCCCCAAGAGCATATAATCAGTTCCATAGAAGAGGGACCTCATCTGTCTTGTTCAATGCCACATCCCCAGCACCCAGAACAATAGGATCCTTGCACGCACTCATTAAATGTTTGTTGACTAAATGAATGGTGATGAAGGGGCAACTTCAGACCCTCTTCCCACACCTCAGCTGGTGCCTGTCCTAACTTCTCTCCAAGCACAGCCCAGTTGCCTGCAGTATTAATCGGGCTGTGATGTCTGGTGAGGGAACTGACTAGGCATTTAAAGACACGGTCCCCTGTCTCTTTCTCAGGTTTCCCACCTGAGTATGGATCAGGTTTTATCTTTTGGAAAAGGTTTGCAGTACTCTTGAACTCCATCTTCCCTTTCATGAAGCAAAATCAGTCATCTTCTAGGTCAATATTTCTACCATATTCCCCCAACACACAACATACACACACAGAGTTCTCATTTAGCATATTATTTGCTTATTATTTGTTCAACTACAAAGTTGTACTTTGATTCCTATTCTGGTTTTTTTTTTTTTTCCTGTACAGACCCTGGGAACCCTGTAAAGAAGTGGGGGTGGGGATGTTTGATAGGGCAAAATTTAGGAATTTCTGGATACCTAGACATAATACCATTAAAATAGACCCAAACACCATCCTCTTTGTCTCTAATACTGAAATTTGATCATAATTTGCAAGCCAAACAGATCTGGTGTCATGTGGTAGCTGGTAATTTTGCAACCTGTATGTGGAAGTATACTGTCCTCAATGGATTCTCATTTCAAACCTGGCACCTAAAAACCTTTGCTATCACAACTTCCCTCACCATGAAATTATCTTCTATCAGATGGAGAATAGTTGAAGGGAAAGGTTCACGCCCCTTGTCACATCAGGACACTGGAAATGTACCACATGGCCCAAATAAGGATGGAAGGACCAAGGTGGAAGGGAATGGAAGTCTTTGCCCTCAGAATCCAACATCACCACCCCATTCATGTCCTTACTAGTACTGTCCCTTTAGAAGGAGAGGTTTTATGTTTACTGTCTATCAGTAAGAGCAGACTCATGTTAATAAAACACCATGACCGTCACTTTTATTATCCTGCTTTGCAGCATGTCAAAGATTATTTACAGTCATTTTGAGTAATAAATTCTACCTGGCTTAAATAAAATGGACTTTATGGCAAAGCTATAAAATTATTTCAGATCTTACAACTCTTTGGACATTTACCCTTCAAATGTATATGTGTGATATCTTAATAACTTCCCTAACTATAATATTTGCAATTAAAGAAGGATGAAGTGATTTTCCAAAATTTAGGTTAGCTAGATACACTGAAATTAGTAATAAACATACCTACCATACTTTATCTCCTTAATATATGTTAAACTCCAATTCATCTGAAATGAAATTTTGGGTAATTGAATATTGCTTTAAAAAAAAATAGCCCAAATATTGCTTGAAAAAAAATAGCCTTGAACTTTTTTGCCCTGATGAGGCTTGCTGATTTAAGATTTGATTTATACTATATTTATTTTTATTGTTACTATATTTTGAGCTGTACAAAATTATTCATCTTCATGAGAGGCCACAAAATAGGTTTACGGTACATTAAGAAATAAAATTCTAATGAACATATTCTTAATAAAAGCAGATGCTGAAGCTTTTGATAAATTCAAATCTGAGTAAATTAAGATACAGACAAATAAAACTTCAGTCATATTGACAATCACAATCTAATATGCTAAAACTGAAATGATGTTTGAGATAAATATATTTTAAAGACTTTCCTGGAAAAAAAATGCAAAGCACAAATATTCAGTAAATAGCATATTACAATTCAGTGTGGACAACATTGGCATATGACATGTAGTTGACACCTCAGCCCCTGGAACTGGACTGGATAGCTCTGTATTCTGTTCCAGCAAGAAATTTCTACGAGACTACAAACATGCAGAGTGGGTAGCAAGTTTAAAAATTTATCACAGGGAACTATATCCAATCTCCTGGGATAAACCATAATGGAAAAGAATATTTTTTTAATAAAGAATGTATATGTGTGTATAACTGGGTCCCTCAGCTGCACAGCAGAAATTAGCAAAACACTGTCAATCAACTATCCTTCAATTAAAAAATGGTTGAATAAAATTTAGCACTTAATTTCATTGGGAGTATGAAATGGCCTCACACCAGCTTCAATATACAACCTGAGAAAGCAAAAGAAAATATGCCCTTATATTATTCATGCTGTTTTTCCTCATTTATTTCTCCCTTCATTTTCTTATTCTGAGTTTGACGTAACAAATTAATAAGAATCTGGTAAGAACTACTGAAAAGCTTCAAGAGTTTCATCAAAAACCTATAGGAAATCTATAGAAATGTTCCCACATCTTTTTTTTTTTAACATCTTTATTGGAGTATAATTGCTTTACAATGGTGTGTTAGTTTCTGCTTTATAACAAAGTGAATCAGTTATACATATACACATGTTCCCATATCTCTTCCCTCTTGCGTCTCCCTCCCTCCCACCCTCCCTATCCCACCCCTCTAGGTGGTCACAAAGCACCGAGCTCTGATCTCCCTGTGCTATGCGGCTGCTTCCCAGTGAGAGAGTGGCATGGACATATAGACACTACCAAACGTAGAATAGACAGCTAGTTCCCACATCTTTAGCTACTTTTTTTCAGACCTTTGGATGGGGCTCCCTGTAGGGCCATCCCAGCAGTCTACCTGAGAGATACTACGCTGGTACTTACCTCTATAGTGATAATATCGCCACATAATCACCACTCCTTCACACTCACCTCCCACTCCCCTACCCCCAGGCAGCCTATTTTAGGGGTCCTGTTTGGGAGAAATAAAGGGTGAACTTATTCCTTGAAATATTGGGAATTCCAAAGTCTAGAGCCTTGCTACTTTCCTATACATGTTCATTGTTAAGCTATAAGGTTACACCACATGTGACTCTATAGAACGTAATAAATGATAAAAACAGAAGAACAGAACACCCTTCCTAACCCTTCTAGGCTTTCATAATTCTTAGAAATTTGAGTTTCTGCATCTCTGTTTCTAGACTTAAGGAAAGACAAAGTTATTTCTGAAGAGCTATCTAGTTCAATAAAAACAAACAGGCTGAGAGAGAGGTGGTAGAGGAGGGAAGGGAAGAAGCTGCCTTTGAACACGAGAGTCTTGCAAATCACAGCCCATCTGCACCATTAACAAGTCAAGGGCCAGACAGTGAAGACGTGTGGACAGTCCCATCACCAGGAGTATTTGATCATATATATAAACTGATAAAGCCTGACAAAGCAGTAGCTGGTGCAAGTCAGAGGGTTAGGACTGCAGGATCAAGGGCCCTATTTTTTTGCCCTGTTGGTGAGTTTGGGAAAGCTGCTCCCCGTCCCACGCCCCTCCATCTCTATCCGTAAAATGTGGGTTGTAATAATAACCTGTCTGAAAAAACTCTTAGGGTATTTACTAATAAGAGTGATAATAAAATACTTGTAAATTTTAAGTGCCATAGAAATGCTCAATTATACGAGCCAGTTTTGCCTGTGCAGTCAGTTTCTCTTCTGATATCATTTAAAACATGTTCATGGGCGTATTATTTCTTTCACGATGCCAGGGAGACAGTGGCTTGAGTGAAATATTTCTAGCCTGAGAAGGGCAACAGGAAATGCTTCAATTGCCCTGCTAGGGCTTATGAAACTCTTGCACTTACATGCTTTCATTGGATCACAATAAGCCTGTGAAATGGACTGGGCAGATAAAATCATTCCCATTTAATGGAAAAAGAAACTGAAGCCCAGAAGTGTTTACCAACTTGCTCAAGGTCATCTGGCCAGGCTAGAGTTCAAGTTTCCTCGCTCCTCGCACCCTTTCTAATTTACCACACTACCTCTCAAGATGGGACAGAATGGAAATTAATTGATGGATTACCATTACTATTTATTTATGATCACATGTGCTGAGCACTTGTTGTATTTCCACACATTATCTTATTTAATTTCCCAATTATGAAGCAGGTACTGTTTCTTAAGGAAAACTTCACTGACCAGCTCAGTCCAGAAAGAGAGCTCCTTCTGCTAAAGCCACGCAGCATTTTTCCTTACAATGCTCATTTGATATATATCATGGACAGTCCTCTATTTTAGCTAAGCTTTCACACACACATTGTGATGTCCTCGAAAACAGTAATCATATCAATCTTCGCACCTCCACGGCACTCAGAACAGTGCAGTGTGCATTACAGATGCTCAATTAATATCTGTTGCTTGAGTAATTACAGGTATGTGATGTTAAAAGATCCTTATATGGAGCCAAGTTTCATGGTAATAAATATTTCACATTCCAGAAAACAAGAAGTCATAGCTCTCCAATTATTTGAGTGAACACTACATTAGCGGATTACATTCCTGCTTACCATTATTTTAAGCCTCAGCTACACTTTAGAAATATAAATTTTCAAGGTGTAGAATTTGCCAGTGGAAATCATCCTATTCTGTAGAACAAGTATCTCACATGAGGCTGATCTGATCACCCAAAGCGTCTTTGCCTGATGGCTCCTTACCTGATAACATATTGTCTGTTTTTATTGAGGGAAACTTCAAAGTCATTTCATGCTTGTGCCTATGAATCATCAGATGGTCCTCTGTTGGGAAGCGCTGTCAGACAAATAGAAAAAAAGGGAGAGGGGAGAGGAGCCATTCAGTTTTGTAATATATATTTTGCCATCATAGAGAAAAAGATTCATTCAGCACTGCAAACGTGACAAGGAAAACAAAAAATTAGTTCTGAAAAAGTGTGAAAGCATGGTAAGTAAAATGACAAATTATTTTACGCAAGCACATATGCATTCATGTCAGACTTTGGAAAAGAACTACACGTCACGCTTAATTATTTGCCATATATATCTACAGATGTACCCCATGACATTTGCATAGTATGTTTCTGTTTATGAAGACCTTGCACACTGTTTATCTCATTAATTATAATTATACATATGATTTATAGTAACACAGAAAATTATTTTTAGTGTTCTATACTCCGTGCAGTGTAGTAAACCAACACTTTATTTTTAATTTTCAGGGAATGATATTATGGTTGTCAAAAATGCTGCACCCAAATATTTTCAGCTGTCTGGCTTCTGGTCATATGGTGGAATTGGATTTCCTGGCCCTCTTGTGGTTGGGTGGGGCCATGTGAGTAGTTCTACCCATTGACTCATGAATGGAAGTGACATGTCACCCAGATGTGAGCATCTATTTCTTGGGGCAAGACCCTCTCCCTTTTAGCACAGAGATTCACAATACAAGAAATAGTGGCCCCTCAATCATCTTAAATCTCTGAAGAATTATGAAGAGCATCTCTGAATTCTGAAGGATTATGAAAAATATCCTGCCAATCTATAACTGAAATGTATGCTTGGGCAACTGAAATAAGCCTTTGTTGTGTCAAGTCATTGAAGCTTTGGACTAATTTGTTATTGTAGCAGATCCTAGCCTATCCTGACTCAGACTGGTATGTTTTAATAACTGAACTTAACAGGGTATCTGCTTTATCAAAGTCAAATGAAAATTCAACAAAAGACAATAAAGTCTGCTGAATATTTCCGAATCTTTGACAATCTAGAAAATCTCTCAGAGTGTCCCAGCTCCTCAGGATAGCCATTATAAATTTCAATTACCATTGTATATTAAGGTAGAAATCTTTTCTGCAAACAGTATAATTTGTATTCACAGGAATGAGGGGATTCACTGGGCTAAATCCTTTGGAATATTCTAAAAGTAGTTCTTCAAATAAATATCACTTATTTCTTTGTCATTTGTATAACATAAATTGGAGAGTACAGAAGTTGCAACACATGGTGATAATGCCAGATTTCTGAATACACAGAAGTCTTCATGACATGTGGGTTTTTCCTGCAGGATCGTCTGGTCCTCTATAACACTATAGTAGAATGACTGCATCAAATAAGTGACACTACCATGTGTGGCTTAGACACATAGGTTAAATTTCTTAGCCTTTCTGTCAAAAGCATTATTATAATTCTTTTCTGTAATATATACCAAAAAACAACATGGGAATAGCCTTCATTTGCAGCCATTTTGTGAGCCATTTTTGGCTCCATAAAATAATAACCTAAAATAGAATATAAACAAGAATACCTATTATATACTACTAATAATCTCCATGATATCTCATATTAATTATAATTACCTTCCAAATAAGACAATGCAGGATATCTGTGATTTTTTTTTTATTTGGTAGGAAAATAGCAAATTGTAAATAACCAAAATGTACAGTCTGCAATAGATACAGAGCTGAGAGAGGCCACTGGAACTTAAAACAAGGTAAATGCAGAGGGCAAAGAAACAGTGAAATTAACATTGGACTTTGTGAGATCAGAAAGAGCAAGAGAAACTTGTTTCTCCTCACTTTTGGGACAAAGCTAACTTATAAGGAGCTGTAACACACACACACACACACACTCACACACACACACACACACACACACAACCTCCCAGGTATTATAGGCTGTTCCTAATAGAGCAAAGGTTCTTTCCAATGAGGGAAAAAGGGGGTGGGAGGGGAATCCATCCATCACCTCCAACACAGCGCAAGCACTCATAATTCATATGTACTCCCCTTTCCAATTCCCAGCCATCCTTTCTTCTCCATGCAGGTCCCAGGCTATGGAACATCGCTAAAGTAAATGCCATGATGGACTGATTCCCTAACACCCTACCAGGAGACCCTTGGAATCACTGGCCAACCACCATATTTTCTCAATTCTAATATCTCTTCAATTGAAAGATGCTCATATTTTTATAATAGCTTATCAAGAAAAAGAAACACTTCCACATTAAATAGAGACATCAACTTTTAGATATATCTTTACATTTAAATTTAGTGGGGGTTGAAGGAAGAGGCTTGGAATTTTACCTTAAAACCAAGAAACTATGTAAATTCTCAAGTCTCATGTTTCTCCAAACCTTTCCTCAGTTCACCCAGCCTTCTCAAGGAAATGACCTGCTCCTTCACTAAAGTTCAAGGTCATTTGAAATGCACCCCTTCAACATTTATTACCACCTCCATCTCAGAATTTACATTAACTTCATAGGTCCTATTTCCATTCCCTCCTGTCTCTGAAGAATGAGCATCCCCCCCGCCTCCCCACCTCCACAGGATCCTCTACACCCCTATAGTCTGGGGAAGGGCACTCCAGCTGTGGTCCTTCAAGCCAGTATGCTCACTCCTCCTTGCCCTTGACTAAATCCAGCCTGGCGAGCCTTGACTTGATATATGTATACGTATAACTGATTCACTTTGTTATAAAGCAGAAACTAACACACCACTGTAAAGCAATTATACTCCAATAAAGATGTTAAAAAAAAAAAAACACAAAACCTTTTCTCAAGCTGCTTCCTTCTCAGGCTACCATTATATCACTCTGCTTCCCGTCACTCCCTTGCACTCTTGAAAGGCCCCTCTATGCTGGCCACCTCCACTTCCTCACCACCCACTCACTCAGTCTGGCCCCCACCCTGACTCCTCTCTCATAGGTCGCCGGCAAACAGCCAACTGCCAAACCCAACGGCCCCTGCTCAGGCCTCTCGCTGTGCCAGCTCAAGCAGCGTCTGACACCGGTGACCACACATCTGTAGCATTTATTTATTTATACCCTGCCTGATTCCAAAAAGGAGAAAAGATGGCTTTTGGCAATGGGGGAGCATCACTTAGAAGTAGGTGATTCCCAGAAGAGAAGGGATCCAAAAAGAAACAAGGCTAAAGCCAAAATGCAAGTCACTGGGCAGTCACTCTCAACCGGGGGCAATGTGGCCCCCAAGGGGACATTTAGTAATGCCTGGAAACATTTCCGGTTTTCGCAACTGGGGAGCGCTACTGGGATCTAACAGATAGAGGTCAGGGATGCTGCTAAGCATCCTATAATGCACAGGGAAGCCCCCCCCCACACACACAACAAAGATTTATTCAGCCCCAAATATTGGTAGTGCCAAGCTTGGGAAATTCTGCCACACAGTCCAATGTCCTCTGTGTACTTTTTCTCTCTGACTTATTCAAATGCTGGATGCGGCTAAATACCCCTTTCTTAAAGGCTCTCCTCTACCATCATTCACAATCCTGGACTCTCCTGGAACCCTAACTTGCCATGAACCCTCTCTGGTCTTTGCTAAGTTTCTTGAGGATCCCTTTCCCTTAAATGCCCCTTCCACAGGGACACCCCCATTATCCTCCCCAAGTAAAGTAAATCCCCCTATGATAGTCTTCAGGGTGGCCTGTGCTCTTCCTTCATGGAAAATTGCAATTCATTAATTAATTGATGAATTGCTCGCGTGGTTCCACATGTGATGCCTAGGCTAGAAGTTCTGTGAAGGCAGGGGTACATGCGTTTTATGCACAGAGCAGGCCCCTCAAAAATGTGCTGAGTGACTCAAATTGAATAAAACTTTATGTCACATTTTTACAGCCAAAGCAAAGCAAACTGCTCAAGTTATTGGATTCTTTCTGGCTGTTGAGACTCCTCCTTAAGGAAACTAAGTGGAAATCAGTTTTAACTTAGATAAGGCAATTTTCTGCATTCACAATGGAGAGTCCTGGTCTAGCAGAACTTTTCCCAGTACTTCAACCTATCTGTGTCTTCCCAGTGTTTCCTATTTCAAAAGGACCTCCAAAACCAGCTTGCCAAAATATAGTTGAAATTTAAAATAATTTTCTCTACTGCTTTCCTTATTTATTAGGTAAAAACCAACATTCATATAAAAGCCCCTGCAGAATCTGCCAGAACGCAAGCAGAGGAGGCTGGTTTCTCAGCTGGTGGCTGATGTCAACAGCGGCATCGCAAGGCAATAACATTTCATGTTTCCATGGCATATTCCCTCCAGGAAGCTTCCAGAACCCTCCTCAAGCTCTCTGGGGAGATACAGTGAAAAGGGTCCTTAATGGACATCACCTCTCACTGACTCCCAGACATTGCTCTACGCTGTGCTGCCAAACTCACAACATAAACAGGCAAGAGAGTGGGGCTTGATTCCACCTGAAACCACTGGGCACTTCAGAGAAAGAGAGCATAACTACCCACATGCGTGTGCTCTAAGTTCTAAACTTGTCCTTTATCCCATAAAATGAAGATCTTGGCATGAGAGCACCATGTGTGGTCATTTTCCAATGACTGGAACTTGGAGATATCCAAAGGGTCAAGTGTAGAAAAAGTCACCATCCTGTTCCAAAGGGAAAATGTCAAATTCTGATTTTAGATGACGGATGTTTCCAATTTCTTTCAAAGAGGTGGGTTCTAGTACAATAGTACCAGTAGTCACCATAGCAACAGTGGGCGTCAATTGAGCACAATGTGCAGGTCCTTTACTAAACACTCCGCACACAGTACCCCATGTAAGCCTCACATCTAATCCACTTGATGGCAGCCATCAGAGGCTAAAAGAGGGTTAACCCAGCATAGCAGGACAACTTCCTCTCTCAAAGTTTAGATAAATGGAAAAACTGTGGGTTCTAGAAGAGTCATAGGGGGTTTATTTTACTCAAACGGGAAAACAAAACAAAATCGAATTCAGTCTCTGATGGTGAGCTATTTCACCAGTAATCCAAAGGCCCAGAATTCAAGTGGCTATTGTCAACGAGAGTACCCTCTTTCCCCCTGTCTGAAATAACAATCCTGAACATCTGGTGGGCAGGATGCGGCTGGCTTACTTCCAGGGGAAAGTTATGGATGGAAATGGCCAACACTGATGTATTTCAGAGGCTGTGAGGGAAGTAGTTCAAACTAGTCAAAGTGGAAAATGATGATGATGATGATGATGGTGATGATGGTGATGATGGTGATGATGGTGATGATGATGAGGTTGGTGATGATGATGATGATGATGATGATGATGGTGATGATGGTGATGGTGATGATGGTGATGATGGTGATGATTATGGTGAGGGGACGTTGAGAATATATTGGTGGAGAAGAAAAGCCAACAGCAGGCATGACTGCCAAGTGAGAGTTGCCTCACTGTGGGAAGGTACTGCATCCCCTGCAGGCCAGAGTGGAGGACCCCCCCTACACTCACCTGGGAGCAGCCTGGGGCACTGCAGACAAACGGCCTCTCCTGCTCCAAATTCATCTTGGATTCCTCATAAATCTGAAGGGTCAGGGGGAGAGAGGAAGGAAAACAGAAATTCATGAATATCTCCTGCTTCTACCTGAGAAGGGCAATGGCTCGGAGCCCCCTCCTATGCCAATTCCCAAATTAGATGAGAAAAACATAAACGTGAACAACAGGTCCTGCCTTGCGGAAGCTTATTAGGCTCCCTGCAGTCCGAGTTCCCGCTGTTTCTTGAGTGCATATTTACTGCACGTTGAAGAAAAAATGCCAACAAAATGCAACCAAAAACAATGTCTATTGCAGCAGAAATTCTGCCTCATGGGTGTTATTATCAGGTAAAACCCCACCTGTGTAAGGCAAAGAGCAAGAGGAGGGTAGTTACTGAGCAATCATCAGTGTGAGGACCAACCCTGAGCATCAGGTCAAATGATTCTCCCATGATCACCCCACTGAGCTTCAGTATGAACAAGGGACGCAAGGTAGCCCTACAGCCAGCTTAGCAAATGACCCTGGCAGTGAGCCACAGTCTTAAATTCTCTTTCAATCTCAGGCATTTGATGATGCCTCAACAAAACCTATCCAAGTTGTGCAGAGGTGACGAGAAATCAGCAAATGCAAAAAGCATTGCCTTAAATATTTCATTAATTTGGTTTTACAGGCTGATTTGAAATTAAAATCAGATTAAGGCGACCGCCCCTCTGATCTAGATAAGTTGTCTGGAATAAGGTAGCTTTGCAGGGAGAAACCTTATGCTGTGATCTCAGACATATGTTAAACTATAGTGTGGTCTTTTCTTATGCAGGGGTTAGGTTCTAAGGAAAGTTCATTAGGCAAAAATTGAGCGTAATCAAATATCTTTGCAAATCTTCCCCCAAACCGATAAAAGTACAGTATATATGATTGTGTAGTTACTAATCTATACAGTAACATAAAATTTTTTTTAATATCATAAGAAGTACTATACAATTGAAGTTCCACAATTGAAATAGTTTTCTAAATCATACTTTTCTTTTTGCCAGTTTTGCAACTGAGTTTAAATAAGCTCCATGTGCTGATGGTGGGACACGGCTTCTTTATAGAACTCAAACCTACTGCTTTGTCTCTGAAGAAAGGAAGTGCTGTGCTTCCTTAACATGCTACTTGTAGGTTATTCCAAAGGAGTCTTAAGTCACCTTCACCCTTGAGAGAGGAAACGCTGCTTCACTCATGGAATAGTTACCCTTCATCCAAGAAAACTTTATCATCTTGCAAAAAAAAAACCACCAATTCTAATTTGTACGTCATTACAGCCTTCCCCCAAACACTAATATATCCACATATATTCTTTGGGAAATAGAGGCATACTTTCACTTTTCTGAAACACAAAATGAAAACACTTGCCTTAGATAACACTCCTAGTCAGATATTAAAAACAAATTTTAAAATGTAAACTCTCTTCACATCACTATTCCTCAATTTTCACTAAGTAATGCCCTTTTCATTCTCCATTTGGAATGACTAGTCACCTATCAAGGCAGTAATGTAGCACAATTTTACACTCGTCCTGTATCAGGCATATTGGCTAAACTTTTTTACTCTATTATATTTAGAAGAAGAAGGAAAAAAATACAAATATCTTCAGAAGTTTTTCCACTTGCCCTTGTCTGAGGAAAGTCATGAGCAACAAAAATGACTTCTCACATCTCGTTATTCATGTGATTTTGCCATCACTTATCATAGAACATCCCTCCTCCCCGCCGTGAATGCTGACGACTTACTTCTAAGCCTCCAAATAAAGGGTGACTTTAAAGCTGAGAAAATGATTTTGATCCAAGATAGAACAAACAGCACAGTAACTGGGTTATTCATTAATATTAGATATACCTTGTTTTTCTAGTAAACTTTTTAAAACACTTTCTTGGAACTTTTCTGTCTCTGTGTCCATGATCTGCCTGACCATTACCAGGTCACTAAACTGCTTCATACCTCAATTTCCCCTCCTTTAAATGGGGGTATGAATATCAATCTTCAACTCCTTCATTCCTGTATCACGCCAATCAGTTAGGGAGCCATTTCCAAATTATGGAGAAAGGTCTGTGTATTTAAGTGTGTGTGTTTGGAGGTGGGGGGAGGTTTTGTGGACAAGTGTTACTGGAACCTCACTCTAATATTAACTATTCCTCATGTATAATAGAGAAGTTGCTATAAAGTAAGTCTTTCTTGGACATCATTTAACAATTTTGGTTGTTAAAGTAACCAAAGAATGCCAATATTAGTCATATTATTAACCAATATTAAGATCACATGATGGTAAAATGGGAAAGTTCCAAGAAAGTTCCACATAAATACATGTATGGTCTACATCTGAAAGAAGTAATTCGTGATAATAATTAAATTAATGTCCAACCGATAGAAGTGGTCAAGATTGGAAGCGCTACTGCTGCAGGTTAAAGGGGATTCATTAATAAGCCAAAGTGAAGAAAGAGATTGACCAAGCCTTGCCACATCAGTATGAGGAGGAAGTATTTTTCTACCATAGTCACAACTCTGTCCCAAACCTGAGTCCACCAAAATGCTGACTTTTCCCATAAATTCAGGCCCTTCATGGTAATAGTTTATCAATTCTGCTTAATGTCAACATGAGCTACCTTATCTTAATTACTGGTTATAATTTGCATATGAACTGCAGCAAATATCATGGAATTATATGATGCTAGTGATAGGAGACTGAACAACGTTCAGTCAGAGAAAAAATTTCAGTCATATAGATTTACACTGTCTTATTGAGCCTTCATAGTCTGGATGCCACACTTAGAGGAATAGGATCAATTAGACAGCTACTGAGTCTGCCTTCAAATAGTTTAGAGTTCAGTTCGTTATGTTCAACTGAGTTACCAGTCATTGTATTATTTTATTATTAAAACATATATGAATCTGTATCAATTTATTGCATGCTATGAATCCCATGGAGCAAATGTTTTGGCAACATACTATTGGAATAAGTGTCCTAAGGTAAAATGGCAGTTGCTAAAATAAAATACGTTTTAAGTGATTAATAAGGTCTGAGTGGGTGTATATATATGTGTGAACCTCAACTGCTTTATTCTGATGCTCTGCGTTCCCACATTTAGCCGTCTATAAACAGCACACCCTTGCTCATTCCTCCTGTGTGGGTGTTGGAGATAGTTTTACTAAATAGTACCACTCTACCACACAGGCTTCATTACTTTTATCAACCAGTATGATCTGGTCTGATGTATTAGTCAAGAGCCATGATCTCTTTTTATGGTCTATTATTATGGTTCTTTCCTAGCACATATTGTAATAATTATTCTCTCAAACAGACTTCTACTAAAGCCCTGTGTATATTCTTTTATCATCCATCACATGGGGGGCAAATTACTCAGACATGATTTTAGCCAGGCTGTTCTGCATTTGGTCCTCAGAGGTCAGGCCTCATCTTCTCATTTCCCATTCAGTTGTTTTACTAGCTGGGATGTTTTAATGAACCAGGTTTTGCTTGGCAACAGCCATACCCTAGGCTGCACTGCACAGAGCTGCCATAGTAGGCGTTCAATAAATATTTGTGGGATGGATAATGAATCCTGAATCACCACAGTAAACCGTCTCAAACAGCTTGCTTTTTTTCTACTCCTAAAGCAGTGGTCCTCAAACTTTATGGCCCACAGCCAAGTTTTCAGCAAGGCAAGAGGTTGTGCAGGCCAATAATTCCACCTGTTCCCAGTTATGACCAGAGAAGAAATCTCACCAGGTTTAATGGAAAAAAGTCAAAGTTGCTTTTGGTGAAAATAACAGTCTAGTTTTCATTAAATTTCACATGTAAATGTATTAATTCATTATGAATTCAGTCTGTTAATATTGTCATAGATGCTGAAACCACTGGAGTCCAGTCTATTAACCATGTGTGGACTGTTTATGGCACCCAGAGAAGGCCCTTTGAGTAACACCCAGTGACCCCATATCTTTGGTTAAATACAGTAATAATTGTGGAGGGAGCTGTCTAATCATTTAAGAGTTCCTTTACAAATAGTATCATTTTTTGTTCCTCCTTTGCCAAAGTTTAGCCTCAATGTTCACTTAGAACAAATGCCTCAAGAGTCTAATTTCCCTTCAGATTTTTGGAAAACAATACAAAACCCTAACAACAAACCCTAATGGTGTATAAAGCGAGTAGAGGTTTTTCGTAGTCGACAAGGAGATGACAGGTTCGATTTACAATTCAAACTAAACTGCCACTGGATTCAGCTGGCCTCTCAATGAGCAAGAATCTCTTTCATTGTTTAGCGTTTGACCCTACAAATTCCTCCTGGTCTAAAATGGGAAATCTTCCACAATGGCTGATGCAATCCATTCAAATGCTTTGCCAGGCATTTAGGGATATACTTGGAATTACTACTTCACGAAGGGCAAACACTGCAAAAAACAAATGCTACAAAAAACTTGGATAGTCTACACAAAATACTGTAAATATGTATTTTAAACTTAAGAGCAACAACTGAGCCCAAAGGGAAAAAAACCTACATCATCTGCTTTGCTAGATTCAGCCAAGAGTGATGTTTCCCCATCTAAATCATAGTAAGCCATTACCGATTCTTAGTTAATAGCAAACTCCAATCTCAGTGTAATGGCCCAAATTTCCCCCACAACAGCAAACACATTCATACAGTGATATGGGATTTGGAATAGTAAGACACTAAAAATGTTGTTTTAATCTGAAAATCTGGCACGCACTTTTATCAACACCAAAAGTTCTGGGAACTTCAAAGCCACAACTGTATATATAAATGAGCACTAATAATAATATTGATATCCTCATCAGCTCTGGTATTGTTAATCTGGACATGAATGCATTAGAGACCTGAAAGGGGGCTTGCATTTTAATAGCGATGTTAACAACCTCTGTCAGCCTTTACTGCCCCACAATGAGCGTGGAATGAGTCTTCTTGGCAGGACTCCTGTGAAGCAGATCTTCGCTACCCTGTTGAGCTTATTAGACTGCAGAAAGGGTTCTAGAAGAGGAAACAGGTCCTTCCTAAAATGCCAAGGTTAGCCGACAAACATCTTGAGTTCATCACACTGTGTGAGATTCCAGATCAGTCTTACTTTGTTTCTGGAAGCAAAGGTTGTTTATTAACTAAATTAGTTAAGGGTATAGCCAATTTGTACTTCACGTTTCTGAAAAAAAAAAAATTTCTCTCAATGTCTTGGTCAGAAAGGCAAAGAGCCACACTCAGTAATAACCCAACACAAATTCACCAAAAGCACACATTAAAGTATTTTATTCTAAGATGCCTGAATCTACTTTAAAAGCCAGGGTGCAGGGTCATTCTCCCAACATGTGGCTAGCTATTGGAGAGGAATTATATATTTAATCTGAAGGATATGGTACCTTTCACTATTTTATTTGCTCATCTGTGATACAGAACCATTTTAGTAAAACATTGTAGATAGGATCATTTACAGAGGTATTATTTTAAAAATAATTTTAAATTATTTTAAAATTCTTTAATATTATTTTAATATCATAACTCCAAACAGAAAAATAAACACCCTTGAATCTCAGTCCAAGAAAATCTATTATTTTGTGAGTGGGTCTTAGTATCCATCTCTGCATCTGTGTCTCTCTGTGTCTTTGTTTTTCTGTGTGTATCTTCTCTCTTGAAAACTCTATGTCTCTCTTTTTATATGTCTGTTTCTCTATGTCTTTGTCTTGTTATGTATGTCTTTGTCTCTCTTTGTCTGTCTGTCTGTCTCTCTCTCTCTCACACACACGCACACACACATACACACACTCATTTTATCAGATGTGCTCTTACTAGCTTTACTGGTAAAAAGATCTCGTAGGCTTGTTTCCTGTTTCAGTGTTATTCTTGAAGTGGGCTGCAGCTAGAATCTGAATTTCATTGGGCTATTATTATTTGCAGCTGTGTGACCTTTTTAACCCTGCTTTTAAAGTGACATTTCAGCCCTCAAGCTTGAAACGCCTTGAATGCTGCAAAGTTTTCAAACTAGAGATTTATACAGGGAACAAGACCAAGAGTGGGACTCTACCTTCTCAGCGAAAATTTCAACAGAACTTGGCGAGAATGGTGGTGTCTTGCTGGGCTGTTTACAGCCAGAACTCTTCCCCGGGAGTCCTCAGCTTCACCCAGACCACTGGCAGCTAAACATTGCCATCCCGTTCAAACCAGAATATCATTGTCCTTAAAAGATGTCCACCATTCACTGGTATCCCCAAAGTTCAGAGTCCCACAGCCTGAATCACAGAACTCTTTAGGGTTGTTTCACAGGCTGCATCACGCTTAAGGGACTGTCCAAATGTCCCTTCGAACCAGGCCCATGGTTCCCAGGAGGAAGGATTTCCAAAGAGCTTTTGTCTCTAGAAACTCACGGGGCCTTACTTCCCGGCCCTCACAGGAGAGAGTGCTGGGGGCTCACGTCCTCTCGTGTACTTTAGCAGAGGTTTGTGGTTTTATTTATGTGGCGTTTATACTGTGTATGAAAAAACATTCCAGTGGGATTGGGTTTTCATATGTTAGATTCCTCTTTCTTCTCTCTTTTTTTTTTTTTTTTTTTTGTTTTTGTGTTAAGTTTTCCATATGTTTCTTTGGATATGAGGCCTCTTTTCAAAGTTACTGGCTAATTTCTACTTATGTTTCACACAATACTGTCTCACAGCTTTCCTACCTATGGGTTCAGAAGTTCAGAACATTCTTGTTAAGCAACAGTGTTGGACCTTAGAGGTGCAGCGTATTAGTCTCTGCAGGGTGTGTGTCTGTGCCCGAGGCCGTGTATCTAAATCTGTGTTCCTCTTCCTGCTCCCACCTCACACAATACATTTTTGGCAGGACACACCTCATTTCAATGAAAAGTTTATTTGACATGCATGTGGTTAACAAAACACTAGCTTAGAGATTCTCAGGTTTTGAAGGAAATATTGAATGTAACAAAATTACCTGGCTTGTTTCTAATGAGACTGAACCCAACCTCAGAAGACAGGCTGAAAAGCAAACTGTTTTTTTTACCTACTCCCAACACGAACAAACTGATGAGAAAAGAAAAAATAAAATTGGAATAAGAGGTGACCAGGGGTTCAGTTGACCTTGTCATCTGTACCTTTCCAGAAAGTCTTCCACTGCAATTTAAAATAATTGCCCCGTCAAACCCTGAGAGGAAAAACTATGATAGCAAAGAAATTAAATGCAAAACCAGGTATATTCTTCATTCTGGTCAAAAGCAGCTTGCCTTTAGAAATTGAAGAATAACTTAGCAGAAGAAAGAAAAAGTTCTTTCTTTTCCTTTTTTGCTCTACTATAGTAAAATTTGACTTTAAAATTGTAACCCACTCCCAAATGGGACTACTTTGCCTCTGGATACTTTTTAAGACATTTTGAGTGCATTCGGTTTTTAAACTGTTTTCATGTAAAAAGAAGATTTTTGAATATTCTGAAAAATCACAACTTTCTAGTCTTGGCTTGCTTTTCACACATTCAAATGATTTTTATTGGCTAGAACTGTTTTCTTGGTATCTTTAGTCTATACAAGTATCCTTGCATCTCCAGCAACAATATATGTTTGGTCCATCTAATGTATGGGCTGAAGTAATCTTTAACAAAACATCTGAGAAGTTTCCTTCTTGTGCATGAATCAGAGCTACAAAATGTGACACTGTGTATGAAACACAGTGGTGATCACGCCAGACCTGTCTGCTCTCTGCAAGGCCTGGTAAGAGGCTATTTCATCTTAGTATTAAATCTTATGATTACCATTACTGACTTACTAGTAAAAGACATTTGAGAATGATGGTATCAAACTGAGTGTTTTTTATCTTTTACTCCAGAAGAAAGCTAGGCATTCTCAAGTCCTATCTAAAGTAGCCAGCAGTTGCGTTCAGAACTTGCCCCATCTCACCGTGTCAGTTGAATACAAGGGTAAAAATACATTCAAAGACTTGATTCAGATTCCTACCGCACTATGCGTCAACTGTCAAGCATGTGAACATTTGACAGTACTAGCAGGTCACTTAAAGGCCATGCTAAGGTAAAAATCTTAAGTCTTCTGAAGATTCTGTCACCATTCTAATAAAGTTCCCTCTGTAAATACTAGCAGGGACTCTCCTGGTGGCACAGTGGTTAAGAATCTGCCTGCCAATGCAGGGGACACAGGTTTGAGCCCTGGTCCAGGAAGATCCCACATGCCGCGGAGCAGCTAAGCCCGTGCACCACAACTATTGAGCCTGCGCTCTAGAGCCTGCGAGCCACAACTACTGAGCCCGCGCGCCGCAACTACTGAAGCCCGCACACCTAGAGCCCGGTGCTCCGCAACAAGAGAAGCCACCGCAATGAGAAGCCCACGCACTGCAATGAAGAGTAGCCCCCTCTCACCACAACTAGAGAAAGCCCGCGCGCAGCAACGAAGCCCCAACGCAGCCCCCCCAAAAATTAAAAAAAAATGTATATATATCTTAAATACTAGAAAAAGGCACATTTTCATTGGCTTTCCTAGAGAAGGCACAATTTCCTTGCATGGCCCAGCAAGAGGATTTGGAAATATGTCAAACCAGTTTTTAGTTGCCACTGTTTCTGGGAGTCACCACTGTCATTTAATAGGTGGGGTCAGGGGTACAAAATATTCTGTGACGTGCAGAATGGGCAGCCCTGTGCAACACCACAGTTTCCCGACCCAACAGCTAATACTGCAGATTTTGCAAGAATAATCACAGTATTAGTCCCACTGCTTACTGATTTAGAGGTAAAAAGCAGATAAGAGTAAGAAAATAGTAAGAGTGAGACAATGAAAACAAAGTCAGCACACAGCAGAGGAAATGAAAATAAGAGACTAAACACATACCCACCTCTTTATACTTTGCACACAGCTCTGGAAAACACAGGCAAAGTTAAGCCTAGGATGAGGCTAGATTCAATGCCAATAAAAACTTTATGAATATTCAAAAAAGTATGTGAAATTATCATTCCCTTTCAATGTGAAGGAGGGCTGGGGACTGTTGCCAAAATTTAACTAAGCATAAGCATACGCTTTCAATCCATAGTGGAGACAGATGAGTAAACTAGAGTAGACTTTTTTAAGTGAATTACCTCGTTTGGCTACCTAGAGCCCCACTCTCCAGTTCACTTACCACAACGTTCTAAGCGGTGTTGACGCAACGGTAGCGAAAGAAAGCCTTGGCCCAAGGTGGAAACGGCCCTTGTTCAGATGCCCTGTCACTCCTGATAATTGCCTTGTTTATTTTATATTATTGCTGAGGACAGCGCCACCAAAAGGACCATGCTTTGTTTGATTTTGGTTTTCTTTTCCTTTTAAAATTTAAGCGGAGAATGTCACAAGATTTCAAATTGTTTTTATGTTACTGGTACCATCAGTCATCAGCTCATAGAATACTTATTAGGGGAACACTGGCCCCCTAACCCTAACCAACTTCAAAACTTATTAATAGGGCAAAAACTTACTAATAGGCATATATATATATACACACACACACACACAAATACATACATATATAAATACACATACATACACACACACATATATATATATACACATTTAATTTTTTTTCTCTTTCGGCCTAAGTTTTCTTATTGATAGGTTGCGGTGTGTATGCGTGACACACATTAACACACATTACAGAGATTATTTCATCTCCATAAACTAGCTCAAGCCTCAAAACCGATGCCTAGTCCTAAACGTAACCCAGAGGAGGCTACGGAGCTCCAAGGAGGTATAAGAAGAAAACCCGGGTCTGCCTCGCAGCCCAAGTTCACCACAGTTAAGGATCATTAAGCTTGTATTTTAAAAGTGCAGCAATCAGATATATTTCTGAGAATCACTAAGTCGTTTCCACAGACTAGAAAAGTCCTTCATGTCTTTCTCAACTTCCTATTAAACAAAAGAGCCACTCACTAAAGCCTATAAACCCACTGAAACATACTGGAAAAAAGGACACAGAAAGAAAAGGCCTTTTCCTTGAACCACCACCCACGAGAGGTTACACTGTACCAGACTCCAATTCATCAAAAGGTCCTAGCTATTAACAAACAAACGAGGGGCCAGCTCCTTCTCTCCCCAGGGCTCGGCCCCCAGACAACAGCTCCATTTTTCAGTCAACACTCCCAATCAGCACCGAAAGGGAAAGGGACTTTATTGAATGGCCCTGTTCCCCCAAACTTAGGACCTTTCCCTCAGCTTGACTGTGGTCTCTCTACTCAGGAGGTGGAGGTCAGGCCCTAGGAAATACCCTGAACCTGGACTCTTCCGAGAGGAAAAGTGAAAGCAGGCAGGGGCACGAAGCACCCAGAGGGGATTTGGAAGGAGGCAGGTCAGACATTTCCATTGAAAGGCTGGGTAAAGGGGAAGCGAAGAGCCCCCAAGCCCACATGGGTGAATCACAGCTGTTCAACGAGCCAATTCTAGGATCTTCATAGGGCACTGTTCAGGGGCAGCTTCAGGGAGAGTGACCTGTGGACAGTGATTGATTACCTGTCACCCAGGACTTGTTCCAAAGTGATTCAACCTCGGCATGCACTGGGACAGGATCAGAAACCGAGGACACTGGTCTCATTCCTTCATTCCTTCCTCACACGGTCACCGGGCACCTACCAAGCATTAAGCTCCATGCTAGGAACAGGAAGGCTCCAAAAAACAGCCCCTGCCCTTTGAGCAGTGACCATCCAGCAGGGAGGTGAGGCATGTACAGGTGTCTATGGTGGAAGGTAGAATTTTAAAGGCCATAAAGTAGTTTTAGCAAAGTGCTATGAGAGATCAGGGGCCATGAGAAAGTAAGCCTGTTTTATTAACTACATCAAATACCACATAATCTCCTTTCACAGCTAAACATTTCTCACAATCAGCTATCAATTCAAGGAACAAACACACACGCACCTTGAAGGGATCTTTTTAACTGTACTAGAAGTAAGGTTTTTATGTGTGTTTTAATCTAGGCTTTATTTTACTTTTAATTCTGATAAATAAGACTACATTATCTGCAATAAGCTTAACGCTGTGGCCAGGGGACCAGATTTTATGTTAGAAAATCAATAATTGAATCTCAGCTCCCTTGCTTACTAGTGTGTGATCTTGGGCAAATTACTTAACTTCTTTGAACATCACTTTTCTCACTATAAAAAGGGACTACAGACAATATTGGCATCATCTGCCTCTGGGGATATTGGGTGAACAAATGTGCTTTAAAAAGCACTACATAAACTGTAAAGTGCTGTGAAATGTTGGTTACTGTTTTTATCAGTCACCTTGTAGTAAGCACACGGAATTGCTGAAGTATTGGATAGTGCAAAGAGTTATGTCTACATTTGACAGCATGTGCAGAGAGATTAAAGATTCTGAAAGATGTTGGAGAGGATGATCTTTAAAGAGATCCTGATCTTCTACGCTTCTCTGATAATCTAGCAATTACCAAGCCAAACCTTATTTACCAGCTTTTTACTCGTAGGCTCCCAAGTAGAATTATTTTCTTTGTCTTCTAATTGAGATGTGATGTCAGGAAATGCTTTTAGAGTCTGGTCTGTGTTCAAACCCTAGCTCTGTGACATACCAGCTGACATATAAGCTTGGGTAATGGGTCACTTGACCCTGGGATAAATTTGGCTATTGCTGGCTGAGCAAGCCAGGGAGCATCAGACACCTCGCCCTGGGCTTGGAGGAGCCAGAGCTGGAAAGGCACATGAATTTGTTCACCTTCCTGGAACACTGCTTCCAACCACAGAAATGAAGGGAGAGCTCTTTGCTAGGCAAGTCCACCGCAACAGCTTGGCCATGCTGTCCCTACCATCCAGACTCCAGTCACACTGATGGTAGGAAAAAAGTGGAGTTTGGGAGGCACCTGGGATAAACTTAGAAACTCAGTGCCTTCTTATCAGTGGGTACTTCTAGGCTCACCTGGAGTCATTAGAAATAAGACGAATACAGATTAATAAGACGAATATAAGACTAACGGGTAAAGGGGGGTCAAAAGGTTAAAAAAATGCAGTTGATGTAAAACAGACAAAGAAATTTTGATCATATTTAAAATATTGATTTTATGTATATATCAATATATACATATATATGTGATAAAGTCTGAAAAAAAGAAATAAGACTAATACAGATTATGACATTTGTTTACATCCACTCTCCACTTGGGCTACCAAAAAAGAAATTGAATCTTCCTTTTGTTATTAAATTTTCTTTAGCAAGTTAGATTATCCTTTATCATCTTACTGCTTATTCTTGTTCTTGCTCTTCCCTATTTTTTCTCTTTTCTTCCCTCTCCTTTTCATTCCCCAAATATCACATGTGGTATTTAATAAAAATACTTTGAATAAGGCAGTAAGAGTTAGCTGTGAAAAAAGGAAGTCACAGCACAAATCAAAGATCTGGTCAATAAGACCACTTGGGAAAATGGGGAGCTCACATCTCAATAACAGCAACATTTCCTAACCCAGGACACTGGGTTGTTCAAGATGATTAGCCGAAGACCTCTGTGCCTCAAAGCAGATCACCCTCCCAATGCAGAAAGGTCTGTATGTATGGAAAGCCTGGCAAATTTTGAGGGTTTTTTTAATGCTTGGGAGTAGTGAAAATTTTATTTAGTGAAACTATCTCTTCCATGTACCACCACATCCTATGTGTCAGCCATTTTTAATCTCAGAAAAGCATTTTCCGTCAAGGCTGAAAGAAAGCCTTGATTAGATACAGCTTTGATTTATCTTCTCCACTAAGTGCCTCTGTAGGGAACACAGCCGGATAAAGCCATTCAAATATGAATTAGGATGGCAAAATTCTCAGTAATTTCCAAAACCTTCAGTTTTCCTATCCACCTTTGTGATACCCACATAAAAGGATTTCTGGTAGTCTTGAAGTGATGGGATTATTTAAATAATGACATCAAGCTAATGTTTGTAAGATGCTTCAAGGAACTGAACACAAGTTGAAAGTAGTAATATCATCGTCATTTCTTCATCTGTCCTCTACTATTTCCAAAGAAACAGAAACAACCACTTACACAAACACACACACACAAAAATCCCCCGGACACCCAAGTTAACCAATGTCTCCTTTCTTCCCAAACCGCTAATCAGCCAGTCACTGGGCAAACAGCTCAAGCACCAGGCAAGGAAAACATGTTATTTTTCTGGGCAAGCCTTAACTTCACTGCCTACAAAACACAGCCCCACGGGGCACATCCCACACATGGTGAGATTAAGGCTCGCCCCCTCACTGGAAACCAATAGTTACCCGTCAACGCCCACGGAAACTGAGGTCAGGATTCGCCAACATGCACCCTGAAGTCCAAGCTCATTGATTCTCAAGCTTTCCTACACAGACCAGTACTCACATCCAAACCATTGCTGCAAGACTTCTCCTGCTAATAACACTCAAAGAAAGCTCAAAAAGGAGTAGCATAAGAGAGAGCTTCTCTCCACAGAGCCTCATCCTCCAGCCGCCCAGTGTCCTGCGGACTTCTCAGAAAGAGAGAAATTGCTCAGTGTCAGCGCTGGACCGTGAGTCAACCTGGTGTCTACATGTCCCTGAACCAGGCGATTCAGTGAGCTAAGGTAAGAAAAGGAAAGCAAAACAAACAACAAAACCAGGCTTCAGATAGTCCCTTAAAAAATGAGGCTGTCGGGAGCCAAATTCCACAGTGCACACAAGCCACTTCAAGGCACACCCACCCCCACAGCACTCATCAGAAATCTTCAAAGTACGAGTGAGGCTCCCCTGCCACAGGCCAGGGTCATGGACCCAAAGGTGACAATGAGACACTCCCAAGAACATCTGGACAAATAAGCCGGGCACAGGGCCTTTCCAGACGGTGGACAGTGGCCTCTGTCTTCACTCATCGGATGACCCCAGATTCCTGTCCCAGGGCTGGCTGCTTCCAGCACAGATCTTCACTCACTCAAGCCCAGTGTAGGGTTCAGGTTTTAAGGTGGCTGAAGAGTCACCCTCTTCCCTCACTTCCCCTGTCTGCCTCCAGAAGACTTGTCAGTCTTCCAGCAAATGTCTCTGGAGGACCTCGTTCGGTGAGAGCAGGGAAGGAGACAGATGAGGTCCCTGTTCTCACGAAGAACAAAAAAGAAAGTAAGCAAAACCCACCGGCACACAAATCAAGTAAGTGACCAAGAAAAACAACTGCACATTTTGGAAAGTCCATTGCAAGATATAAATAGGGCAATGTGATAGAGAAAAAGGTGGACAAGGGAACGTATTTAAGGGAGAGGTTGGCTGAGGCCTGAACTAGGCAAATGAGCTGTTTGAAATATGCAAATGAGCTCAACTACGCAAATGAACAAGAGAGGGTGTTCCAGGCGCAGAGGACCCCAGAAGCAAAGAGCTGGGGTGTCTGAGGGACTAAAAGGGGACTGGTGAGACTGCAGTGTGGTGGGCAAGAGAGAAAGGGGTCAAGGGTCACTGAGAAGCAGGCAGGCCTCAAATCATCCAAGAGAAGGATTTATTCTGAGTAAAGAAAAGCACTGAAGAATTCCAGGCTGGAAAGAAAGGGACTTGGAGCAGTTAACTTTTCTGTTCCTCAGTCCTCATATAAAACACGAGGATCATAATAACTTTACTTTGGGGTTGTTGTGAGGGTTAAAGACATCCCAGGATTAGGACAGAGGCTGGAACACAAGGCAGATGCTCACCTTCTCATGAATTAAACAACACAGCCTATCTCATGCATAAATAAGTATTTAGACTTCCCCCAAAGTAAGAAACAATCCCTGTGACATAACTAACACAGGCCGACAGTATGAGAGTCTAAACACTGACCTTAGTATTAATTCTCTCAGTCACCACTTTAGCTCTAGCTTAAAGTCACACTGCTTGGTTTCAAACCATGGCTATGTGACCTTGTGAGGTAACTCAACTTCTCTGTGCATGTTTTCTCATCTATAAACGGAGATAAAACTACTTCCTAGGCTTATTTTGAAGATTTATTTATATATATAATATAAATATATAATATTTTTATTATATATGGAGAGAACGTATATACGGAATAGAGAGAGAACCTATATACAGAATAGAGAGAGAACAATTTCTGGTGTATAGTGAATATACAATACTTATTAGATATAGTAATAATGCTTTTTTTCTATCAGAAGAGACACTGATTTGCCTTTCAAACAAGACACTGAAGCCTTTTCAATCTCATATAACCAAATTTAGGACAATATCAAGTACTATTTTGTTTTTTTTTTTTTTTTGCTTTGACTGTTAAATACCATATTTTGGATTTAGTAATTAAAAGAATATTTTTGAAGCAAAAATAAACAAATGGGGCTACATCAAACTAAAAAGCATCTGTACAGCAAAGGACACTATCAACAGAATGAAAATGCAACCTACTGAATGGGAGAAGATATTTGAAAATCATATATCTGATACAGGG
Organism: Physeter macrocephalus; assembly: GCF_002837175.3. Classification (NCBI taxonomy): domain Eukaryota; kingdom Metazoa; phylum Chordata; class Mammalia; order Artiodactyla; family Physeteridae; genus Physeter; species Physeter macrocephalus. The sequence goes on from NC_041218.1 coordinate 49,046,761, forward strand.
TTAATATTCAAAACATATTACAACATCATACAACTCAACAACAAAAAAACAACCCAATTAAAAAACTGTCAGTGTTGAATAGGTATTTTTCCAAAGAAGACATACAAATGGCCAACAGGCACATGAAAAGATGTTTAACACCACTAATTATTAGGGAAATGCAAATCAAAACCACAATGAGATACGACCTCATACCTGTTAGAATGACTATTATCGAAAAGGCAAGAAATACAAGTGTTGACAAGTATGTGGAGAAAAGAGAACCCTTAGACACTGTTGGTGGGAATGTAAATTGGTGCAGCCACCATGGAAAACAAAAAATTAAGAATAGAACTACCATATGATCCAAAAGCTCCACTTCTGGGTACTTACCCAAAGAATACGAAAACACTAATTCAAAAATATATATGCACGCCTATGCTCATTGCAGCATTACTTACGATAGCTAACGTATGGAAACAAGCTAAGTGTCAATGGATATATGGATAAAGATGTGAGATATATATAGAGAGATATAGACAGATCGATAAGATAGATAGATATATAGATGTATACATACACATACACACTGATATATATATAAGCAAACATAGATATATATATATGTAGATACATACATCCATACATAAACACACACAATGGAATATTACTCAGTCGTAAAAAAGATGAAATCTTGCCATTTGCAACAACATGGATGGACCTTGAGGGTATTAACGCTAAGTGGAATAAGTCAGGTGCAGAAAGACAAATACCATATGATTTCACTTGTATGTGGAATATTAAAAATAAATAAATAAATGAACAAACCAAACCAAGCAAAAACAAACACATAGATACTGAGAATGGAGTAGTGGTTACCAGAGGGGAAGGGGCAGGGGGAGGGCAAAATGGGTAAAGAGGGTCAACTCTGCGGTGACAGATGGAAACCAAAAATTTAATGGTGAGCACACTATACCGTATATAGAAGTAAAAATATAATGCTGTACACATGAAATTTATGTAGTGTTATAAACAAATGTTACCCTAATAAAAAAATTTTTTTAAAAAAAGAACATTTTCATTTGGGTGGAGAAAGTGCATCAAATACAATTTTTATTTCTCAATAGGCTAGATTTGTTTTGCTTTGGTTTTTACAGAGCTGAGTAATTATTTTAAATGTAAAGACAGTTTATCCATTGAAAGGTAGTCAAGAAACTTTGGCAGGGCTTCCCTGGTGGCGCAGTGGTTGAGAGTCCGCCTGCCGATGCAGGGGACACGGGTTCGTGCCCCTGTCCGGGAAGATCCCACATGCCACGAAGCGGCTGGGCCCATGAGCCATGGCCGCTGAGCCTGCGCGTCCGGAGCCTGTGCTCCGCAACGGGAGAGACCACAATGGTGAGAGGCCCGCGTACAGCAAAAAAAAAATAGAAAAAAGAAAAAAAAAGAAACTTTGGTAACTGACAAATCATGTTTTTATCTTAAGTTGTGATTTTATATACATAGGAAATTTTGAAGGATATATACCAAAACATTAACAGGTTTACAGTGGTTGCAGCTAGGCAATGAGATGATGCATTTTTTGTATATCTATATATTCTTTTTCTTTCTACCATGAACATTGATTGTGTACAAAATAAATCAAAGACTCAGTGTAAGATAAAAGGAATACATCCAAAAGCGTGTGATGATGGCAAGGACGCTGTAAGGGTCTGTGAACCTGCCTTGACCTTTGCAGCTATCTGTTCCATCTTCAGCAAATTTCTAAGCCTCCCTAAATTTTAGTTTCTTTATTTGTTAAATGGACAAAACAATTCTTTTCCACACAGCGTTGTGGTAAAGATTGAATGAGGCATACAGTGACTACTCAATAAATCACAGCTCCATAGTACTCTGTAGTCTTTAAGAGCACCTGGGTCCAAATCTTTTTTCTTTCCTTAATTACCTGTGTGACCTTAGACAAGTCACTTAACCTCTCTGTGCCTCAGTTTTCTCATATTTTATAATAATGGCACTTACCTCACATGGACATAAGAGTATATGAGGATTAAAGGAGTTAACATATGTAAACAATTTGGAACAGTGCCCAGCACATGGTAAATGCTATGTAACTGCCAGTTCTTATTACTATTATGAAATCTAAATCTAAAACTTCTGAAAAGCATATGGTTACATAATCATGTAAATATGGTTTATTTTATGGTGACAAAAATAACAAGCAAGAATAGTATGGCATTTTAGTATCATTCATTGGCAGAGACATCAATTTTTATTCGTGTATAAACTTGTTATGTTTATACGACAAGGAAAAAAATCAAGGTCCTAATTTTTTATTTGATTCCATGTATTAAACACAAGCTATCATTTGAGGACTACCCAGAAAACTTAATTGCCTGAGCTAATTTCTCCAATGAGCATTTTCTCTGCATCATTCTGTCTTTACGTTTTTCCACCAGCATAGAACAGAATTCAGTAAATCCGCATGCATATTTGTTAGAGTATGTGATCACACAGTGTGGCAAGCACAGAGGGGATTCGGGTTGTCCACTTATTTATCAAAAACAATTTTTACTGGAAGCCTAACTTGCCTGGAATCCTAGGTATTGGGGAGATCTAGAGGAAAAAAAACAAAAGTCCCCAAGAGATAACATAGCGGTCAAGATTCAGAATAACACAGAAATGAGTTTCATCCTCTCCCTATCCCTCTGCTGAAAATAGGAGTATCCTCATCTACGAAATAGGAATAATAATAAAAACAACAACTACTGCTACTACCTCATTGGCTTGTTGCTCGAAGCCTGAATGAAAAGCTGCCTGTAATTCATTTAGCACATGGTAAGCTCGCAATAAATGTTAACTATTGTTATGTGGTCTTCAAGGGAAGCAGACAGCAGCTGATAACTACACGTCTATGTGAAAAGTTAGATCGAGTTTCAAGGAAGACTCTGAGAGCACAGAAGGAGGAGTGACAATCTACCCATAGGAGTCAGGACTCAGGAAAATGGAATTAAACTATTATTCTTAGCACCTTCTATTCCCCATTCTAGTGCCTTCCCAACACATTGACTATGATGCTTGGTTGGGCATATCTGCCCTTGTCTAAGACAGATAAGATCCCATTCTCCTTGTCTCTAGTCCCCTACCCAATCAAAGCTTACTCTCAACCTCATCCAATTGGAAGGTCAAGGTTATCTTGTCCAACTACACATGTGATGCTTGAGGCTGTTCAACATCCCAAAGAACTCATCAACCAGATGCACCTGCAGGATCTGCAGTGATGGTGACCTTGTCCCCGTGAAAGACTAGACACCATCTTTAAGATGCTGGGCAGCAACAGCAGCTAGGTCTCGGCTCAGGCCTTTGAAGCAGCCTGAGACAGATAAACTCCATCCCAGAAATGAGCTCAGCACGGCATGCCCGTGGCTTGTCTGCCACAGCAATTCGGGACTCCGTGTCTATTCTGCAGGTAAGCTGTGCCGCTCAGAAACGCATGATTCTGTCCAGGGCACTGAGCACTGCCTCACTCTGTTCCCAGGCTCTGTGCCCAGATCTACTCTCTGCCACAGCTTCTTGAGCTCTGACCTTTGAATTAAACTGCTCCTTGCAGAAGCATGTCATGACCTTGTAAGGCCACCTGCCCATCTTCAAGTGCTCTCATTGTTTAAGAACGTCCTCCTCATAGGGAACTAAACCCCATCTCCCTGTAACTTGCAGTCACTGGGCTCATCCGATCCTAGGGGCCATCCAGAAGTATAATCATTTTTTAATGTGGCAGAATTTCAAGTATCCTCAGGCCAATCAAAACTGCCTGGCACTCCCTACTTTTCTTGGAGGGACCAAATGTCTCCAAGTTGCTTCTGCTGCCACCCTTGAAATGTTCTTTCATTAATCCAACCTCTTTCCTAGGATGCAGCCCTGGCCAACTTGACATGGGCATTAGGCTGATGATGGCTTTTCTCTGTCATTGATCCTAGGGAACATTTGCAGTAGCTTCAAGACAGTAGCCCCAAGAAATTAGCTATGTTGGAAAATTCTGGCTAATGGGTAGGCTGCTGATGTGATCTAGGGTGACTTCTATACACTTCATATCACCCCACAAGAGCAATTCCTCATCTGTCTACAGAAGGAAAATAAAGAATTGCAAGCATCACCAGGAGCAGTAACCCATTTCCATAAATCCTCAAAGAGATCTTGCAAACAGGTGCTATATCTGAGGTACGTATTGCCAGAGTTGTGGCCAAGAATGCAAGCAAGGAAGCAGTAGATAGGACTTCTCAGAACCAAACCTGGGTAGTATTAAATCTTTTCCTTTCCAGATGTGTGAAAGGACAGAAAAAAAACAAAAGGGGGGAATAAAAGGTTGTATTTGTGTGTTGCTGCCCTTGCCCTGTGGTTCCAGGACTGGAGTCAGTCTGCATAATGCCAGAGACAGTCCTAAGGACCCTCCCTCACTGAGAAGACAGTTCTTCTGGGTGGTTTTCCTCTGCCCCTCCAGATCCATTGTCTGCACCCCCAACCCATGTCCTAGTAGGCTGCCCTTTACCAACTGCCCCAAATCTCCTTAACTGGAGGGAGGAAAGGGAGAGAGGTCAAGGGTCCACTCCTGGCACTGCCTCTCTGCCGGGGTTCGGGTGGCAGTGATCGTGTCTCCACATATGGTAGGCAGCCCCTTTCCCACAGCCAAGCCCTCCCCAGTGGGTTCTTCCCTTGGCCCCCTCGCCCTTCCAGGTCTCCTGTTAGCCTGCCCACAGTTCTGAAGTAGTCGCTTCACTATACTTCCTTTCATTATCCCTGGGAGAGTGCCATCTATTCCTGTGGGGACCCTGACAGATACAGTGGTCTATGTCCAAGGAATATTTAATCATGTTCGTGTGCCTAGAACCACTGTGACCACTAACTCTCCTAGATCACAGCCCAGATTTACAAGGCCTTGACCTAGGGACTCAGACAATTTCAGAATTCTCTGGAGGAGTCAATGGACCAGATACACATCATCCAACCATCCTGTTAGGGTAGCTCTCAGAATCCTGGACAAAGAAAAGTCAGACCATTCAGGGCATATTTGGAATGAGGGAGAAAAACTTGTTTGGAAATGTTTTCTGATTAAGTGATGCTGGTCTTACGATATGAAAAGCTAAATCAAAAGGAAGGCAGGGAAGGTTACAAAGATTTATTGCTATTTATTTAGTCTTCACCACAACCTTACTGAAAAGGTATTTTCTTCTCTCTAATTTACAGATGAGAATTTCTGAGGTAAATAACTTCCCCAAGGACCCAGCTAGAAAAAAGGGGAGCCAGGAACCAAACACATATATATCTGCCAACCCCGATGCCTGCTGTCTTTCCTCCACCCTAACCGCTTTTTTCTTTCAAGCCTGATTGAAACTTTCCCCAAATCATCAGTGAACCCTAGGAACTATAACCAATAATAGATATGACATTATCTGGAGAAATATTATCATTCTCAATTTTCACGAAGTACCAAACTAAAAACTTCAGAGCTTTTGTTTTTCAGTCATATACTTAGGATAAAAGTGATCAGGTAATAACTAGATGGAAATTTCTAGAAAGACCACCAAAAAAAAAACACATAAGAACCTATTTATTTTAATAACGCTTTTTATAAATGAAGATGATGTTTATGCCCTCCAGGTCTGTTTTTATTTCATTTCTCCAACTTGCCCAAGTCTGGTTTCTCAGTTGTCCTTATTTTGACTGTTTCTGCCCCAGGAAGGTGCTGCAGGTTCTGTGAAATCCTTGCCTTTACAGCTGTGCTTGCTCCCTTGCAGAGAGGCAAGAGAAGTAGTCTCTCTGCTTCCTTTTTAAAACCTGACAGTCACACTTTCTCCACTTCAAAGCCACACCATATGACCTCAGCAGGCTGACATAAATGGACACTCAAGCAAGAGATCATTCATTCAGTGGCTTTTTCCATATGTGGAAAAAAAAAGAGCCATTCGTTAACCTTTGTAGGGTTTAACAGTTTACAAAGCCATTTTCCATACATGAATTTAATTTGGAACTTAGAATGATTAATGAGAGGGATGTATTTTTTCTCTCATTTTGCAGATGGTGAATCTGAGATTTAGACAAGGAAAGTAATATGACTGAGGTCACACCACAAGTAAAAAGCAAAGCCAGGACTTGAATTTGGGCCCTCTGACCCTGAATACTAGGATATTCTTAGGACAGAACAACCAATTTGCCAGTGTTTCTGCCCCTGGGGGGGATCAATCTACGTGCCAGTGAGTGCTGGAAATACATTTATGATACAAATACACAAGTACTGCTCTAGAAAGCTCTAGGCCCTATGGGGTGTTTCCAAAGATGGAGTACAAGTTGTCCTCTTACCTTGGAAGCTGGAGAAACTACACTGAGCACCTTTCTGGCACCCTCTGCCCTGGATCAAGCTGCAAAACCTTCTGTGCTATATCCCCACTCCAAGCCCCTAGCATACCCCCCTAGACCTAAGCTTAAGGCATCCTCTAGAGAATAATTTGGGTAAATTCAAAATATCCTCCTGTCCTACTCTCTACCTCTGCAGTACGTACTACCGTCTCATGATTCCTGGAACTCTCCTGAAGCTGCGGGAGTCCTGACATCTCTCCACTCAACATCCTGTCCTCGGGACCCCCTGACATTCTATATAAAGAGGTGACTTTGGAATTCCTCCTCTCCCAAGACTTGGACATGATGGGACTCAGTACCTATTCCCAAAGGATTCTACTGTAAGTGTCCAGGTTATCTGGGTGCAGTTACCAGTCCCACCACATACCAACTGCATAACCATTGTGAGCCTCTGTTTCCAGATAACATAGTACCTACCTCAAACTGTTGTTGTAGCACATGAAACTACATATGTAAGGTAGTTAGCAAAATATCCAGCACATAGTAAGCACTCTATAATAGTTATAATCACAGGCCTGTACTCTAAGGCTACATAGCTATGTCTTGCAGAAGACTTTATTTTCAAAAAGAATAATGTTTTTTTGTAATAACTTGAAACAAAAGTACATGTGTTATGAAAAACTGTATGTAAACAAATCTGATAATCTAGATGAAATGGACAAATTCCTAGAAAGACGCAAACTACCAAAAATGACTCAAGAGAAAATATCAATAGAAAATCTGATTAAACCTATAACAAATGAAGAGACTAAATTAGTAATTTAAAAAAAAAATTCCCACAAAGAAAAGCTCAGGCCTGAATGGATTCAGTGGCGAATTCTACAAATGTTTAAAGAACTAACACCAACTCTTCCCAAAATCTTCCAAAAAATAAAGAAAAGGGGACATTCTCCAACTTATTCTATGAAGCTATCATTACCCTGATACCAAAACCAGACAAGGACATCAAAAGAAGGAAAAAAAAATATGCACCAATATTTCTTATATAGATGCAAAAATTCTCAACAAAATACAAGCCAACCAAATCTAACAACATATAATAGGAAAAGGGATTATATACCATGACCAAGTGGAATTTATCCAAGGAATGCAAGGTTGGTTTATCTTCTGAAAATCAATCACAATAACACACTAAGTTAATAGAATAAATGGAAAAAAAAAAACCCACGATTATCTCCGTAGACACAGAAAAGGCATTTGACAAAATTCAACACCCTTCCATGATGAAACATTCAAAAGCTAGGAAAAGAGGTGAACTTCCTAAACCTCATAAAGGAAATTTACCCAAAAAACCCCATAGCTGATATCATATGTGATGGTGAAAGACTGAATGCTTTACCCCTAGGATAAGGAACAAGAGAAGGATATCAGATCTTATCACTTCTACTTCACTAGAGGTCTAGCCAGGACATTTAGGCAAGAAAGCAAAATAAAAGTCATCTGGATTAGAAAGAAAGAAATAACGGATGACATAATCTTGTATGTAGAAAATACTAAGGAACCTATCAATTAAAAAAAAAAAACTATTAGAACTAATAAACATGTTAAACAAGGTTGTTGGATACAAGTCAATATACAAAACTCATTTGTATTTCTAGACACTATGATCAGAAAATAAAATTAAGAAAACAATTTCACTTACAATAGCATCAAAATAATAAAATAGTTAGTAATAAATTTAACAAAAGAGGTACAAGACTAGTATACTGAAAACATCAAAATATCATTGAAAGAAATTAAAGGATGGGCTTCACTGGTGGCGCAGTGGTTTAGAGTCCGCCTGCTGATGCAGGGGACACGGGTTCGTGCCCCGGTCCGGGATCTTCCCACATGCCGCGGAGCAGCTAGGCCCGTGAGCCATGGACGCTGAGCCTGTGCGTCCGAAGCCTGTGCTCCGCAACAGGAGAGGCCCCAACAGTGAGAGGCCCTGCGTACCGCAAAAAAAAAAAAAAAAAAAAAAAAAAAGAAAATAGATAAACAACAAGGACCTACTGTATAGCACAGGGAACTATATTCAATATCTTGTAATAACCTATAATTGAAAAGAATCTGAAAAAGAGTATATATATGTAAAACTGAATCACTTTGCTGTATACCTGAAACTAACACAACATTGTAAATTAACTATATTTCAATTAAAAATTTTTAAATACTTAAAAAAAGAAAGAGCCATTTTACAAATCATCTGTGGGGAAAGTGTTACAATGACACGGAAATGGAGCTGTCACAGAAAATCCTAGTATGGCCTCATATGTCAGCCATCAGTCCACATGAAATACACATACTTCACTACTCAAAAAACACACACTAATTTCTAGACTCTAATCATGATGAGTTCATGGAAAATTGTGACTACCACAAGGCATTTATGCAGGAAAATAAGTATCACTCATTTTCTACTCTAAACTCAGAGTACGAACATTTAATGAGCACAAACGCTAAAACAAATATACATCCAAAATATGCAGTAACCAGAACATCTTGCATTGTTGATTGATGTCTAATATAATAGGTGCTCCATAAACAATGGGTGAATGAATACGTAGATTTTTCCCTCATCAAACCACAAGTGTTCTTTCTCTTTGGTGTATTTCCTCTGTCTATCTCCTCCCATGATTATGTCTTTGCTAACACTGGGTATTTTTATAGGCTCTGCATTTCTTTGATACCCCTTCCTCCTCTCCTTCCCTTTCTGTGCTTTCTTCTCCTTTTTCTACCACTCCTCTCCTCTCACAGCTCTCTCTTTCTCTCCTCTCTTACCAACCACATCTGATTAATGGTCAAATGCTCTCAATTCTACATCTCTTAAACCTGTCCGCTTTCCATTCCCCCGCCACCATCCCAGATAAAACCATCTTCATCCTTAACTGCTTTCTTGTAACAACTCACAGTATGAACAGCTGGCCTTTAGGAAGCACTTACTGTGCAAAACAGCTCTCATTTCATCCTCAGGGTAACCTTCCTAAGTAAGTGTTGTCATTACTCTTTGTTTTTAAAATGAGAAAATCAAGACTCAGACAGGTATTAACAGTTGAGTCTGTTGCACTCCATGGCTTTCATTCTTACCCATCACACCACCCGTCCCCCAGCCCTGCCGTATGGTCAATGTGGCTGTCTGGGTGATATTTCTAAAACTCAAAGCTAAGCATGGTCCTCCCCTGCATACAACCCTTCATTGTCCTCTAGGGTAAAGTACAGACTCCTTAAGAAGGTTCTGCCTGATGCTGTTCTTCCTTAACCCTCCTGTCTTACTTACTGCCAATTCCCAAGAGTCCTTTAGAAATCACCTTAGCTGTCACCACCTCCATGACAGACACCATAACTAAAAAATTCATGGGTTTCCTAGCCCCTTGCCCTTACCCCTGTGAAAGCCATTGGATGGCAGAACATCAAATCATCAGAGTTAAAACTCCAGGCTCCTGAGTCAGACTCTTGCTGACCAGGTCTGCTGCTTACCAGGTATGTGATCTTGTGCAATGTACTTAACCTCTTTGTGCCTCAGTTTGCTCATCTGTAAATTAGGGGTAATAATTGCACTAGTATGGACCTCATTGACTTGTTATGAAGTTTAAATAAAATAACACATGTGAAGCAATTAGATATGGTAAGCACGTTTTCCTTTTTACCTTCTCTCTTTTACCAATTTTTATTTACCTCTGCTATTCCTGTCAACTTTAATTTCCTTTATATAAAACTGCATGTTAGTGAGTTTCCTTTACAGTTGTAAAAGATTTAGTCCTTTGCAAAATTCTTTTTCCTCAAAGCAGTTCTGTGAAGTAGGCAGGACAAATTATTTTATAGAGACATCAAATGTCTTCATCACATGAATGCAGTGGGGCAGTTGTAAGGGGCAGATAGTGAGGTTCGGTAATAGCATGAGCAATAGAAGACACGCCAGCAGCGGCAGGAACTGCAGCTGGAGGAAAACCATTAGTTTCAAAGTTCTGTTCTACTCGTCTACTTCTCTAAGCCTCATTTACTCATGTATAAAATGAGGATGATGACACACACTTTATAAGATTTGTAGTGAGGGTTAAACAAGGTAACATATATGAAGCACCTGTTCAGTGCTAGGAACATAGTAAACACTTAGTAAATATTAGACAGTGACCACCGTACTTGAAAAGGGCAAGGTCACTGCCGGTCAAAGGCAAGGGCGGCACAAACCCAAGTTGGACTACACACTTTCTACCGTGTCAGCCCACCTTTTCACATGCACCGAGCCTGGTCATGTTTTCAGTAGAACGAGTAGGTCCATAAATGTGTATCCTGCCTGCCCTCTGCTTCACCTGGAAGAAAAAGAGGGGGATGGGGTGGGGGCAGAAGTGTAGAAGAGGGGATTTAATGCATCCCATGATGACATGATTCCAGAACCTAAAACTGCCCCATGGGCCTTGCCTTTATGGGTGACCTAATGAAAAACATCAGAGCTACATGACTCAGATCTAACAGCTAGTCTCACTTTTCTGAGGGTCCTGGCAGAAGGAAAATTTTTAAAAAAGGCCTCTTTTCCTGATTCTTATTTTCTGTGCTCTCCCACTCCTCCAAATCGGAAGAAAGGACAGTCAAGATGCAAACTCAAATTCTGCCTGATAAAACAGGAAACCTGGATGGCTGCATGAAGGATGAGAGGGCTGGGGTTTGCAGAGGTAATTGAGAGGCGGTCCCTCACTAAGAACGTACCCACTGCAAAGCAACCAGGCTGAATTTTCCAGCAGGATGTGAATAAAGCCCAGTTCATGGGGAGGGGTCAGCGCCAATGAGTACGGTCCGTCTTGGCAGGGAGGGTGACAGGGTGTAGGTGTCCTGTCATCAGATCTGCACGATGTCGACTCAGCCCATTACATCAGCAAGAATCGCATCTCTCAGGGAGTGTAAGGACGAGGCCCATTGGGGTCATCAAATCCCACAGCAAGGCATTAAAAGCCTCTTGCCTCTCTCCTTCACAGTCTGTTCTTTCAGGACTCTCTATGGGAATTGCATTCCCATGGCCCACTAGGTCTCAGGCACCTCCTAAGTATTTAACTTATGTTAAAACATTTTATTCCTGCAACACCCCTTCCAGGAATGCAAAAATATCCATATTTTACTGGTGACTAAGTTGGGCTCAGAGAAGTGAAGTTATTAGCCATGATCACATAATTAGTATTTAGCAAAGTTGAGATTCAAACCCAGATCTGCCTGAAACCACAGCCCATGTTTTGTTCTGTTTTGTTTTTTCTTTTTTCACCAGAATACACAGCTTCCAGAGTAAGTTCATGCTCCCACTCTTGACACAGCCCTTTCTTGTCTGCCTATTTTGGGGATTATATAATCTCAATATTAGTAAAAGGCTTTCTTTAAATGTTGCCGTAAACTTCAATGCAACCTTACACAGGCTTTCATTGCTTTTTTTACATTCTTGAAACACCACCCATGCCACTCACATTGCAATCCATTACTTAATGAGTACTAAACTGTCAGGCATCTTGCTTGACACAAGAAGATATACAATAAATAAGACACAGTCTCAGGCCTTCCCCCAAGACCCAGAGCTAAGCCTGACCTCATGTAGGGGTTCTTAAAGGAGCCATTGCCTGAATCTGAGGCATGAATCATTTGCCTAATGGCTAGTGTGTCCTAATCTTCTACTCCAGTTAAAAAACCTGGGCTTCGGGCTTCCCTGGTGGCGCAGTGGTTGAGAGTCCGCCTGCCGATGCAGGGGACACGGGTTCGTGTCCCGGTCCGGGAAGATCCCACATGCTGTGGAGTGGCTGGGCCCGTGAGCCGTGGCCGCTGAGGCTGCGCGTCCGGAGCCTGTGCTCCGCAACGGGAGAGGCCAC
>NC_041218.1:49061779-49070244 GCF_002837175.3 Physeter macrocephalus
AGAGGCCACAGCAGCAGTGAGAGGCCCGCGTACCGCAAAAAAAAAAAAAAAAAAAAAAACAGAACCTGGGCTTCTACATGCCCAGAGAGCAAGACTGCCAACTCTAGGTTTCTTCTCAAGGGTTCCATATTGGTTCCTTGTTCCAGTCAGGTAACTGGAGGCAAGGGTCCTGCCATGCTCTTCCAAGTCCCCCTTCCAGACCTGGAGTCCTGTCCAATGGTACAGAATCTGATGGAAAATCACCATTCATTCTATGGTCTCGGTCTGTCTGCTTGGGGAGAAACCTCACCCGCCCCCAGGTTGGGTTCCCATCACAAATCTCTCATCAGGACCGCAGCAGTTACAGCCATGGACACTAGGCTAAACCTCCGCTCAGGCAGGCTGGCCTGAGAGTCTGTTCTGAGGCTGGGGGTAAACCCAGTTCTAAGCCCACCTACCACAAATGTCACTTTTGCAAGTGACCAAGGTGTACCCAGCTGAGTCCCAACACAAGACAGAAATGGCCCCTCTGTTTCTCTGTCTGAAAGCCCATCTTCTACAAACTTAAGTTTTTCTGGCACTCTGGCACGGTCCACTGGCAGGAATTTTAAATTCACTTTGTTTACTTTTTGTGTAGCACCTTCTCAAATTTAAAAACAAACGTTAAAATTATTATTTTTTTTTTTTTTTCGGTACGCGGGCCTCTCACTGCTGTGGCCTCTCCCATTGCGGAGCACAGGCTCCGGACGTGCAGGCTCAGCGGCCACGGCTCATGGGCCCAGCCGCTCCGCGGCACGTGGAATCCTCCCGGACCAGGGCACGAACCCATATCCCCTGCATCGGCAGGCGGACTCTCAACCACCGCGCCACCAGGGAAGCCCTAAAATTATTTTGAAAGAAGACAGATGGGAACTACTTTCAGGTCAACTACTCTCCATTTCCACAAATGTGTATTAACTGCCTGTCACAGGCAAGACACAGGGGAGAACTTTGTCCCTTGCATACTGAAGAAATGTACTATTCAGCATATACAGATTTAGATCCCTGAGATTAGTAGGCTAGTCCAAAATCTAGCAATCATAAAATTCAGAGTCTTAGTGAAAAGCTTTACTGGGCAGCAATTGTTCTGACCAGCCAAACGAGAAGAGAGTGCGCCCCAGGCCCAGTTCTATAAAGAGAGGCCAAGAATAAAATAGCTGAGGTCTGCCCACGTGCAAAATGGCAGATGCAACACCCATATTTAGGAAAGACCTGCTGACGTGTCTCTCTGCTAAAGGGACACGATCTTTAGAGGTTTTTTCATTTACTTAAGAACTCCACAGAGACTTTGGAACGACACCACTATCTAGGGCTCTCTTCTGGAGAGAATGATTGTGTTACCAAAAGGGTCTTTAAAAGCCGCATCTTGGCTCGGGGTGCAGTGCCCCCATCAGCAGGCAGTCCATCACAGTGAAGCCCCCTCAGCCAAGGACCATTGTCACATGGCTGCCAGGGCCCAATCCATACCCATAAGTGAGAGCATTAAAAACAGCACATGAGAGATTTGTTTTCCAAGAGCAAAGGAAACAAACTAGGAGACAATTCTCCAAAGACTGAACATTCACAACCAGCAAATGCCTGCTGGAAATTTATATGCTGTGAGTGTAAAAGCAGTGAAATTCAATAATCTCCAAGCCACAGATTTGTAACTTGCACTTATGTAAATATTTATGGATTCTTTGGGGGAAAAAAATCAATCCTCTCAGCCTTTCTCTTTAGTACATGCTTCAGAGGGAACTTTTTTTCCTCTCAAGAGGAGGATGTAAACTCTAGCTATTGCTTAGAAACATTAAGTCAGCAGCCTGCCTAAGAATAATCTGAGTTCCATTTATGATTTCACACTAACAGATTATATCACATTCTCTTCCCAGCACCAGTGAAAGCACAGAAAAAAAATGTGGTCATCCCCTCTGTGGTCTGGCCTCGGTGAGACTGAGAGGTTAAAAGCTGATCAGGTCAGTAACACTTCTCACATAGTAAGAAAAGAAATAAAGGTATCAGTCACTCCTCCAACATTACCAAGACGTAAAATGAGTGCAGTTCTCCACCTGTATCTGCCACGAGCACATGCAGACCTTTTGCCCGCATCATCCTGGCCAGAGCTATTAAGCAGTCCATTAACCATCTCTTTCCTGCTTTCTTAACTCTCTAACCCCTCCTTCACACTGCCCCAGAGCGATATTCCTAGAATCCTGGTTTTACTGTGATTGGCCCCTCCTCAATGCCTAGCTGAAGCATCAAAGCCCCAAAGTGCAATCTATGCTCCTTAGTCAGTTGATCAAGGCCTTTGCCGGCCATCTCCAACTTTTATCCCCTACCAGGTTCAGAGCTGCATAAATCCTACATATCTGCCATCTTGAATCTCTTGCCACTCCCCAGGCCAACCACAGAATTTTAGCAATTAATTTACAAATAGCATTTTTCTCATGCTAAGTCAGCTGCACCTTTTCTCCCTTCTTTGTTTATTAAAATTTGTACTACCTTCTTGTACTTGGTTCAAATGTCCCCATAAAAAAAATTTCTACTCCCTTCGCCCCCTTGGTTTACTCCCAAATCATAATGAACTGGTCTGTCTGCTTGCCTGATACCCCCCAGACAGTAAGCACCCTCAATCTTGTCCATCTCTGTAGCTCCGTGGAGTTCAGCCTACAGCGTTCCACATCGTATGCACTGCAAAATATGTCTGGGGATTGACATATGCCTACTAATAAGTGAACAATTTTAATGCCTCAACACATGTAACTGGTGACTTGAACAGGCTTCATGTGCAGCTTTACCTCCCACCCCATTTCTTCTGCCAAAGGCTATGTTTAAAGCTTCTGTTCATCATCTGATTGAGAGAACTGAAGGTGAAAGAAGTACTGTCGTAATGTATTGGGTTGGCCAAAAAGTTCGTTCAGGTTTTTCCATAAGCTGTTACAGAAAAACCCCGAACGAACTTTCTGGCCAACCCAATACATTAGGGGGGTGATCAGATGACACTGCGCAATTATAAGGCAGCCCCATTTGAGGACAAGTGAGGTGGTATGCGGAAGCCACTCTAAGGTCATCCCTTCAGCAACCACTACGGAAAGGGATGTGGAGGTGGGTACCAGTACACACAACCCTCCATGGCTGACCAGCCCTATGTCAAAACACATTCCATTACAATTAGCCAGATCTTCCACGTGATGAAGATACTGTTGAGATGGCATACCAGCTCTTTTACATTGCAAAACAACACTGGCATACTGGCATCTCAGTCCTTTAGAAAGGAATTTTAGGTGCTTAACAGCATACCACAGGAATAATGTTCACTCCAGTGGGATTTGGGGGCCTGAGACACAGACACAGAGAAGCAAGCGTCATAGTAATAAGGGGAGGGTGGAGCCACAGGTAGACCAATCAGACAGACCATGACATAAACTGGCCCAGCTTACTAAGCTCAGGTGGTGGTGTGGTATGCACAGATGTTGTGAGGTGGCAGTGGCAGGCAGCACGGCCAACACAGATGAGGAGGGAAACTGGAAGACAGAAGTCCTGGGAGAAGACTGAGAACTGCTGACAGATGGCAGAGAGGCGGGGACTCAGATGCTGGCACCTGTCATCACAGGTGCCTCAGGAACCCACATTCAGGCTGATCTGATGTCCCAGAAAGCAGTGGCTGGGCCACGTTAGCTACAAATACACAGCTTAGGAGACAAGTGATGAGGGAACCTTCACAGGAATAAGAATTGGAAGAGAGTCTCTTTCAGATAACAACTAGCCTGGACTGCATCCTCTCCCAGCAAAAAGCTTTGCAAAACCTCCCTCATCCCTGCAAGGTGAAGAAGACAGCATTTTCATTTACAGAGATTTTCTTTTGTTTTATGCCAACTGCACTGGAAGAAACTTGTACTTCTAGCAATTTCGTGGGTGATGACACAGTAAATGGCACCAGGAATAGCTAGAGCAGTGGCTGGTAGCAGGACAGGCCCTAGCCTGAGGTTATTCTGAAAATTGTTGGGTGCTTCATTTTGTTTTTTACTGTGACTGGAAGGGTGCTAAGAGCATTTATTTAGTGGGTAGGGGTCAGGGATACCAATCATCCTGTAATAGACAAGACACTCTTGCTAAACAGATACTTGCCCTGCATCCCCCTCCCTAAGAGCACAAATGCCATTCATGTTGAAGAAAAATATACTTAAAATTATCTGAGAAACTCACTCAGTTTTCTATGTATAAACAAAATGTATTTTTACTGGATTTTAATATATGCTGAAGTTTTTTTTTAGAAAGGCAACCTGGAAAGAGAACATTGCATTTGGTTTAATTCGGAACTTTAATGAAAGTTGTTTGCCATTTGAGAACATCAGAGTTGCCAACACAAGGCAATACATTAGTCGCATTCCCGTATTCCCGGGGAAATCCTACAACAAGGTGCGAGGACTTGACACTTCATTAAGCCCTCCAGTGGCACGGCACCTGGTAGGTGCCTACTGAAATACTGTGCTGATTTCTCCATTTGCCCCACCCCGCCTTGATCCATTCTCTGCCTTTCTCTGTCCTTTCTGCATCAGGAGGCTGAGCCCTGGGGACTGCATCCCCCAGGCTCCCTGACCCTCTGGCTTCTCTCATTCAGCCAATGAGAGGCAGGGGCAGGAGATCCCAGAGTGAGAGGTGGAACCTCCCTCCTTCCTAACCCTAAGGGTGAGGGTATGGCTGCCTCCCACCTTCCAGCTCCAGCTCTAGTGGGGCTCCTGCAGGCCTAGGGGTGGTAAGAGCTTCCAGCTGTTCCTGGTCTCTGGGTCCCTTACTCTCTTCAGTTGGTTCCCTTAACCCCGAACCTCACATTCATTCAAGTCTTTTCAGTTTAAAAAAACCTCTTGTTTAATTGTGTTCTTTCCTGTCAGGATCTTGATTGATATAAATATATATTATTTTATTAAAATTACCTTTCTTTTATTTCTCTATTATATTATATTTAGGGCATTTTTGGTAATCATGTGTCTGGGTAGGTTTTTTAACTATAAGATTCATTGCAAGATTATAACAGTTTATTATAAAATATCTGTCATAAAGAGGGATCATTTTATCCAATGAGGCTAGAGATGATGAGGACATGGAAATGGGGAAACATAACTTTGAGTAACTGCAGGCAAAGAGCTGAGGTTGTGGAGTGATGTTAACATCCATGATAGAAAGAAATCACCAGTCCAAGATGGGCTGGAGTGGCTCAGAGATGGACTGACAGATGAGGCAGGAAAAGCAGAGGGGAGGAGTCGGGACCTATTTCCTTGCCAAGAGGAGCTGGCAGCTAATGCCAGAACATGCAGCAGTGACACCTACACACAACTTGCAATTGCTATAAATGTATGTCTGTTCTATATGTATACACTTTAAAATACATGATCTGTTTGGGAAAACCTATGGAAGTTAGTCAAGAATGTGAGCTCAGGGATCCTCACAAAACCCATCAGCGTTTTTAAAAGTAAGCCAACTGTACTGTATATAAACCCAACCCATATTTACATTCAAGTCCCCAGGACCCAGGAGAGAAAGACCAGGTTAGCAACACTCTCTGGAAAGTGGTACCCGAAGAGGGATGCTCCTGTAGGAATGCCATACTTCTGTGCACACACAACCTTGATCTTCCTTGTCCCACCTCACTGTATATACACAGCACACACACATACACATAGACATCATGCCACCTTTAGGCAGATTCAGATACACTCCTTGTAAGCTATAGCCTCACAACCAGCTTCATCTAAGACTAATTTTCCAGGGGGTGGGAGGGGGGAATACACACACACACACACACACACACACACAGCAAAAGGACAGAATGGCATCCCAGGAAAGTGGCTGGAATCTAGATCACCTGTAAAAGACCAGAACAGCCTGGGCCCTGCTTGTTATGCCCAAACCACAGAAAGGCTTACAGAAAGCCGAATACAGATGGTGTTAACTTTAGGTCTGAGGAATGTTAGATGTCAGCAACAATATAGATTAGCTTCTTTCCAATAATGATATTTCCCTTGGGATAGGGATTCCCTATCAGGGACCCTCCCAATCATACTCTTATTTCTACTCTCCCACACCCACACACCACAGACCCCTACAGTTTTCTAGATTATAACTAGTGCTAGGGTACTTGTGAAGCATATTAGAAGATTTTTTTTTTTGCCCAAATCACTACCTCATCATCAGCAACTTCTAACACCCCATCACATCAAAAAGAAAATTACTGTTTCAAAAGGACTTACAAGGAAGCAACCTATACGCCCACTGACAGATGAATGGATAAAGGAGATGTGGCGTGTATATACAATGGAATATTACTCAGCCATAAAAAAGAATGAAATAATGCCATATGCAGCAACATGGATGGACCTAGAGATTATCATACTAAGTGAAGTAAGTCAGACAGAGAAAGACAAATATACGGTATCACTTATATGTGGAATCTAAAAAAATGAACAAATTAACTTATTTACAAAACAGAAACAGACTCACAGACATAGAAAACACACTATGATTACCAAAGGGAAAAGGAGGGGAGGGATAAATTAGGAGTTTGGGATTAACAGATACACACTACTATATATAGGACTTACTGTATAGCACAGGGAACTATATTCAGTATCTTGCAATAACCTATAATGGAAAAGAATCTGAAAAAAGAATATATATATATATAAAAAACTGAATCTCTTTGCTGTACACCTGAAACTAATGCATTATAAATCAACTATACTTCAATAAAAAATTAAAAATCATTTTAAAAGGACCATTTAGAGTGGGAAAAAAAAGACTTATGAACTGCAGAGAACATATTTATAACCCATCTTCAACATTTTGCCAAGACTTGAGACAAATCTAGAGAGCCAGTTTTCATCTCCTGCTACCCCACATTGTCTTCTCCCATTCAAGATCCACAGAGAGAGAGAAAGGGACACAAAGCCAGGATGAGGTGAAGCATCTGGCCAAGCAGATTCAGCTCCTGTGGCAATCCATTATCCGGGGAAAATTATGGTTTAGCATCAACCTTTTGAGTTGCTGCAAATACTTTTTTCTAAATCTATGTTGGCTGTTTCCTAATTGCATATTTTCTTCAGCATGAGAAATCACATGCTTGGTAAATTATCTATTTCAATATTCCACATAATATACAAATCAAGTATCAGAATGGTAATTTAGAACAGCAGGTATCACACTTTCAAACTGGGATAATTTTTGAGATTTTCCAGGCTCTTCCTTAAGTAGCTGTTTCTAGTGATGTATTATATAAAGCCCTCAGATACCCACTAATTGATTTAAAACCCAGTTTAGGCATATTATAAATACCCTTGGGCTTTCTATTATCTTGGTCCAAGAGAAAGCATCAGAATCATTATTATCAATCACAACAGGATCCATCAAACAAACAGCATTTATTATACTGACATCCTCCTTTGGGAAGAAAAGGCCAAAGATAAATAAATAGACAACAAAAATTAAACTAATCAGCAATATCAATTGATTCTCCAAAATAACTTCTCTTATTATTATAGGGCACGTATGATTTCATTCTAGTGGTCCAAAAGAAGGCCAAAGAATCAATCTCATCATTGACTGAGCACACCTCATAGAGCACATCTTCAAATTCTGAGTTTCTAAGTCTATGAAAACTCAACAGTATTTGACTCTATTTCACTGTGAAGTGAAGTGTGGGATGGAGCTAGAAGAAAGAAGTAGGGAAAAAATTGGAGGAAAGCCCGACAGGGACCTTCTCAGGAGAAACTGACTGTTATCAACTTTGGTCAAATGATTTTCAACAACCAATGAAACATTAAAAAAAAGCCAATCATGATCTTGATGTCAGGAATATTCCTCCTTGACAGGCTCTCAAGTTATGACATTAAGTTCCCTAGAGAAAATCGTAATACATTATTTGGCCAAGCAACAAAGAGAAATTGCATAGTCTCAATATGTAAATGCTACCTGTTGGTTTTCAACTTTTAGAGTTAACCAAAGCACAGAAGCCACGACTGTGGTTTGCAAGACAGAATGGAATGGAAAATCACCTGAACAAGGTGAAAGTAACTTGGAGCTGACAAAAGGTGGAGTGTGGAAGGGAGTGGAGTAAGGAATGAGTCCTCAAAAGGGCTCAGAGCTCCATTGTAGGAAACTGGCTGAAAGTTGACAGAATACAAAGTGAAGGTGCAAGTTACAATTTAAAGGTACAGTTGACCAAGAGGAGTAGAAGTAGTAATGGAACACTGAGAGAAGGCAGCGGGTAGAGAACAAGCAGGGCAACGGAGCTAAATCCCCATTTTCAAACAAAAGATGCTGTAAAAATATGATAAAGTGGGCTTCCCTGGTGGCGCAGTGGTTGAGAGTCCGCCTGCCGATGCAGGGGACACGGGCTCGTGCCCCGGTCCGGGAAGATCCCACATGCCGTGGAGTGGCTGGGCCCGTGAGCCATGGCCGCTGAGCCTGCGCGT
>NC_041218.1:49070254-49099511 GCF_002837175.3 Physeter macrocephalus
CTCTGCAACGGGAGAGGCCACAACAGTGAGAGGCCCGCGTAACGCAAAAAAAAAAAAAAGGTAAAGAAAGAAACATAGATGTAAGTGTATTATTTAGAGTTTGGCAGTCACTTCCAGAAAAAAACGAAAACAGAACCAGGTAGAAAAAAATCACCTCTGGTGAGTGGCCAGGGGAAAGGATGGTTTTTCAACTTGAGTTTTTTTGCGTGTGACTTACTTTGCTTCCGTTTGCACATATGACAAGCGACAGGAAGGAGCAGAAACTTAGCCAAGAGGAAGAGCAGGAAAACTCCAGTTTTAAAAAGGTAAGAGTGTTTGCCAAATGCTTAAGAATTGGTTAAGAAGCCAGAGTTTCGCTTCTACCTCAGTCAAGGATAGGTGTGTGAGCGGAGAACAGAAGGAACCCTGGAGAAGGAATCACAAGGCCTGAGTCCCGGCCGTGGCTCTGCTCCTAGCACTGTGACCACAAGCAAGTTATTTGAGCCCCCGCACCGTCCCGGGCCTCCGTTTCCCACATCTGTAAAATGGAAAGGTTAGACTGAATCATCCCGAATGCTGCCTGCTCACAGGGCCCATGTAACTGGGTTTGCATTCAAATACTGAAAATAGAACCAAATAATTATGAAAGTAGCACTTCACATGCTGGTAGTTGGGTTTTGTTTGGTTTTTGTTTTCAAGATTTGAGTGTAAATGCAGTGATAAGCCCTACTAGTTTACCAATCCTGCCCCCCTCAAACCCCACTCCAGTTCTGTCAACCCCTCAGGCCCTAAAGGATTCAGGGCTTGCATGTTCTGGAAGCCACAGCCAGTGACCAGTCAAGCCATCCAAAGTATTTAGCAGGTTAAAGGCCCACTTCAATATCTGAAAAGTCCCCCAGAGGGCACACGAAGATGGTGGCAAAATCCCACAGCTAAACCCACCAGCTCCATATCACTAACACTGAGGGTTCCTGAGTCCAGAGGGAAGTGTAGTTTAGAGAATGAAGGTCCTTGGGGTCAGGGATCTTGTCAGAGCCAAATGAACTCTGACGTGTCCAACAGTAAATTAAGATCTTAAAAAAAAATTGGAAGCAATATAAATGAAACCACACATACACATCCCCTACCCGCCCAAAAACGTTCAGTCACTGAAGTGGTTTCTTCCTGCTTCTTGTCTCTTTCTTTAGTAGATTCTGATCTTTATATAAACATTGCTCCAAGTCAAAAGAAGAAGCCAATGGGAAGAGGAGAAGGCCTGAGGTGTACCTGAAGTTGGCAAGGAATCTGGGACAGTTATGTAATCAGAAGCCACCCTTTGGAAATGCTGGGGAAACTAAAAGACCCTTGAGTCATCGACTTCTCTATCTAGCTCTCCTAGCTGTGAAGCCACTGACCACCTCCACCTCTGCCACAGACACGCACAACCCCCACTCCCTTCCCCCGGCAGGTGTATGTGTGGGGTCCACGTCCCAGTGACATGCTGAGGGAACATTCTCTGGTACTGCTTTCTCACCACCACCACCAACATGGCTAAGGATCACTGAGCTTGTGCTCAACTGAAGCAAATGACTACATGAAGGGACAAACACCCTAAGACATGGAGTTGGTTGGGCCACATTTCTCCCTTTGTAGGTTTGTAGTGACTGAAAGAACAAACACGTATGAAGAGAACCTTCAGAATTAAACTCCCTCTGGAAAAACCTTATCTTCCTTTCTTGGGATTGGCCTCAGTGAAACACACCACGCTAACCTGTCAGATATGAAAGGGAAGACTTGTTGAAGAAGGATTATGGAAAAAGGAACTAGCATTTGTTGAGCACTTACTATTTACTATATTTCAAAAGACAGATAACGTGCCTACGTGCCCGGCACTGGGCTTATAAGTAACGATTGTTGACATTCACGGAGCACCTTCCAAGCCCTGGGCTACGTGTGATAGCCTATTTAGTTCTCACAAGAGCTCTCTGATGCAGGTGCTGTCATGATTGCCACTTTCCAGGTGAGAGGTTAGTAACTTGCCCAAAGTCACAGAGCTAACAAGGGACAGAGACAAGACTCAAGCCCAGCCCGTCAGACTCTACTTGTCCAGCCCAGTGGGAGTATGAAGTGACCTTGCCTTTGAGGAGCTCATGCTTCAGCAGAGGAGCTACTTCAGCACACTCTCTGGCACGTAGTAGGCCCTCAATAAATGACTCTGTTTGAACCCAATGGCACCTTTATGAAGTGGGTAAGACGACTGCTATTTTATACTAAAGAATTGTGTTCAGAGATATCACCCAGCAATTAAGAGACAGAGCCAAGACCAAGACCCAAAACCGTCTAGTTCTTTCGTGCTCTCTGCTCTCAGAGAGAGGCGTGATGAAGACTTCACACCCTAGCATACAAGGAACATTTGGTTCATATTTTCACTGGTGTCATATTTTGGAAGCTGCCAGCAGTCACATTATCCTGCCAAGTCAGCCCCAAATGCTCCAGTGTGTGTACAGCTTCCTGGAGCTGGGGGGTGGGGCAGGGGACCCAAAACAAACAGATCAACCAAAAACAACAACAAGGAAACTGGGGGTGGAACCATCAAAAGGAACAAAGGGGGAGGGGTAGAGGGTCTGCACTGAAGGTTCCTTTGGAGCCACATGTGTTCAGGGGCATCTTGCATGGTTCCCTCAAGGAAAGGCACTCTGGCTGCTCTAAGGGCTTCCTGGGGGGAGGGGTGGGGAAGGAGCAGAACCAAGTGATTAGGAAAGTAACACATCACACATTGTTGGGTTTTTGTCTGGTTTTGTTTGTTGAGGTTGCTTTGCAACTGCCATGAACAGACCTCGGATATTCCGAGCAAAGCTGCAAACATTTTCTCCTCACCCCATCAAGTATATTCAGAGAATATTGGTTCCTGAGGCCCACTTTCATTCTTAAGTAAAACTTGGTTCCAAAGATTCTTATTTTCTTCTTCCACTTGACTTTGCTGCTTAGGTGCACAAAGTAATTTCCTCTTTCTGCAAGCCTAATCTACAGACACACAGAGGCTGTCGGAAGAGAGAATCCATTTGCAAGATAAGTGGCTCTAGAATCATCTGCTCTGAAGGAGGCCTGGCTCCATCACAGAGAGTTTGTGTATAAACTTTCTTTCTTAACTTTTAAGATTAGGAAGCAACCCTTGACGGTGAGGGCCTCACAAGGAAGAGTCATGGCCCCATTCTGCTGAGATTTTGGGGTGGCAGAGTTCTCTCCAAAATTCCTTCCTTCAAATTCTTCACTAATTAGATTTTCTCTGGCATCAAAGGGAGTGAAACAAGCTCAGGAAACAGGGCCAATAGCTTCAGGTGCTGAGAAGTAGGCCAGCAGGAGAGGATTTCTCACTGTGTTATGCTAATCCATGAACACAGTGGCGGGCCTAAATAAGCATCAAGGCAGGCTTCTTTCTCTCATTTTTTCTTAAGGTACAGTTTCCCCTCTGATGGAGAGATGCCAGGGGAAGAATGTCTCCCCTGAAGTCTCTTGGTTGAAAGGGGCAAAGTTTGACCAGTTCAGTTTCGCTTTGTTTCTTCACCATAGTGCAAAGCTAGATACCGGCCCTCTTCATTAATCCGTGTCCACCGTTATTCTTTTCCTAGGAAAACTGGCAAACTAGCTCTCTCAGGGGAGCCTGTGCTGACAGAGGAGAGAAATTACAGCCTGGGACACCTTCCCATGGGGTGGAGGAGACATCTTTGTTTGCGAAGGATGCTTCTGGTCAGATCATTGCCAGGACTTTTTTCTTCTCCCCAGATTCCAACTTCATAATCACTTAATATATCCCCATAGACTGATTCAGGCACATGACAAGAGGAATCCCACAAGCTAGCATGGCACTACCCAAACGTTGACTTCATTTCATGGCGTCATTATACAAATATAAAATAATGCTGATTAACCGGGGAAGGGAGCAACAGGGGAAAAAGAACCTTCTGAATTTTGTACAGAGACCAAATTATTCCAAGTTCCAAAACTAAATTTTCCATAACAAAATTATTCACATTTAACTTTCTCATCACCTAGCACCGCTGTCTTCCATGTGCTGCTAAATATGACCTCTGACTTCTCTCAGGCGCTGCCAATACCATGCCCCCGTCTCAGGCATCCCTGCTGCATCTGGGTATCTAGGGCTGGGTCAAGCTGCAGAGGGAGAACCTGATGCCAGGAGAAGCATGTGTCCCCAAGGGTCATTATCATCTTAAGTTAATTACTGTTTTATATCATTGGTCATTAGGTAGGGAGGCACGGTGGATAATGACTGAGGAGATGAGGGGTAAGTGGGTCAGGGAACAAGTTAATGGCTTAGAGCCTATGTTGGCTGCCCCCTCCTCTACTGTTTGGCAGTGTGATCTTAACACATACAGGTGCTCAATAAATACTTCTGGTATGAATGAATGACTAAACCTCTCTAAGCCCAGATTCCTTGTCTGTAAAATGGAGATAATTGTTGGGAGACAACTCTCCATAAGTCTCTTGCCATTATGTATGTCTTAGAAGCAGAGACACTGATGGCTGGTACTTTTCCAACATGTTTGTGTAGCGAACAGTAAGATGGATGTAGTGTGTCCATCTGGAGCACAGGGCAGGTTTGCTTACCGCCCAGTATAATAAAGATAATGTCTGTTTCTGGAGCAAAGGTCAGGCAAGGTTTCTTACCACAGTATTAAAAGAGATGGATCTCTAAGCTTGGGGTTAGGTTAGCTCCTCAGCCATAACATAAACCCACATAGGCCAGTGTATATCACCCCGGTAGGACCTGGGGGCCAAGAGAAACTGATGCAAAGATGAAAGTGATGCTGCTTGCTGGCTGTCAATAATAACTTTATTTCTGACCCAGGAGTTTCATAACTTTTTCCAGCATCCATGAAACTGGCAGGCTAGTTTGCTAGCTTGCAAGTAGGGTAAAATCCCAGATCTTCACAGAGCTTGACAATAACAGTCTCTACCTCATAGAGTTGTTGTGAGGATTAAAGGCAATGAGCAGATAATGAGCTCTGTAGTGTCTGGTCCAAAGTAGGTATTCAATTAAAATTAACTTCTCTGCTATCGATGTAATGAATTATCTTTTAATATGTACATAATCAAACAGCATAATATTATATATGCATTCACTCTATTCAAGAAGAGAATGTAATAGAAAATGTAAGTGATCTTAACCATAGGGAGAGACTTAGTTATAACTCAAGATAAACTTTGATATTGAGTCAACATGACAGTGATTAATATGGCTTCAACCATATACTATACAACTTAATGGTTAAAACTCATAAAGGGCTAGATTTACATTCTAGCTCTCCCACAAACTACAAGACCTTGGGTAAATAACGTAGAGGAGTTTTACATTCCAAAATGTAGAAATTGAAAGTATCTACTCTTTACCAAATAATATGAGGATTAAATACGATAGTAATTTGTAAGATGTCTAACATAGCACGTGGCACATGATCAACATTGACTAAAGGCTGAGTATCTTTTATTCAAAGAATAATAACATCAAGAAAAGAGATGTGATTCTATTTGTGGCGCTATTTGTGTTTTCCAGAGTATTTTCATGTGAGCTCTTTTAATCCTCTCAGTAATTCTGGGAGGTAGACAAGACAAAGATGGCCCGACTTTACAGATGGGAAAACTGAAGCGAAGGGAGGTAAAGTGCCTTTCCCAAGATCAAAGATCTAGCAGATGGCAGGCATTTTAATTTTTTAGAGTTTCTTTCAATGTGCACAGCCACCAGAGATTATCAAAAGGTAAAGATCTCTCTATACTTTTGAGGAACAGAGCTCACACTTTACCAGGAGTTGAAGAATGCATTTGGCCCATCTTAACAGCTTTATGGGCTTAGAGCTTTCAACCAAATGCAAACTTTTGGTGTGTGTGCATTTAGGTTTTGCCAAGAGTAGATGGCTTTCTATTTTTAAAAAGGAAAGGGAAAGAACACTAGAAAGTATTTAAATCAAGCTCTAAAGTCTTCTTGCACATCAAATAAACTCGTAGAATACAACATTTTGATGAGTTAAGTATAAATGAATCAAAAACATATGGACGAAATTTCCCTTGAAATACACAAAGGTCTGAAAATTACGAGGGAAAATGCATTGATAAAATATGTTTGGGATTTTACTGAAACCAAAACATTTACAAAACCATTACACATCCAGATTCACCCAACCTCACTGTGTTCTTTTTAATGGCCCAGGCCAGCCTCCTTAGACCTCCCCAATAACAGGCTGCCAAATATTTCCTTTCTTGCCAAAAAATCACTGGACTCCAAACCACCCCACAGCAAGGTTTGGATCCTGTCTTGTGTGCAGTTGATGAAACACCTTCAGCCCAAATGGTGTGAATTCCAATTCTCCTGTATTTTGAATTATCAGCCTTGATGAAATGGCTCTGTGCACCCATCGTACTGAAGGCCTTATTATACCAATTTCCACCTAAACGGTTTTATAAGTGGCTATTAAATTAAGCTTCCAACCTGCAATCCTAAAGCTAGTAAACCATCAGGTTACTCTCCAGGCTTGTAAAATTAGCTAAAGATGAACTTAAAAGCCAGGGCAGAGGCTGGCACAGAGGAATAGGACTACAGTATATCATGCAACTATGGGCACCACTGCAGTGGCTTCTAGCAAGCTGGCAATAAGCATGTGATATTAACTGAAGCCCTTAATTTAAGGAAATGAGATCAACCAACTAGTAATTAACAAATTATTCTTAAACAGACTTCACTTAAAAATTAAGTCGAACTACCATTTTTCTATAACTCGTCGGGAAAACGCTGACTGGTACTTAAAGTAAACACAACTTAAGCAGATGGTGAGCTCTCACAGAGCACCAAACCTATACTTAAATAAATCAATGTTGTCAGACTCTAGTGCTACATGGCTACTCAGCAGAATTCATGGGCATATTTGCAGGATTTGGAAATGATTTACTGTCACGTGAAGATGACAGCTGAAAGCTCTAAGTTTTCCTGATGGAATGTTCTACACCCCTGAGACAGGTAAAGTCTACTGGAAGGAAGTGTTTTTCAACTGATATCCCAGAAATATGTCATAGAAGGAAAGAGGATCTGACCCATCTGAGTACAGACGAGTGCTTCCGTGTTTGTTCATTCACTCATTCGTTCTCTCATTGAAGAAATAAATCTACTAAGTGTTTACCTGGTGGCAGGCAAGTTGCCAGGCCCTGGGCCCACAAAACTGAATGATACTCAAATTATTCACAAATCACAAAGGCACAGAAAGACCAAAATAATAATGCAACTTGCTAAATTCTATTACTAGACTGCTTTAGAAAGCACTTTGTGAATCCTAAGAATGAAAGATGTTACTCCATTTGAGGGATTTAGGAACACCTTCAACTTTGTACATGCATCTTAGAGGAGGGGCAGTATGGCATGGGGGTTGAGAGTATAGGTCCAGAAATGATGGGCTGTACAGGTTCAAATCCTGGCTCCACCACTTATTGGCTATGTGACTTTGGGAAGTTTACTCAACCTCTCTGGGCCAGGTTCCTCCTCTGCAAAATGATACTGATAATGGCAACCACCTCACTGTAAAGCTTAAATGAGTGCCTGGTACATAATAAGTGCTGTTATCTTAGCCAGATTATTATAGGAACTTATTCAATGAAGATTGAGCAGAAAAAATATTACAGTTAGCAGAATAGCATGTGTAAAGGCAATGGTTAATGAAAGGTCAGGTAGTTGCAAGTATGATGAAAAATTCAGTGTAGCAGGTTCATAATGTATGTGTGGAGATGAATCAGGTATAGATTAGAGTCATATTGTCAATGACTTTATACACAAAGCCAGTGAGGTTAGATTTTATTCCCATGGGCAGTTGAGACCCAACAGGGGTTTGAGAGAGTTGGCTTTGGTGTTCCAGATCATTCTGCCTGCAATGTGGGTCCTGGGCTAAAGGGTTGTGTGCGTATGGTCCACATGTGATGTGGAGACAAAGCATCATATAAAGGGTCTGGTTTTGTTTGTTTGTTTTTATCACAACTAGAACTGCCTGTGGTCAAGGGTGACAAAGGAGACACTGCTCTCTTTGGTTGCTTACCAAGGAAAACTATGGGACACACCCAAAGCACAGCTACTCCCACATACTTACCCTGCTCTCCAAATTTTGGGGGTATCTAAATTTGCTTCTTCCCTCACCCCACAAAATGTCAGACCTGGATTTCAAAACTTGCTGTTGGGAGTACATTGGCAACACATCAGTTTTATTAGTTTTAATGGTGTTCACAAATCACAGAGTGTTAGAAGTAGAAGGGAATTTATGGCAATTGCTAAATCCAATTGCTCCCCACTTGGGGGTCTCTGGATTCCTAAGCAGTCTGTGAAAGTAATAACAGAGTTCAATTCACTTTTCAGTATTTCCAAAAGCTTAACATGTATTTAAACATTTAATGATTCACAAAAAAAGCTCTCACAAACCAAGTAAAATGTCAGCTTTACTTCTGGCTGGAAATTTTTTGATTCAGTGTGGTAACATCAGTCAGCTCACGATTATCACAGTTTCTGATTTACAATTATGAACGCCTTCAGTTTTAAAGAAAACGAATTAATTAATACTTACCGAGTAGAAAAAAATCTTTCAAATACACAAGTAAGAAAAAACAAAGAGGGCCTTTATGGTGTAAAGCTGGGAATCAGTGATCTCTAGTCTACCCTCAGCTGCCCTCTCCCAACACCCCCTTAAACAATAACCTGCTGGTTGAATCCACACCCTCCCCTTCCCATCCCACCTCCTGCCCACTTTTAGAGTGCAAAACATACTCTTTAGTGTGACTGTCTTTTGGAGGTGAAAATACAAATCAACATGTTGGGGGCTACCGAAACGTTAAAGGAAACCCTGAACTTCAGCTCTCAGGAAATGAATGAGTTAAGCAATATCTACTCTTGGATGAAATTCTATTATATAACAGTAAATGTGTCTCTAGATAGTAAGGGCTTTAGGCAGGGTTCTTGTGCTTTGTCTCTTGCACACTCTGCACTGTATAAATGATGCATCACCATATGCACCCCAACCACAAATGGCTCCTGAATAAAAGCCTTTTTGGATAACTGGGAAATATCACACAGGGATGAATGCCAGTGTTTGTAAATGCACTCGGAGCCTGAAGGTTACCAGATTCTAATCTCACAAATGTCTATATTCTCTTTTCTGTTCCAGAACAGATTTAGGACTATAATTCCAAAAACAATCATACAAAGAATACTGCACATGTTAATCATCGAGTGACTACATTTAAGAAGTGGGATGATATTACACTGCTTATAGTTAACAGGATTGTATCTTTAAACACAACTATTAATATTAGGACTAATAATAACAGCACTTGCAAGTCCATTTAGTTAGATTATAGTACCAACTGCACCTTAAGTTTCACGTTGTTACATGCAGTAAGCTGTGCTTTTATTGTACTTCTTGAAATCAATGACCACTTAAAATTAGGATTCTGTAGGGACTCAGTGAAGTATTTGGTGACAGAACTAGAAAGCATTTTGTATTGGTGGAAGGTGGTGGAAGGAAGACCTATGGATTCTAGACTTCAGTGGTATTTTCGTCATACAGATAGCTTTATCTGAAGAAGATGGAATGGTGGTCTCTCTTGGCAAGCTTTACAGACCTTTCCTTGTGCTCCCAACACGGTATACAGTATGAGGAAAGGAAGCACCCACGACAGAGAGTGAATGCTGGCTTTGCCACTTATTAGCTACATGATCTTGGGTAAAATTTTCAGTCTCTCTGAACTTCAGTTTCCTCATCAGAATAGAGACAATAATACCTACTAAATAAAACAATGTAAGTAAAGTATTTAACACAGTGCCTAGCATATAGTAGGCATTAATCAAATTAATTGATTAATCACAAACAGTAGTAAGAAGTCTTTAGCCATGCCCCTAAGAATCCTTTCAACTGATCATGAACGTGGCACCTTGCGAGTAAGAGCTGAGACCTCTGAGGGATGCTGTCACTGAATCAGTGACATCAGACAAAATCATGACCGAATTGCACCAAACCAAAGACCTTCTGATGCTTGCTGTCCTTCTAAAAGTGGGGGAAGGACAATTAGGGACAGTTCATCATTTGCTCTAACATAACCTTTGAGTTACCTCACCAGCATAATATGAAATTACACTCGGGGACTTTCATATAGCAGAATAAATGCAGCCTGTTCTCCCAGATTCCATCAGCTTGGTAACATATCCTTAAATCTCACAGTCAAATGCTGCAAAAGGCTAGGCTGGCCCCATTTATCAGAGGCAATGATTAGTTCAAGGAGAATCTGAGAGAATCCCAGAGTCTTTCTTCTACTTTGGAACCTAATCCTAAAATTCAACATTTGATTATTTCCTAGAAGAAACCTGCAATGGAAACTCCACTGGGTAGGGAAAAACGATAATTGCATCTAAGCACAGGCAAATAATTGGCTATCAGGAGTCTCAGACTCTTTGTACTTGGCATATTTAAGATAATATAATTCAAGTCTGAAGGGGAACTGAATGGTTTTCAATTTTGCTACCCCTCCAGAAATCCATCTTCTTCAGATGTTCTTGCTACCCGCAACCAAGGGAATAATACATAGATGAGTAATAAACTGGTGCTGTTCTGTGCCCACTCCCCAGGCCACAGAAAGAACAAAAACAAAACAAAAAACCACCCTCTGCTGTTCTCTAGCAAACACACAGGGAAGCTAAACACAAGCCGACAGATTGTTTGTAGTGGGGCTGAGGTCTCAGATATGCTTCAGAAACATCAGAAAACACGGGTGATGAAAGGCCATATGCGCAAATGCACACGCAACGGACACAGGCTACAAAATAAGACCTCTGCAGCTTGAGAAGCAAGGGCACGAAGCATTGATTTTCACTGGAGAGGGCATATCAGGTTACAGGAATGCACACATTTAATTTTTATGAGACTGAAGGCTCACAGAAACAACAAAAAAATTCCCACTTTGCAACACACTAATGTAGCCAGTAAGGGCAACTTTAAAATAAAACAAAGGGAAAGGCTTAATTGTGTTATCAAAAGGCCTTTGAAAATAAACTGTAATGCCACAAGCCACTCAGACATGTTCTGTGACACTTTTAGTCTCCTGGCAAGAGAAAGGCTGGACCCAGGTCACAACCGCAAATCCTCTTTTTTATATAAATAAGTATAGATGGGATTACTCACCCCTTTCTGCTTTCTCTAAAGAATAGTTTTCATTTTCTAGGTAAATCAAAGACTCACCAATCTTCCAGCTCTCAGCCCCAACCCAAGAAGAGAAAGTAAGCAAGGCAGAAATGTGGTTTCATACCAGAGCATCTTCTTCCAGCCAAATGTAATTTACAGCCGAGTGTCTAGTTCATCGGTCACACGAGAATTACATACCCTCGCCACTTACCCTGAAAATAAATATGCGCTCCTCATTCAGGTAAATGAGATCGGTTCAGAAATAAACTGACTCCCCCACTAAAACTTGCCTTCCGCAAAGAAAATAAATGTTTGAGATGTTTCTGCTGATGAAGACGATGCCACTGACACTTAAATTTAAGAGGCTGGTTGTATGGCCCTTGTTCATATGAAGGCCAGACCAGGAGAAGCTGGAGGCCACGAGAGCCGGAAACATCTGATAATAACTATGCTAAATCAACTCTTAGCTCTTATCAGCATGCAAAATCTCCCAGGCAAAAATGGAGGGGAAGAGGTCAAAACACACATCTCCACTGGCAATCATACATCTGGAAAAAAAAACAACCTTACAAAATGACACTGAATTTTTACTAGCCCACACAAAGCTCTTAACCATCGAGTTCCTTTCACTTGAACTTCACAACAGTCTTGTAAATTAGAGAAGGTATCATTTTCCCATTTAGAGTCTGGGAAACTGAGGCGGCATGCAGTTACCTAAGTGTCCAAAAACTCACAGCTGGTTATAGGTTGAGTCAGGGTGAAAAAAGCCAGGTGGCCCAAGTGATAATTCCAGC
Source organism: Physeter macrocephalus (assembly GCF_002837175.3). Classification (NCBI taxonomy): domain Eukaryota; kingdom Metazoa; phylum Chordata; class Mammalia; order Artiodactyla; family Physeteridae; genus Physeter; species Physeter macrocephalus. The sequence goes on from NC_041218.1 coordinate 49,082,223, forward strand.
ATTCATTCAATCCCTCTGCTTTTAGAGGAATTACAACACATGGTCTCTACTCTTAGGGTACACATGACCTAATTAGAAAAATAAGATGCTCACACACTAAATCAAACAATGCCATTGAAGAAAAATCACCAATGCTATGCATAAACCCTTTTCACTCTTTTCAACTCAGAGCCATATTAATTTTCTGAATTTATGGAATTAACAAAAAGATTCTTAATCAGTCAACACACATTTTCGAACTTAAAACCGCACAGTAAAAGTCAGGGCCACTGGTTAGAACATGTCCCATTTGTTAAATTATTTATGCCCACATGACTCTCCTATTGAATATCTAGGTAAACTATAATAGTCTTAGGTATAATTATTTACCAATGACCAGGTTTTACGGTTCACCCTGAAGGAAAAAGAAGTTAACGTGGTTTAAAAACCAACAGTCTCAAATATTTAGCTATTTTTATTAGTGAGTTACAATGATCTGTGGAGATATAAAACTTTATAATTTAAAATTTTTTTAACTTTATAATTTTTCTGGCATTCCCTCTCTTGGAACTTTAAAATTTCTAAATATTTTCAAGAGACTTTCAAATTTCTACATTTTAAAGAATTCACTTAGCATGGGGTAAAATAAACATAAGGAAGCCAAGAAACTATTAATACTAGGCAACAAAGTCTCCACAAACAACTGAATCTGGGTGTTGAATTTGGGGCATTTGATTGAAATTCCATAAAAGGAATGAAGAATTAATGATCTAATAGTTGTAATAATTAGTAATTATATTTTCAGAGGCTCTAAGAAGAATTAATTAGAGCATACCTTTGAGGTATTATTATCTCCATTATAAAACGAGGAGCGGAGATGGAGCCAGGATGAACCAGTTGCCTCTGGCCACAGGCAGAAAAAGCAGCGAGCGGGCTGTCGGATACCTGAAATTCCTGAGCCCCACGGGCTCCTAACTAAGCCTGCTCTCTCTGAGCTGGCATCAGGAAGTTCATTCTTTACATGACATAAACAAGTAGCTATCTTTTTTCTTTCGTTGACTATTCCTCTCTCTAGAGCTACTGACCCCCTTCAGTTCTCCCATGTGATTCTTTTCAGATTTGGTTTCCTTGGCAAGCTGCCACCTAAAAGTGTAGTTGAATCAAGTGAGATAAGTAGAAATCTGGATCTTGAAAAAAATTTTATTACAGGAGAAGGAAAAGGGAGACAGGCAGAAAAATATAAGGAAGATTCATGTAACTGAACCAATAACAAGAAGTGACATTATTCTAAAAGTAAACTGTGTTTATACATTTACAGGCTCAGATATAAACCACTATATCAGGAACTAAGAACCACAAAAAATAAATTTAAACCTTTTTATATGATAGAAGTCTATGGCTATATTTATGCCTCTACATTTTTAAGATAAAGAGTGCATACCCTTGCCATATTAAAAAATGTAAATTTCAATAAGCGAAACATTAATACTCTAAAAGAAAAATGGGGACTTTCCCGGCGGTCCAGTCATTTGGACTTCGCCTTCCAATGCAGGGGGTGAGGGTTCGATCCCTGGTCAGGAAGCTAAGATCCCACATGCCTCGCAGCCCAAAAACCAAAACATAAAACAGAAGCAATATTGTAACAAATTCAATAAAGACGTTAAAAATGGTCCACATCAAAAAAAAAAAAAAGAACTTTATAAAACGGCCAAATGGCATAGATAGACATGAACAGACAATTGACAAACTGCCAGTAAATAAATGGATATAACGTTCAAAGTCCCTTTTAATCAAATAAAAGCAAATTAAAACAATTTTGACCTAACAAATTGGCAAATATCTCTCTTTTAGTGACTACCTAAATCCTGGTTAGAGGTCAAGCTTGATAGGCACTCGGCATAGCCTTGATGACGATGAGGCAATTGGTACAGGCTGTTTAAAAGCAATTCAATAAAATGTATCAAAATCCATTCGTTGGATTAATTCCTTTGGAAAAATGAGAGATGTAGATGAAGAGTTATGTGAAAGAAGGGTCATCAAAAATTATGCATTACCAAAGAAAAATTCAAAATGGACTAAGCATCTAATAATAAGCAGAATGGCTTAAGTAAATTATGACAAATAGAAGATTATACAGGCATTAAAATCATATTTTCAAAAAATACATCATGAACTTGTAGAAATGATCACAAAATAATGTTAAACAGAAAACAAATCCAAACATAAAACTGCAAATACTCTATGAATTATAGTTACACGATGTGGATGGATAGACATAGATTATATGAAGGATATACATCAAAATCACAACAGTGATTATCTTTGGTTAGAATTTTCTTCTTTACATGTTTCTGTATTTTCTATGAGTTTTTTTCTTAAATCAAAAAACAGTACATTTATCTCTAAAATTTAAAAAAAAAAAAAAAAAAAAAAAAAGCCAAGTAAGAGAATCCTTGAACTTCAGATTTAGCTGGCATTTTTTCACCAATTTTGTTCAAGCCAGCTAAAATTCATCTTGACTCAGAAAGGAACACACCAGCAAGTAGATTTTAGCATTAGGATTGGCCGATTTCCACTGTTAAAACTTTGGAACTTTCCTTTCCTAGTTACCCTTGCAGGAAAAAGAGATGCCCTATTGTTCCTCTTTGGGGTATTTTTCTCACAAGGTCAGCTTCAGAGGGAATTTGGAGGAAAGAGAATTTACCAAGACCACTATTTTAAATGGTGTGCTCTAATTTTACAAGCCCAGATGACACTGCCAAGCTGCCTCAGTGCCTGCCGGCTTAGAAAAGAGCTCCAGGACTACATACAGGCACCAGCCATAAATGACACAACCAAAAAATGATTGCGGCTTGTTTGAGAAAATATGCACAGAACATGCCAAAAAGACTCCTACACTGGATGTTTTTCTGAATGAATTTCTTGTAAGTCCTGTCACGTGAAACTAATGTAATACTAGGAATCCCTATGATATGAGGACCTCATTCCAAATGCATCTACCACATTGCTTTTGCCATTGGCTGGTCGAAATACACAACACTTCACCTCTGTGTTAAATGAATTGCCTAATTCAAACATCCTATTATAAAGTTTCGGTGCCTGTTTTATCTTTGCCCAAGCATGGCTTTAGTTAATAGATTTCAGAATCTTTCTTTGAAAAACAGCTCAATGCAATAACAAATGTAATTAGAATCACATACACAGAAAAAATTATTGCTGCTTGCAGTCACCCCAAAACCTGCAATGGCTCTCCACTGCATTTAGATTGAAATCTAAACTCCTAACCTCGTTTAATATACCTCACCTCCAGCGTCATCTTGTAGCATTTAATCCCTTGCCCACTGCAATCTGGACATACTGGTCTTTTTTACTTTTTCTCAACCCTGGCAAACTCATTCCCATAGCACTAGGTCTCCTCTGTATCTTAAGAGAATATTCTTTCCTATAACCTCCAAATGATTAGACCAGCTTGTTTTCAGGTCGGGGTTAAAAGTAATCAAGTGAGGGCTTCCCTGGTGGCGCAGTGGTTGAGAATCCGCCTGCCGATGCAGGGGACACGGGTTTGTGCCCCCGTCCGGGAGGATCCCACATGCCGCGGAGCGGCTGGGCCCGTGAGCCGTGGCCGCTGAGCCTGCGCGGCCGGAGCCTGTGCCCCGCAACGGGAGAGGCCACAGCAGCGAGAGGCCCGCGTACCGCCAAACAAAAACCCCAAAAAACAGGAAAAAGTAATCAAGTGAACAATGGAAACAACCTAAAGGTCCATCAACAGATGAATGGATAAAGAAGATGTGGTATATATATATACAATGGACTACTATTCAGCCATAAAAAAAAGAATGAAATAGTGCCATTTGCAGGTACATGGATGGACCTAGAGACTATCATACTAAGTGAAGTAAGTCAGACTGAGAAAGACAAATATTATATGATATCACTTATATGTGGACTCTAAAGTATGACACAAATGAACTTAACTACAAAACAGAAACAGACTCACAGACATAGAGAACAGACTTGTGGTTGCCAAGTGGGAGGGAGAGTTGGGGAGGGAAGGATTGGGAGTCTGGGATTAGCAGATACAAACTATTTTTATAGCATGGATAAACAGCAAGGTCCTACTGTATAGCACAGGGAGCAATATTCGATATCCTGTGATAAACCATAATGGAAAAGAATATGAAAAAGAATGTATATATGTGTAACTGAATCACTTTGCTGTATAGCAGAAATTAACAAAACATTGTAAATCAACCGTACTTCAATAAAATTAATTTTTTTAAAGTAACCAAGTGAACACGTGACTTCACAATCCTGTGAAATGGCAAATTTAAATTAACAAATTTTTAATTTGGTATTCTTGCTTAGAAAAGACTGACCTTTGTTTACCTCCAATATTTAGAAGGCACCTTTCAGATGCTTTCCTGAAAAATACAGAGGCTATAAATGTCCAAGCATGAGCCAAAGGCAGAAACAAAAGAATGAACCAGGATTCTTTATTGGTCACAATTCAAAATCTAGAAGTTTCCAACATCAACCTCCCTTGTCTGTCCTAATTATTGTGTCTTAAGGAAGTGATGGTGCTTATTTCCCTTATTTCTTTCATTTCAAAAAGTGTAACATTATTAATGCCATAACTACATCATCAACTCATAGTATTATTTACAAGTACTGCTATATCGGACAGTCTTTGAGATGTCTCCTAATTATCCCAATCTTATGGTATACATGTGTGTAATCTCCTCCCCTGAATACCAGCTGGGCCTACTGACTTGTTTCTAACAAATAGAATATGGCAAATGTGGGAATTCCCTGGAGGTCTAATGGTTAGGACTCAGTGCTTTCACTGCCAGGGGCCTGGGTTCAATCCCTGCTCAGGGAACTAAGATCCCACAAGCTGCATGGCACAGCCAAAAATAAATAAATAAATAAACATTTAAAAAAAGAATATGGCAAATTTAATGGGATATTGTATCTGAAGTTAAATTACCAAAAGGACTGTGATTTCCATCTCTCGCTTTCTCCCTCTTAGAACCTTGCTTACTCTTACCCTGCCAACAGCCATACAAAAAAGCTTGCACGTGGAACTTGAGGCCTGCAACAGCCATGTGAGTTTAGAAGGAGATCCTCCCTTAGTTGAGGCTCAGGATGACTGCAGACCTGGCCAACATCTTGATTACAGCCTTGTGAGACCCTGAGCCAGAGGACCCAGCTAAGCCACAGCCAGATTCCTGACCCACAGAAACTCTGACTTAATAAATATATGTGTGTGGGGGGGTAATTTGATACACAGCAATAGCTAACTAATACAACTGTTTACAACCCAAACTATATACTTGGCATTTTCTTTTCTTACCATTAGGATTGTAATGAAAGGAAGTTTAGCTCCCCAAATTATAAGGATAAAATCAGGTTGTATGGAGATACAGGATATTCAGAACTAGAAATAATTAATCAGGATTTATTCTCAAAGGGAATAATAACTATATTTGGTACATCAATCATAATAGCCACTCATAACGTATATAGCATTTTAAAATCCAGCTGGTGTTTTCACATTCAGGGGCATTTACTACTCTTGAAAAGTTTAGGAAGTAGGTATGATTATGATCTCTATCTACAGATAAGGAGACTGAGACTCAGTAGATTTCATGACTTCCACGAAGGCAAGGACCTTCTCTACCTTGTTCACCACTTTTCCCCAATGTCGAGCACTCAACATATATTTGTTGAGTGGTGTCTCCCACAACAATGTTCTCTATAAAGACGGTGACTTTGGGCTTCCCTGGTGGCGCAGTGGTTGAGAATCCGCCTGCCGATGCAGGGGACATGAGCAGGGGACATGAGTTCGTGCCCCGGTCCGGGAAGATCCCACATGCCGCAGAGCGGCTGGGCCCGTGAGCCATGGCGGCTGCACCTGCGCGTCCGGAGCCTGTGCTCCGCAACGGGAGGCCAGTAGTGAGAGGCCCGCGTAACGCAAAAAAAAAGACGGTGACTTTTTTCATGAAGTTCTCCAACTGACATATATCAATCAATCAATCTACCAATCAGGTTCTACATATACCTGTGTCACACGCCAGTATCGATTCATGGAACCAGTATCTGTGTTTCCCAAACAACACAGCCTCCTCTGAAAGCTCACTCTAGCTTTAAAGACAGTAAAGAGAGAAATCTCTAATTTAATCCTGTTTTTCATACAGTTCGACACCACCAAAAACAGAGACTCAAAGCAAACAACCCTTTCTCGGTAAATCAGACCTCTTCCCTCACATATCATTTCCTATAATCTTCCAGGATGAGGCTGGAGACAACGGACCTTTCCAAGAGCCACCAAAGGAGGTCATCAGCCGACCCAGACCCCCGTCACCCCCGCCCACAACACTCCCACCCCTCCCCAGCCATGCCTGGCCTCTGTCCCCCGATAAACATGGTGAGTAGGAAGTAATAGGTCTTGTCAAAGGTCACGATAAAATAATCTCAGGCGATGCCAGATAGAGGATTCCACAGAAGTGCAGCAAAACTGCTGACAAGGAAACAGGAGGTGGGGGGATTTTGATAGGGAGGTTTATATAAGCCTTAAATTCCTTTTCTTTTCAAAGTTTCACAGTCAAGTGATCCATTCAGTCTTCAACCACAGTCCAGCCTCTACTCACTGTTACCTAATAAAAAAGTGTTTGTTCACAGGAAACACATGGAGCCATGAAATAATAAATTAGTCTACGTTTTAAGAAGATAAGAAAATCATTAGGTACGATTACCCTTGGAACTATACTATATGATTACAAAACGGAGGAACTGCAACATATCACATATAAGGTAATAAATTAATAACAGTCATACGCTCATTTAGCAAATATTGAAGAAGTTATCTGCAATGTGCCAGCACTAGATGTTGGAAAAATGGTGATGAACCAACCAATCATGCATGACCCCTGACATTTCAGAATTTAGATTCTACTGGGACATATGGATTTTAAAGTTTTAAAAATTAAAAATCACTTAAAGGAATATACATTTGAAAACAGTAAATGAAGGAAGGAAAAGTTCAGGGTAGCTTGAGAATTTAATAGGGGGACTGAATTTAGAGTAGGGAACCAGGGGAAAGTAGCAGTTATCCAGGCTGTAATGGTCTAGGCAGAGGGCACAGCATAGGCAAAGACCCTGCAGCTGACAAAGGCTTGGTGCTTTCAAGCACCTGAAATTCCACTGTGATTGGGGCTGTGTGTTGTGAGATGAGGCTGGCCTAGATGATGCCAAAGACTGTGATCTTGCCTCTGTAGCCCAAAACCCTTCCCTGAGTGGCAGCATCCCACTGTCTACTGGAAACCTCCTCACACATAACAGGCCCCAAATCAAGTTCTTTGTCTTTCCCACCAAACCTTCCACATTCCATCTCAGTTGATGGCAACTCTATCCTCCCAGTGTCTCAGGTCAAAAACCTTAGCACCCTCCCTGACTTCTTGCTTATCCCCACACCCAATCTGTCAGCAAATCATTTCAGTCTTTACCTTCAAAATTAGCCAAACTCCTTCTCAAAATCATCTAGTCCAAGCCGCCATGGTCTCTTCCTCCTAACAGGTCTCCCCATTGCCCCCATACCCCCTATACAGTCTGTTCTTCAACCATAACAATGGAGGTCTTTAGAAGTGATGAATTCTCTTCTCAAAACTCTCCAATGGCTTCCTTTATTGCTGAGATTAATATCCAATGTTCATAGCATGGTCTGCAAGCCCCTACATGATCTGGCCACCCACCTCCTTACTGTCTCCATCCCTGCTTTCACACCAGGGCCTTAGTATGAGCAGCTCCCTTTGCCCGAAAGCTCTTTCTCCAGATCTCCGGAGGAATTGCTCCCTCACCTCAAAAGCTCTCTACTTATAAGTCACCTTCTCAGAAAGGCATCCCCTGACTACTCCATCTGGAAAGATGAAAGAGCACACTGTATCCATTTACCTGGCTTCATCTTTCTTTTTGGCACTTAACTGCTGTATGATGCCTCTCTATTTGTATAGAGATGTTGTCTGTTGATGCACTGCCATACCCATAGAACCTGGAAGAGTTCTAGCAAAAGAAGGCAAAGGTACACATTTAATGATGTACTTTTTTGGGCTACCACATGGCCATCTCCAGATCACATAAAATTACAAACTCCTAAGAAACTGATTATGTCTAATATCTTACTAAGATCGAGGTTCTGGAGAAACAAGAGAAGGAGAGAGAAGATTGATCAGAAGGAGGGAGAAGAAGGGTAGGGTTTACGGTAGGCAGGTCAGGGTCTGGGGAAGGAAGATAGCCCTGAGGTTCTGTGACAGTCACTGTGGTGGAACAGAACGTGCTGAGAGGAAGGGGGGCAGAAATAAAAGGAATAAAAAGAATGTGAGGGTGCCCAAGACAAAGCTTGCCTCAGTCATAATCTTGCCTAGGCTCAACTCTAAAGGAAGATTTTTCAACCAGCATAAGAGGAAGAAGATTAAGGTCTTCAGAGTACATATTTCTCTTGCCAAAAGATTGGTCATGTGTTTTTTATAATCATAAAAAAAAAATCCACAGCAAACTTAAATGTCAAACAATAGGGGATGGTTAGGAAATTATGGTATAGCAACTCAATGGAATATGATGCATAATCATAGTTTTGAAAACTATGTAGCAACATGAAAAAAATGTCTGTGGTAAAATTTTAAGTGAAGGAAGCAGAATTTTAAAATGTGTCTATGTTCTGATTGAAACTATTTAAAAATTACGTTCATCTCTGGACAAATGAAAAAATCAGTGATTCCCTAGGGTTGTGAAAACCAATGTGATTTACTCATCTCGCCCCATTTTTGGAGTTCTAAAATGCTATTACAATAGTTTTTAAGCTATGGGAACGTCCATCAATACACTTAAAGAATCTCCCTAGGCTGGTCCTCCCAGGAACACTCGCCAGACATCAAACATGTCATGCTGGTAACAGGAAATTCATGACAAAGAACAATGTTTGAGTATCCCGATAATCAATTCACTCAGGGTTAATTAACCAGCGACTCTGTGTAAGGGACTATATGTTAGGTTCTGTGAGGGAAATCAAAACTGAGCAGAAGGCAATTCCTGCTGTGATGGAGCTGACGATCCAGGAGAAGGAATTTATGACAAACCCCAAAATAACCACAATATAAGACTTTTTTTAGTCCCAAGAAAAATATTAACAAAGCACTAAGGAATTAATTAATTTTGCATTCAGTTTTTGGTTTGAGAGATCTGGAGATGAGTGTTTCCACAAGTGAGGGATTAGGGGACAAGAACAGGTGTTCCAGGGAAGATGAGAGTCTGCACATGGCAGAGAGGCACTCAACACAAATAAGAGTTAATTATGGGTCTGGCTTGAATATGGTGTATACCCACCAGGATGGTGGCTGGCGTTAGCCTAGAGGTCTTAAAACAAATGCTTGTAAAGGCTCTTGAGCAGGGAAATGAGAAGTTCAGAGCCATAAAGTAGAAAAATTCATTTAGTAGCCAGAATGGAAAGAGTCTGAGCTCAGGGACCAAACAAAATGGTTCCAAACTCCAACTCCTCCATTTACTGGTTTTGTCACATTATCTGGTTTGTCAGTTAACCTCTGGGCCTAGCTTTCCTTATCTATAAAAAAGGGTAACTCCAGCTCCTAGGTAGGTTTGTTAGGAAGGATGACATGGTAGATCAAAAGAGTAGGTTCAGTAAAGACTCAATAAATCATTCTGTTCCCCTTAATTCTCAGTTCAGAGAAGGCACTGGTGGAGAAGAAAGACAGGGCAGAAGGGTAAAGATCACAGGACACGGTTCATGTGGGACCTAGAAGAATGGGCAGTGACATGTTCATGATGGTCAAGGGAACAGGCAAAGTCAGCAACTGTCATGAAGGTTCAAGCTGGGAGCTCAGGGGATGATTTTGGCCCCCACTGAAATGGGTATGTCAGAAGGAGAAATGGTATGAGGATTAGATCATGTTTGAACAATCTGAAAATTAAGGAACAGCAGCAGCCCATCTAGGAAAAAATGGCCAAGGTGAAGCTAGAAGTCAGGATTCATGGCCTGGGAGAGGGGCATGGGCTGGAGACACATGGCATACGCTGTAAGATTTTTAGTAGTTGACTGTTCCTATTACCAAGGTCTGTAATGCTCTTACCTACCTTTCTCCACAGCTCATCTTTATATATCCCAAATATGTAGAGAAATTGTTGGATCAAAATACCCTAGTTGGCATTTGGTCTAACTGACTTTAGCATCCTGTATTTTTCTCCATGATGTGTTATCTCTTTTTAACAGCTATAGAGATATATTATTCACATATCATACAATTCACCCACTTAAAGTTTACAATTCAATGGCCTTAGAATATTCACAGGTTTGTGCAACCATCACCACAATCAATTTTAGAATATCTTCATCATCTCAAGAAGAAAACAGGGCTTCCCTGGCGGCACAGTGGTTAAGAATCCACCTGCCAATGCAGGGGACACGGGTTCGAGCCCTGGTTCGGGAAGATCCCACATGCCGCAGAGCAACTAAGCCCACGCACCACAACTACTGAGCCTGCACTCTAGAGCCTGTGAGCCATAACTACTGAGCCCGCGAGCCACAATTACTGAGCCCACGCACCACAACTACTGAAGCCCACGCGCCTAGAGCCCGTGTTCCACAACAAGAGAAGTCACCGCAATGAGAAGCCCACGAACCTCAACGAAGAGTAGCCCCCGTTCACTGCAACTAGAGAAAGCCCGCCCGCAGCAACGAAGACCCAACGCAGCCAAAAATAAATAAACAAAATAAATAAATGTATAAAAAAGAAAAAGAAGAAAACACACTTCCCTGTGTAGTCACCCCCGAGTCCCCAGCCCCACCCTCAGCCCTGGGTAACCACTAATCTACCTTCTGTCTCCGTAGATTTGGCTATTCTGGACCTTTCATATAAATGAGTTATACAATATGGAGTCCTTTGTGTCTGGCTTCTGTTTCTCAGCACAATGTTTTCAAGACTCATGCATGTTGTAGTACATAGCATTACTTCATTTCTTTTTATGACCAAAAAATTTTCCAACATATAGATATACCACATTTTGTTTATCTACTCATCAGTTGATGGACTTTGGGTTATTTCCATGTTTTGGCTATTATAAATAACCCTGCTCTGAATATTTATGTACAAGTTTTTGTGTAGACATATGTTTTCATTTCTCTTGGGTGTATACCAAGGAATGGAATTGGTAGATCATAAGGTTTATGTTTAATTTTTTAAGGAATTGCCAGACTGTTTTTCAAAGTGAATGTACCATCTGACAATCCCACCAGCAGTGTATGAGGGCTCCCAGTTCTCCACATCCTCATCAACACTTGCTATTGTCTGTCTTTTTTATTATAGTCATCCTAGTAGGTGTGAAGTGGTAATCTCCCTGTGGTTTTGGTTTGCATTTCCCTGATAGCTAGTGATGTTGAACATCTTTTCATGTGCTTATTGGCCACTTGTATATCTTCTTTGTAGAACTGTCTATTCAGATCCTTTGCCCATTTTTAAATTGGTTATTTGTCTTTTTATGATGATACATTTTTAAAACACGAAATTTTGTCTTCTGTGCTTTCATTGTATAAAACAGAGGTAGTGCATAGGCATAAATTGTCCATCAACAATTAGAAAAGCAGAATTACTTCTCTTCCTGCACTGAAACACCTATGTTCAACTTGATGTGTCTGTTGCTTATGGGAACTGGTGGCTTTTGTCCTTGTCAGTAAAATTAACACATCAAAACAACGGTTGTTAAGCCTGGCAGGGTGACAAACTACAGTTGTATTTTATTCTTTGTTCTCAAGGTTAAAAGTTGGTGCTGCCCTTTTGGCATTGCTCTTTCACAAACTCTGAAGACAAATTCAAGGCCAAACCAAGGATAATGATCACATCAGCAAATTCATTCACCAGTGTAATATATATATACATCTATTTTAAAGTATGGACTTGTTTTGTTGGCTTTGTCCATTCCTGGTAATGTATAGACCCCCATCTCTGAAGACTTGTTCTAAGTTTTTCTGGCGGTCCATCAGAAGTCTATTTTAAACATGTGCTAAAAAAATGTCTGGTTAGGATTCCCACAACTCCCAACCTGCCAGCTCCCTTAGGGTCCCAGTACTATTTGCCCTGGGTGCTGCCTTCTTGATAGGCATACTTACTGTTATGGGCTGAATTGTGTCCCCCAAATCTCCAGTACCCTAGAATGTGACTTTAATGGGAGATAAAGTCTTAACAGAGGTAGTCAGAGTAAAGTGAGGTCTTCAGGGTGGGCCCTACTCCAGTATGATAGGCATCTTTATAAAAAGGGGAAATTTGGACACGAAGACAGCCATCTACAAGCCGAAGAGAGAGACTTGGAACAATTTTCCCTCACAGCCCTCCAAAGGAACCAATCCTGCTGACATCTTGATTTTGGACTTCTAGCCTCCAGAACTGTGAGAGAATAAATTTCTATCGTTTAAGCCACCCAGTTTATGGTACTTTGTTACAGCAGGCCTAGCAAACTAATATACCTGGCCATGCACTGGACCCCCGCTGAGTGCCAGAGCTGTGGCTGTCTTGAGGGGTGAGGCCCCTCTCTCTGACACAAAAGGCCAAAGCTGCACTGCCTTGCAACCCAACACCTGCACTACAGCTTTTATAGTGGCTCTTTGAGTTTTTGTTCACAGTTATTTTTTGTTCTCTTCCAAGGACTCTGACACAAGCCCATGGGGCACTGCGCCAGAAACCCTCCCCTCCTCTACCACCACAAAGGACAATCCAGACTCCATTACTGGGTCAGGCTTCTCCTGCCTGGCTCCTTCTTCCCTTAGAATGAATAAACCCCTCTCCCTTCCCTTATGGAATAGTTAATCAATTCTCCAGTCATATTGATCCTATTTCTTAAATGGCTTTTGAATCTGGCACCATCCCAGCCCAAGTCACTATCACCTCTTGCCTGGACAACCATACTAGCACCCTCACTGGGCTTCCTGCCTCCAGACCTGCATCCCCTCACCCTCCCACAACATTCTGCTGCAAGGACCTGTTTGGTGTCTCTCCTACGGGTAAGATCTGGGAGGAGAGGGACTGTGTTGGGTTTTGATCATGTATCCCTAGTACCTGGCACATAATAGATGTTTGGTAAATAGCTGATAAAGGCAGGAAGGAAGGAAAGGGGGGAAGGGGAGGAGAGGTATGGGTTTATATTCCCTTACAGAAACCAAAGGCTCTGTTTTTTCATTGCTCTTAGTTGAACATATCCTTGCACTAAGAAAGGCAATCAAGTCAATACAAATAGAGATATTTAAATAATGCCAAATGGTGTGTGATTTTTCAAACTAAATGATACAGCTTTCTATATACAGGATGCATCCAGATCCGAGCCAGTCTCCAGAAAAGAGGCAATCTGAGCCGTGTGCCTAATTGTTGTCCTCCCTGGATAATCCAATATGTCAGAATCACATCACACATCTGTCACCTCTCTGCATTGGCCTGAAGTACAAAAGTCCTCTTTAGATTTTTGTTCCTCCCATTAAGACACTAAAGCTGCTATACCTAACTTTGAACAAATGGTCTATGCCTTCTATTTCTCTATCCCGGGAATGGGTACAAGCAAACCTTATCCCTCCTTTTTTTTAAAATCATGGTAAAATACACATAGCAAAATTTACTGTGTTAACAATTTTCAAGTACACAGTTCAGTAGTGTTCAGTATATTCACACTGTTGTGCAACCAATCTCCAGAACCCTCTATTTCTTAAACAAACATTAAATAACAAGAACTATGTAAAGGAATATAAGAGTTCCTAAATATACCTCCTAAAATATCTCCTAAATGTTAAGTAAAGATTAAGCATCCATTTACAGCCTTCCTTTTAAAGATACTAGTTTTTTTTGCTTCAGGATTTAAAAAAAAAAAAAAAAAAAGCATATTGCCTGGAAAGGGTAAAAATAAATCTTGAGTTAAAGGGTTAACCTGCCTGTCTTAAGAATGTCCCTCCCAAAAGGGCATATCAAGCAATTATGTGTAATTTTTTTCTTCCCTGATTTTTCTGAGTGCTTCTGAGGCACATGAAAAAAATAATTGTGCTTCTCTGCCAGAACGACCTCCATCCAATGGGAAGAGATCACTGTTTTGTTTTGTTTTGTTTTGTTTTGTTTTTTAATGTTTTGAATGGTTTGAAGATTAGCATGGGTATTTAGCAAAAAGTACAATTTCAAATTACACGCTGCTTCGTGGTGCCAAAACACTGTGCACCATCATCGTTGATGACATCCACCGACACAGCACTAGAATGGTGGTTGTTAGTCATCTGGCTTCACAAAGCTGGAAGATGAAATTGTAAACAATGTGAGCTTAGACAGGCCTGATTAGAAAAGAAGAGTGTCTTAAAAGATGGTTTCAATTTTTTTAATCTAGCAATATCTTTTAATCACCAATATGTGTATCTAAATCAATTGCTCAAAAGGAGGAACAATTTATCCATGGGCAGCCTAAAAAAGATGATAATCACATTTACAAGTATATATGCCAGTAACATTCTGGTCTTCACTGGCTAAGGTTTTTGTTTATATACAAGTTTAACCACCGTAACCACATATATGTGTGGACATTAAAATTACTTTAACGTTAGTATAATGCTTAGAAAGGGACCCAAAGTGGCCCCTCCCTGGCACTGGTCACAGATCACACTATTAATCCCAGCTTGTATCTCATCCACTGAAAATATAGAGGTGTAGACAGAGACTGCAAATGACTAAGTCCAACCCTAGTCATTATTAGGAGAAAACAAAAACCAAATACTCCAAAGCACTTGGCTCCAGGTCAAGTATGAAGACAGGACACTGGTAAAACAAGAGTTAAAATGTTTTATTAAAGACAATTCAAGAGCTAGGGCTAAAGTCTATTTTGCTCAATAAATGAATACCTAAAACCCTTTCCTTTCAATACCCAAAAGAGTATAACGGTTTACATCTTTAACCTCATAGTCTCTCCATAAAGTCCTCTAACAGTCAATCACAAACTGGCCTGAAGAAAGTTTCCCTAGATACCACCAAAAACACAGGTTTGTAACAGATGTCTCCAGCAACTTTTAGAACAGATCCCATGTTAAGAGGTTGATAGATATACCCGTATGTATTTGTTAGTCAGTCCAGGTCTGTACATGTAGCCTGAAGCTGGGAAGTAGAGTTAGCAGAGAAATCACTGAGGTAAAAATAATGCATGGAAAAGTATCAGAAAGAACATTATTTATAAATTCAAAGACAAATGCAATAATATACACAATTGGGAACTCCCGACCTGGAAGCCATCCAGAGCAGTGCTTATATTTAGGCAATAAAAAACACGAGCTTTTAGCTCACACTGACCACCCCTCTAATTAACTAACACAGTGTCAGTCTCTCAGTTTCTCCATCTATAAAATGGGAATTAAAGCTGTGTGTTGGGCTTCCCTGGTGGCGCAGTGGTTGAGAATCTGCCTGCCAACGCAGGGGACACGGGTTCGAGCCCTGGTCCGGGAAGATCCCACATGCCCGCGGAGCAACTAGCGTGAGCCACAACTACTGAGCCCGCGTGTCTGGAGCCTGTGCTCCACAACAAGAGAGGACGCGACAGGGAGAGGTCCGCGCACCACGATGAAGAGTGGCCCCCGCTCGCCGCAACTAGAGAAAGCCCTCGCACAGAAACGAAGACCCAACACAGCCAAAAATAAATAAATAAATTAATTAATTAAATTTTTAAAAAAACTTATTAAAAAAAAGCTCTGTGTTAATGAATGGAGTTTAAAATTCTCCCGATGAATGGTATCACAGAAAACACAAATATTACCACCACAAAATGTAGAGAAACGTGTAGCTTTGTACCTAAAAAAGGTTTAAAGTCACGTTTAAAAAGCACATGGTTAGAGAGACATGTACTTGGAACCAGACTGCTATGCAGGGGATAAGGAGAGAGGTTCAGGGTGAAATGACTCACGAATGTGGGAATGCAGAGGCTCTCGGCAGCATGAAGTCACAAGGGACCGTCCCTGAGGTCTCTCCTCTCCTCCACAAACAATGCTGTTTGTTGACTTCAAAAGAAGATGGGTGAGGAGTTTGGAAATTATTACTTTTTATTTTGGGGTTCTTCACATCATTTACTGAATGCGCAAGCTGGTATATTGTTCAAAAAATTATTAAAGGAAAACATTCTGGTGTGTACTGAGAAATATTGATTCTCTAGTATTTAAAGGATGACAAATAGAAGGCACACTTTAAGTCTGGGGGGTTACAACTAACATCTTGACATGAGCAGAGAGCAAGTTTGGTCTGACACGAAGCTTTCTAAAAGCTTAGAGGGAAGGAACACAAGGGGATCCAGATGTCTCAAATAGAGTAAAAGCATCCCTCCAAAACCAGCTAAAGGCAAGTAGTATCTGGGGCAAAGAAGTAAGCTAGCAAAATAACTGAAATGTGGTGATCTTGACCTTTTCCAAAACGGAGGGTTTCTAAGAGTCTGCATGCAAACCAAATCCTAAGTTAAGATTTCTCAGGAAGCAAGCAATCCATATCTGAAACGTACACAAAACCAAGCTCATCTGTGGTACAAAGAATTATCTTCTAAAATATTTAATCTGCACGTTTTAATTTGTATTAATTACATTTTCTTAAACATGTTTTGTGGAGTGCAGCACACTAATAATAACCACTTGCTGCCCTGTGAACTCTGAATGCTTTACTGCAATCCCTTTCCTTAAATAGAATCATGGAATATTAGAGTAGAAGATTCCTTAGTGATCAGTTAGAATTGCAATTCTCAACCCTGGCTAAACTTTAGAAGCATTTCTGGAGCTTTTAAAAAATATAGAGGCCCAGGCCCCCACCCCAAACCAAGTAAGTCAAAATGGACAGGACAGGGAAGGTATTAGTATTTTTTTTATAAACTCCACAGGTGGTTCTATTGGGCTGCCTGGATTAGAACCATTGATACAGCCTATAGATTTACATTGCCTGACACCATAGTCACTGGTACATGTGGCTATTGAGCACTTGAAATGTGACTAGTCCGAATTGAAACGTGGGGTAATCATAAACACACACCAGACTTCAAAGGCTTAGTACCCCCCGCTCCAAATCATAAAGTATCTCAGCAACATTTTTATATTGATTATGTGTTGAAATGATAATATTTCAGATATATTGGGTTAAATAAAATTATTAAAATTAACATCACCTGTTTGATTTTTTAAAACTATTTTTTTTTTTTTTTTTTTTTTTTTTGTGGTATGCGGGTCTCCCTCTGTTGTGGCCTCTCCCGTTGCGGAGCACAGGCTCC
>NC_041218.1:49099523-49111634 GCF_002837175.3 Physeter macrocephalus
TTTTTTTTTTTTTTTTTTTTTTTGTGG
This sequence comes from Physeter macrocephalus, assembly GCF_002837175.3. Lineage (NCBI taxonomy): Eukaryota > Metazoa > Chordata > Mammalia > Artiodactyla > Physeteridae > Physeter > Physeter macrocephalus. The sequence goes on from NC_041218.1 coordinate 49,099,551, forward strand.
TATGCGGGTCTCCCTCTGTTGTGGCCTCTCCCGTTGCGGAGCACAGGCTCCAGACGCGCAGGCCCAGCGGCCAAGGCTCACGGGCCCGCCCAGCCGCTCCGCGGCATGTGGGATCCTCCCAGACCGGGGCGCGAACCCGGTTCCCCTGCCTCGGCAGGTGGACGCGCAACCACTGCGCCACCAGGGAAGCCCTAAACTATTTTTAATGTGGCTACTGGAACATTTAAAATTACATACGCGGCTCGCATTTGTGGTTCCCATTGTTGGAGAGTGATGGTCAAGACCAACACTTCTTTATCACAAATGAAGAAACTGAGGCAGGGAAGCATAATGAGTTAAAGGCAGCACTTTGGGGATACCCTCTTCTGGCCTCTCAGGCTTTTCCTGTTGCCTTAAACCACACTGCTGCAGAGCTAGGAATGGCAGAGCCTGGCATGCCACCAATCGGATTTCAAACCTTTCTTTCTTTTGTCTTGCTAATTGTTTTTTCTAAGGTTTGATATTGAAATCTATTTTGCTTATGGAAAAATATCCCCTCTCTGCTGTGCACACACTTGCGATTTGTTATTGCAGGGTTACTCATGAAAGCACAGTAACTAGAATGGATGTTAAAAAATAAATCTAGAAAAACATTAGCATAAGGAAAATGCAGAGAATAAGTGAAGAGGACTATTAAGGTTTTTAAGATGTAGATGGTCAAGTTCTAGCCTGTGAATGTTTTATCCTGCTGCAGTTTAATAAATCACCATGGAGACCCTCAACATTCTGAGGGTCATCTTCAGCACAGCATCAGTCCCTGCTCAAAATTTAGAAGTCTGAGCCTATAATATTTCTTTCCTTCCAGAAGGCAATGTTTTTCTGGACAATGCTGTCATTGCAGTGAGGCAAATCAGCTCTTCATAATGGCACACCTCGTCATACCTAGGTACCCTGCTAGAAGTGGTCTTTATCCTCAAAGCCTTCTACCTCTAGTGCATGGATTAGTACCTGGTCATTCAGAAGCCAAACAGCATTATAGTTGACTTAAAGAAGAAAATCTTGTTTTGACAAAGTAAAATGGTCCCACCAGATCTGGCAAACGGAGATAAAATGTATTTCTTCTAATAATCAGCTAATTCAAACAAAAACAAAGATGTTTTTTGTTTCGTGTGGTTTTCCCCCCTTGGGAAGCCAGCAGAGAGGGAACTGCATAAAACTGGCTGAAATGTGTTATATTTGAGAAATCATGCAACACAGGGGCTCCTCAGTGTAATCAAAGAATAAAAGAGACCTAAATTCTGATATTAAAGTGTTCATGCAAAGAGCTGGAAAGGAAAACTGTGGGTCAGGCCAAACAACACATACAGTAGATGCATTCAAGATTTCTGTTGAGATATTCTTGTGCTCCATCCTAAATACAGCAAAACCTAAACATCATCTTAAATCAAATGTTTGGTGCTCTGGAGCCCCCTATGTTGCATGCATGAATTCTATTAGTTATGATTAGTCAAGTTTTGCCAGTCAAACCTCGAACAGCATACTTCCAGACTCAACTCACTCCTTATTCACCTCTAAACACTCTCATATACACCAGCCTGGAAAGATAATCTATTACAGACAGATCCTAGGCAAAAGCGCATCTGCCAGAGTGAAAACAGCACTTGTTACTCTATTCAACAAAAAGAAAGATTATTTATTTTAACTTTAAGAATTTTTTGGATCCCTTCCTCATAGATGAAAAAGAAAAGACAGGAAGTAAAGGAAGTTACTGCCTTATTCTGAGACAGTCCTATAGACCATTTTTTGTTTTGCCTTGCTTTTAGTCTCAAATGAAATCTGGATGGTGTAGTTTTACAGGGCATGTCTAATCCTATTGGTAAAGAAGAAGAGTGGCCTTCAAATAAGGAGGCCAATATTAGAAAAATTAACATTGCAGATATATAAAAATAACCAGAATAGAAACTATAGTTTGGGCTTCCCTGGTGGTGCAGTGGTTAAGAATCCGCCTGCCAATGCAGGCAACACGGGTTCGAGCCCTGGTCCAGGAAGATCCCACATGCTGCGGAGCAGCTACGCCCATGCACCACAGCTACTGGGCCTGCGCTCTAGAGCTCACGTGCCACAACTACTGAAGCCCGTGCGCCTAGAGCCCGTGCTCTGCAACAAGAGAAGCCACCGCAATGAGAAGCCCACGCACCACAATGAAGAGTAGCCCCTGCTCGCCGCAACTAGAGAAAGCCTGCGCGCAGCAACAAAGACCCAACGCAGCCAAAAATAAGTAAATAAAAATAAATTTATTTTAAAAAAAAGCAAAAGAAACTATAGTTTATATGGTCAGGGCATTCATTCAAAAGATCTGATAAAAATCTGTCATTGAAAGGTTAGTGATCAAAAGGCTTGAAAAGAGCAAAGCATCCAAAGCCATGGTTATGCTTCCTTCAGGACAAGGGCATTTTCGGCCCAACACGTGGAAAGACCACCCAACCTGGAGGCAGGGACCCAGCTTCTAGGCTCCGTTTGGCACTCTCCAGCTCTCGGCCTTAGATGAGCCAGGAGAACCACCAGGCCCGAGGTTCTCCTCTGCAAAGTGACGAGGTTGGTCTATTAATAAGAAGACCCCCCCCACCCAGTTCCAGCTCTGCTTAATGCTATCACACCAGCCTACTTCACATCAGAACCCCTAAGCCAAGAGGAACTCTTACTAAGATTAGTTCAAGCCAAATGCCAACCTGGTAGTTTTCAATCCTTGTTAATCTTAGGGTACAGATTACAAATATGAACCTTGAGGAAGTAGAAAGAAGCACCTAAAATATGTACTTTTAAAGTGTTAAGTTGATTCTGATCTATTTCTCGGAAAAGATAAATGGGCAACAGAGTGAGCTTGGAGGAAAGAAATATGGAAATGTCACTGTATCATCTTATACATTCAGGAATTTACCCTAAACTTTTAACGTTTTATTTTGAAGGTACCAGAGTCTCAGTAAGAGCTTGAAAAAATTTTACTTTTGTTTCTGCAACAGTACTACCAGTATTACCTGGAAACTTGTAAAAGCCTTCTCTCTCTCTTCTTTTTTCTTACGTTAAATCCATGATTTGTGATTCCCAACAATGGAATACTAATGGATCCTCAAAAAACACTAATTGCCCATTTTTTCCCTAATTACAAAATGTAAGAACTCTTTAATGAAAACATTAAACATGATGTCATTTTTAAAGTGCCAGAGGTTCTATTTAAAGCAATGCCATAAAGTAGATAGCTTATTTAGTTTACAAATAGCAACACAAAAAGGTTCTTTAAGTCTGTTTAGCATATCTAAAAGCGCTTCTTTCTCACATTTAAATATTTGGAGCTGGTCCCCCCCCCCAGTTTATTACCTTATCTCAACTGTATAATTTTCTTAAATAGGATTCAGAGAAATAGTCCTAGATTTAAATTTTTAAACACTAATTTATAAAAGCATTGGTTGATTCCCATAATACAGCTGGTAGTCAAACTGGACAAGATAATGAATTGACTGAGATCATTGTTACATCTTCATCCAAGAAAGCTGCCTCTAAAAAAAGATCTTAAATTGCTGTAGAAATCCAATTTGGAAGAAGCAAAAGAAGCATATAGATGGGAAACACCAGCCATGATCACATTAATTTTGTGGCTAACAGCACTGCTTTGAAGTGAAGAAGAAGAAAAAAAGATGACTAAAATAATAAGTCCACTCAAATCCCCAATTTTAACCTAACAACATAACCAGAAGAAAACCAACTACAAAATGTGACACAAAATTCACATCTTGGTGATCCAGCGAACATCACACCCCCCCCCACAAAATAATTTTCAGCTTAATCAGAAGCAAAGAAATGCTAAGGAAACACTATAGGATGGTGGTGCATCATTAAACAGCAAATTATAGTAAGAAATCAGGAGAGCCGGAAACTGACATTAGTATGAACAGCCACGGAAAGTCTACAACTGATTGGTTTTGAATCCACAGGTGTGGGAAATAATAACGACAAATAATCTTAACAAAAATCTTCAACTTACTGTAATTGAAAAGCTATACAGGGAAAATCTCTCTAACAAACTACTATTCACTTAACCCCTTATTCAAACAAAAGCTGCGACATCACAAAAATATAAAAATAAAGGCACTGTTTCCACTTTTTTGTGGGAACGTTCTAATTAGCTCTCTGCTCACGTATAAACTATATAAGGTCACAACTGACTTCTGATTGACAAGCAACTTATGGATATCAGCAATTTACATTCAAAACCAGTTGGCTGGAAGATATCAACTGAGTAAACAAGTTTAGTCTGAGTAAAGTTGAAAAATAAAAATCTCAGGAAAGCTTGTGGGAAAGAGAATTCTTACCTGGCACATTATTTCACATGCTTTGTAGTTTCCCCACTGCAGTTCCCATGCTCATGAACATTATTTTACCCAGGAAATAATGGTCTTATTCACACGCGCGCACACACACACACACACACACAAGCACACACAAAACCTTCCAACAAAATGCTCTCAAGTTCCAGGAAACTACAAAAGCAACGTTAAAAGTCAGTGTAAAGTAAGAATTCCATTTGTGAATCTCACCTATGAAACTACAAGATCGTTCTCCTGGAACCAACTACAAAGTTCCCTTTCTGCTTAATAAGTGTAATAAACATCACCTTACCATTATCTGTAGAATAAAATCAGCAACGTGTTGCTTCCTGCAGACACCAAATCAAATTTTTTCTTCCTTTCTTTCTAGTAACTTCTTTTTCCCCAGCAAGCAAGATTAGGAAGAAAATAAAGCTTTGAGTACTGCCTCAGTAGTTCAGACCTCAAGACTGCGAAAATAGCTCTTAGTAAAAAAAAAAAAAAAAAAAAAAAAAAAAAAAGAACAGGTCTGGTATTTTACAATCACTTCTGCAGCCCAGAGGTACCTCTTGGACTCCCGTACCTCCTCTCCTTCCTGGCTCTAAGTTTCTTTCAGTAATGAGACTAATTTTTCCAGTAGCCTTGAACTCCCCAGATTTAACTGACATGGAAAATGTGACTAAAAACTTGTAGAACTGTCTAGCCTCCAACCTTACACAGAATCAACTTTGTTTTAAGTGTTGAAGAACACCTCGCAAGCAGCTACTTGCTCCTTTAGACTCCTGCACGACACAGCACAGAACACCAAATAACACTGCGCCATCTAGTTAGCAAGCTGCACTCTCCATTCTAGAAGGGGGGACACCTTCAAACCCTGGGACTTAAGGACTTGTCAGAGTTCAGCTGCTCTAAAGGTCCAATTGTTTATTTAAATAAAAAAAATATCGCTACTGAGATAATCCACATCTAGTGGATATGGGAAAATTTAGGTTATAATGGCACTACAAACTTTTACATCTAACTTTGATTTACAAGATAAAAGCAAGTTTTAAATTAAAAGGGCTTTCTGTTAATAGAGCTTATTATTCTGAAGACGGGGAATGATTTTCTTCGAAAGTTGTCCCTGGGTGCATGCCTATTATCTTTGCTTTTCCCCTTCCACTAATGAGCATTTATCTAAAGAGCCTGTTAATCCTCTGATGTGTGCTTCTGGTCAGAGGTAACAGTTTGAATAAAACCACTAATCACTGATCACTAAATCACTGATCATTAATCACACTCTCCAGTGCTGGTGACCCGGGCCATTTTCCCCTTTAGGTCTATGTATGCATCACAAACAAGCAGTTTAACATTTTAGATGCACATGTATTGTGTGGAGGTTATACTATTTCATCTCTAGATGTGAATAAATAATAATACTGCCACAAACTTGGGGAAAGATGTCAATTAGACCCCAGACAGGAGTTTCACAAATGCCTACTCTACAGCATGGCTTTCACGCTGAAGAAAGTAGATCTGATTATAACAAAACATGTGTTCTTCAAGAAATTCCCACATACTCAGAATATAAATTTTCCTTTATTTAGCTTTCACCAACTCCAAATCAGAGAGCACTCAAATCTTCTGCACCCACCACCCCCCATCCAAAAGCCTGTTAGGAAATCTCTTGTTTGATTTCTACTGCACACTGCAGCGCCCCCATCCCCGAGTTCTTTTTACTTTTATCCCTTAAACATGTAACACACAGTATTTTTATTTCAACTGCCAGATACGTGGATTCCGACTCAGTTCAGTGACTTAGGTATTTAACTTCCTCTTTAAATACAGAAACTTAAGGTTAAGAGAAAATAAGTAACACACGCACCAATTTATTGTATGGTACTTAGGGTTCGAAGACTCACATTCCCTCACTTTGGAAATGAAACGTTTAGTCTTGAGCCTTTGGCTAAATTTGGTTTAGTCAGCATCCTCAGTCATCACTCTTCGGATAACCGGTCTGAGGAAGGCGCTATGTAAAATTAAGTACTTTGCTTGCAGCGAGTGTGTTGTTTTCCTAAGTCACCACAGGGACACAGTATTATCATAATGTCTCTAAACATTTCCTGAGATGCCTTTTCTATCAGAGTTGAGCATTTTTGCCCTGGAGAAGCGAGCTCGCTGGTGCCTTTCTTAAATAATAGAAAAGGGCAGATTGTGTGTGCGCTGAGCAGGCACCGCGCTCCCCTCAGCCACCAGAAGCTCTTACCCTCACTCCGGGGACCGTGATCTCCCCAGGGAAAGCAGTAAAAGGCGGAGGCAGGGCCAGAGTGATAACAGTGTGGGCGGGAGAAGGGGTGGAGAAGGAGGGGTCCGGGAGGAGAGGGCAATAAAGATGCCCAGGGAACCGGCGATTGTACTGGTACGTTGGGGGCTGGGGGCGGAAAGCATTGTTGCTTTGTCAGCACTTCTAAGCCCCCCAACCCTTGAGTATCTGAAGCTGTTAATCAAACACTTACTGGCCTGCAGAATGACGTAATGGACCTGTATTCAGCCTTTATTCCTTGACACATGTCAGAGAGGGAGGGAAAAATAAAAATCAAACAGCGGACTCTGACAACGAAATCTACAAGCAGCCCACTTCAGTTTCTGGCCTTGAACAAGCCTCAAGTGGAGGCTGCACTCGTTCAGGGAAAGTTGGGGTGGACTAGATCAGAGGCTTTATCTACCAGATACCTCCCCACTACCTCCTCGAAATAAATCTATGGCAAAGGAAAAGCGGGATGCAGCCGCCGGAAGAAAACATCTCCTTGGTTCCTTTGTGCGTCTTGCCCCTCTAAGAACGTCTTGAAAAGTTTTAAGCGATTCCGTGGAGAATCTGCTGGAGAGGAAGACTCTGCCGCCGGGTCCTGAGAACTGCCACCGCGCCGCCGCGGCAAAAGCGGGAGCTGTCATTTGGGGCAGCGGCGGGGAAGAGGTAATGATGCCAGCGAGAACCGGACAGGGGCAAGAGGCGGCTGCAGGAGTGAAGGCGAGGAGAGCCTCGCCACGCTCGAGCCTTCCGCGCCTGGAGTGAAAGCCAAGTGCCCTCCAAGGGCGATGTCCCCTCCCCCGGCGCCCGCGCCCAGCACCTGCGGTGGGCAGCTCTGCGGAAGAGGTGGCAGCAGCAGGCTCGGCACCCGGGAGGGAGCTAGCCCCCCGTGCGCCCGCCCGCCCGTCCGCCCCCTAGGTGACCCGGCGTCCTCGCCGCGCCCGCTGGAAGTTTGCAAACTTTCTCCGGGGGTTCCGCCGCATCACCGGGAAGTTGGGGACGCGGGGGGAGGTTCCTGGCTCGCCGTCTCCGCTGCCGCCGCCGCTGCCGCCGCTTGACCGCACTTCTGGAGGGTTCCGCACCTTGCCAGGTCTCTGGAGGCAAACACACACCCCCGATTCATAACTGTTCCCCGTGTCAGGGAAACGCACGCGCGCTCCCACACACGCACGCACGCCGGGACGGACACGGCGCTCGTTCCACGTTAGCATCCCTCCAGTCGCACGGCGCGGCGGCCACCAAGACGCGCTCCGGGACGGACACGGCGTGGGGTCTCTGGGATAGCCTCAGGACACAGCCGATTCCACAGTCCACCAGCATTTGAGGCCGTACTTCCCTCTGGTCCGCCAAAGTGTTTACAAACACAGATCACCCTCCAAAAAAATGCATCGCATCTTCCCTACTCCTTGCCCTGCGACCTGCCCACTGGACCAAGTAACCTCGCGGCTGCTGCCGAGAACCAACCCCTGCAAACAAGTACGCTCCCGAGATGGCTCCCGCGGCAAGTGCAACAAAAGTGTCTAAATGCAAAAGCCCCAGATGTGGCCGAGCCGTATTTTTAGGAACTTACCAAACAAGTGTGGAGAAGGCAAGAGCAGAGCCCGGGTGAAGGGACCACGTTGGACTGAGCAAAGATTACAATACATTCTATTTAGAGTGCATTACATCACCCCCCCGGTGACGTCACGTGGGATTCCTGAACTTCTAAATCATTGCGGTCCGTGGGGGAGGGAGGGAGGGGCGGGGCCGGCGCGCCGAGGGGGCGGGCCCCGCCCCGGCCCCGCCCCGCCCCAAGAGCGGACCCTGGTGCACCCGCGGGGGAGCGGCGGCGGCAGTGGCGACCGCGCAAGCAACAGCTTGCAGAGCCCAGCGCCGTGTGACACGGCTCCCTGACATTAGTGGTGTGAGTCAGCTTGGAAACAATCCTCATGGTTTCAGACAGGACCACGGAGGAGAGGCAGGGACACGGGCTCTCCCGTGACGAGAGCCTGGTAGCGTTTGAAAGGTGTGGGGATGGGGAGAGGTGGGGAGGGGGTACTGAAGAATGCCGGAAGAGACTTTCTCCAAACAGAAATGCAGGACGCTCCCCCTTCCCCCACCAGCAGATGTCCAGCTCCTTTCTGCCTGCGACAGTCGTGACCTCATTACAGTGTTCCCTGCATCCTGGCTTCTCAGAGCACTCATTCGACACCCCTTTTCACCGCCCGCCCCGCACCCGCCCCTCTCCACCTCACTTCCAAAGGAATAACTTCTTTACTGTGCACACTCACTTGGAATACACTGTGCCCACCCTTTCCAAGACCCCTGCTTCTCGCGTCTGAGAAGCTGGAAGGAGAGTTGCTCCTGGGGGGTGGGGGGGAAGGTGAATCACAGCTAGAGCCAAGTGATGAGACTGATTTAGACTCAGCGTCAGAGCCGGAAGGGCCCTTGGCGATCACTTCCAGAGCCTCGTCTGTAACTCGCCCAAGCTCACAGGCTGGCAAGTGGCAGAGCCAGAGCCAGAATGCAGGATCCGGGCCCCTGGTCTGCAGTATCTTCCTGACAATTCCGTGAGAGGAGGAGTCTGGCGCTTTCATCATCAGCCAAGTCACCATCACCATCCTCAGCTTAACTTCCATTCAGATGTTCTCTCTGTGAGTCGGACTCAAAGGGAAGGCACAGGCTAAATTCCAGCATATCCCAGACATCCCAGACGAACACTGTCATCCTCGCGGCAGCTCACACTTTACAAAGCACTCGCACCCACGTGGAACTAACTCCCTTGATTCTCACAACAGCCCAGCACAAGGAGGAGAAATAGGGCAGGTGTTATAATTATCCCCATTTTACAGGTGAGCTAAGGCAAACCCCAGGTTAAGAGGCTGGCCTGAAGCTACTTGATCAAGTGGTGGCACCGGCACCACCCCGACCCCTGTTTTCAAACCTCAAATCCCAACTGGGCTCTTTTCTAGAACCAGGGCTGAGCTTTCCCTTCTCATGGGTTAGAACCTTTGCTAAGGATGTCAGGGCTTTGCTTAGGAACAGTTTTGCTCCCCTTAACAAACAATAATCATTCCTGACATTTATGTAACATCTGACATTTATATAGCACCTCTCATCCCAATGCATCACAACCATGACTGTGCAGTTTGCCAGAGAATCATGACTGGACTGGCTAGAAATTGTAATGCTTTGCCTGGATTGTCACATACTTCTGAGCTGGTTTTGACATACTAAATGGAAGAGCTTTGTGTTTCCTTCCTAAGTGTTTAAACGACTCTCTTCCCTTCAGTGTTTCTTGATACCACAGGGACTGCCGACTGTTCATTTCTCACAGCCTTATTCAGAACTCATCACTGAGTTTGCTATTTGCTGTCTTCCACATGTGGCCCTGAAGGAATTGCAGAAGAAGGGCTACAGTCCTAACTTGAATCTTAACCAATAAAACGTTAAATATGACAGCTCAATTACTTGGGTTGACGGAAGGAAGCAACAGCCTCCTTGCCCACATTCCCACTCAATTATCAGGACATCCTTTTCCGGTAAAGCAGGAATCTACCTCCTTCTCCCTCAAAGAAAAAGTGTGAACCAGACCAGGAGCAAACTTGAGGCAGAAAAGGAATGCAGCTTGATGTAGTAGTGCTAAGTCTGAGAGCTTATCTTTTTTCCTAGCTAATAGATGTGGACCAAAGGAATAGAATGGAGAATTGAATAAGCAGAGCTGAGGTGATAATCAAAATATTTAAAAACCTGTAAGTAATTAATCACCATATAAATTTAAAACATTTAATTCCCAGTATTATCTAAACAGAAGCACATATATATGAGTTTTAATGCAAGTAGTTCACCAGTTTCTAATACTATCCAAATCAGTTGTTGGTCTTTAAAAAGTGTGGCTGATCATTTGTTTGACATGCTGTCACCAGGTAAACAATGCCCCTGTCCAAGCCATGGTTGACAAAGGAACACACATGGAACTTTTCCAGTGATCTCCTCAATAACTTGATAATCATTAGGTTACTTGGAGTCTCAATGAGCAGATAATCTCTCCACATCAGCAATATTGTTCATGGTGCTGAATCATCTGTCAGCTTCTGCAGAACTGACAGCAATTTCATTCACAATGTTTCTAAGCCATTGTATTACAGTTTTCTATATATTCCAGATCTCTGTTACCAACTAAGTCACACACACACACACACAATTTTTTTGAATGTAAACTGAAGAAGAGAGGTGGTGTTTATAAGTGTGGACTCCAATGTCAGGCTGGCAGAGTTCAAATCATGGCTCTGCTACTTCAGTTTTAAATAATCTCTCGGTCTTAGTTTCCTCATCTTTGTAATGGGACTGGTGGTGATAATTATACTAATTCAAAGGAGTTAAGAATCGTGCTTGGGACAGGACAAATACTACATAAGTACTTGCCCCCATTTTTATCAATGAAAATAATGTGGCTAATGCCATGACAGGAGGATATTCAGTGATTTTAGCAAACTTGACCAAATAGATGAAAAGACAACCTGTTTCCCTATACTTCTCCCAGCCCCACACTAATCCCTGCATGCATTATCTGTACCAAGCAGGCTCTCGCCTGTCAAACCATGCCAACAGAGCCCTCATATTTGTGGACTTGAATTTTTGCATGCCTCGTGCTCACCCCATCTCTTTCAGGATCTGTCACAGCCAAAGTCCCATGGAGGCTGCAGTTTCCAGAAGCAGCCAAGCAGCAGCATCTCTAGGGGTACCTCAGCTGGTGGCAGCCATAACCTGGGGCATTTGCCTGCTGGGGTGCCAGCACCACCTCCAAGAATGCCACCTCACCCACTGGGATTCCACTCATTATGGCCTGGGGGATATGTGGACACAGAGACCCTTACACTAGAGTCAAGGTAAACTAGCCGGGGTACCACCCATCCAGGGTCCTCCCCACCCCCACCCTACCTACCTCCACAGGGTAGGGGCACAAGCAGGGCACAAGCCTGCCCATAAGGTACCACATTCATTGGACCTATGAAGAGCTGGCTTGTACCTACACTGACCAACGAGAATAGATGAGACCCCTGTTAGACCAGAGGTTAACCCTTTAGTTGCTGGATCATGGGGCAGTCCAAGGAAGAGGCCTGGGCAGCTGGGCCAGTGGGGCAGCCAAGAGGTCAGAGCAGTGGGTATATACTAACCCTATAGAAGAATTTTAATATTTTAACAAGTTTACAGCCTTACCAGTGCTTACCCACTGAATATGAGGCCTGAGGAGAACCATCGCAAGGGTCCTAAGATGGGGAGAAATCCTTTTGCCTCATGTTTTGGATTCAGTCATTTCTCCAACATTCAACAAAGGTTGACAGGTCTGCCCAGTACTGGGGAGGGGAAGAAAAAAAAAGGGTCTCCTTCCCAGCTCCTAGGCTCCTGCGGAAGTTCTCAAACTTAGTGGCATAAGAAGCACTTAGGTAACCTGTTATTTTATTTATTTTTTTTTTT
>NC_041218.1:49112071-49169126 GCF_002837175.3 Physeter macrocephalus
CGGAGCACAGGCTCCGGACGCGCAGGCTCAGCGGCCATGGCTCACGGGCCCAGCCGCTCCGCGGCACGTGGGATCTTCCCGGACCGGGGCACGAACCCGTATCCCCTGATCGGCAGGCGGATTCTCAACCACTGCGCCACCAGGGAAGCCCAGGTAACCTGTTAAATCCCTGACTTCCCCAGGGATTTCTGTTCAAGGATCTGGCATTGGGCCCAGGATTCTGCATTTGTGATTCTGAGGCAAGTGTCTGGGGACCCCACTTCGAGTGACTCTGGTCTAGTGAATTCATAGATGGGCAGTGAACTGGGATGCTGGGGAGGGGACAGGAAGAGACTGCTGCCTGCAACACTAAGAAAAGAAATTAAAAAGAAAAGAAAAGAAAAAAGAAAGAAAGAAAGAAAAAAATGACCCCAGGCTCATATGCTTAAGATCAATCCTCTAGCTGCTTCCCGTAAAGACACATATACCCCTAGAGAAGTCTTTCCCTCCACCCTTCTACATACACGACTTAGAGGGACCTTTCTCATTTATTTTTCACTCAAGACTTTTCTTAACCGAGTTAACAGTGGTAATAGAAAGAATGTTGCTGGGTTTGTGATTAAACCCATTGCTATGGGACCACTGGGAAGTTTCCATCTCTTCTAAGATAAATCTTACCCTGGTTTCTTCATTGTCTTATTTGAAGGAATAAATATTTTCAAATAAATGGAACTGCAAAACTCATCCAAAGACAGAAACAACCACAGCACGGTTGGCTAACACTTACCAAGCATTTACTCTGTCCCAAGGCTTGTACTTAAACCTTTATGCATGTTCTTCCAGTTACTCCTCACAATAATCCTATGAGGTGGCTGGACCCATTCTCATTTGCAGTGAGGAGATCAAGTCTTACAGCAGTGAGCAGCTTGCCCAAGATCGCACAGCTGGGCCAAGGCGGAGGGAGGAGAAAGTCCCAGACCACTAGAGCCAGTACCAGCGCCATGTCTTGCGGAACACAGAGCATATGCGCGCGTGCGCGCGCATGCGCGCGCGAGAACACATGAGCTTCGTGCAGTAAGCGCGTCCGCTGTTCCCTCCCACCTAATTTGCATGTAGCGCTCCAGGCGCTTCCTGACGCACAAAATTCTATTGGACTGGTGATGCATGGGAGTCTGTGAGACACGAAGCAGCTGAAAGGTAAGCCTTTTTTCTCTGTGGTGAGTGGGATGGGGGTGAGGCGGACGCTGAGAGAACCGAGAGACCATGCTTACCTTGCAAACCAAAACCTTCTTGGAACTCAGAAAAATGGCAGAGGCGCTCTAAGACACCCAAAAGACTTAGGAATCCTATTTTAACTCTTGTTAGTTCCTGTGTTGGGCAACTAACCACTTAAACTGAACATGATGACATAGTTGGAAAAGGAAGGATAGAGCTGCCCTTACTGCTTTTCCTCTCAGTCTTTCCTTAGAAGTAAACAGAAGGCAGAATGTTGGTAGAATGTGTGCACTTCAAGAAGTGAAATACAGCTGAGTTCATTTTGCGCAGCATTTGCACTATGCAGGTAAGAACAAAATACGTATGCACATAGGAGCCGTGAAATACAAATTGTGTGAATTCAGTGATTCCATATAGAAGTTAACGTATTTACATTCAAAACTGGAATTGAGGTCTTCCCTGGTGGCGCAGTGGTTGAGAGTCCGCCTGACGATGCAGGGGACAAGGGTTCGTGCCCCGGTGCGGGAAGATCCCACATGCCGCGGAGCGGCTGGGCCCGTGAGCCTGCGCGTCCGGAGCCTGTGCTCCGCAACGGGAGAAGCCACAACAGTGAGAGGCCCGCGTACCGCAAAAAACAAAACAAAACAAAAAAAAACTGGCATTGCACAATATAAAGATGAATGGTAAAATGAGTGCTAATAATTTAATATTTTAATTTTTTGTTACTTTGAACGACATTAAATAGTAAATTTAGGGGCTGCCCTGGTGGTCCAGTGGTAAAGAATCTGTCTTCCAATGCAGGGGACGTGGGTTCTATCCCTGGTCAGGGAACCTAAGATTCCCACATGTGGCGTAAGCCCACGCTCCACAACTGCTGAGCTCGTATGCCTCAACCAGATAGCCCATGGGCCACAAACTACAGAGCCTACGCACTCTGGAGCCCAGGAGCACAAGTAGAGAAGAGAAAACCCGCACGCCACAACTAGAGAGAAGCCCGGCGACGCAAGGAAAAATCCCACATACGGCAACTAAGATCATGAGTGCCGCAACTAAGACCAGACGCAGCCAAAAAAATAAATAGTAAATTTAAAACACTGTGACAAGTTGAGAGATTGACTATGAGAGAGAGGAAAACCTTTCTACTTAATATCTTTAATGGCACTTTTCCCCAGACTTTTGAACAAGGTGCCCTGCATTTTCAGTTAGCGCTGGGTCCAGGAATTATGCAGCCAGCCCTAAGTACAGCCACATGATTGATGAGATCCGCCATGCCCCCAGATCCACACTCACCATACTCAGAGTAACGGCAAGCAGAGCAGAAGGTCTAACAGCCTCAGCTTTGTCACTTACTAAGTGTGTGACCCTGGCCAGTTTTTAACCTCTCTGAACTTCAGATTCTTCATCTGTAAAATGGAGCTAATGTTAGCATCTACCTCCCAGGATATTGCAAGGATTCAATAAGTTAATCTATGTAAAATGCATAAAACAATGCCTGGCACATAATAATTACTGGAAGAAATGTTAGATACTCTTATGCCTTAATAAGGTTTTGGAGAGAATTTCATAAAATAATCCATGTCAACTGCTTAGCACCAGGCATGTCATTTAGAATGTGTTCAGCAAATGTTCATTACATAAAATTGCATGTAAGCTGTAATATTGCAGTTCTGTGGATTAGAATAAAGGAATCAATCCCATTTGTCCTCAAATTAAGAGCCTTCATATAAGCCACTTGTATTTGAAGCACAGTTAGATTAACAAATCTGCCCTGAGTTTGTGGGCAACAGAGCAGTTTTACACAGGCTGATGTTCTAATCGAAACCATCACAATTTTCCCTTCCAGTCTTGACATACAAATGCCTTTTTACACCAGCAGTTGTGTAATTATGAACTCTTGTGTGGTTTAGATTTACTGCAGTCACGTCTTAAAATCCTAACAGGTAGAGCTCGAAAATGCTATACTCTTGCATTGGAGGTCGGGGTGCGTGTCAACTCTGAAATGTTGTTTAACAAGGGACAACCTGGTCACTTGGCTCAAGCTTGGGAGACCTCGTCTGGAAGGCCATCAGTTGCTGATGGCTTGACCTATTCCTTTAAGGAATTATCGTATTCCCCACATTATAAAATTTAATGTTTTCTCTTGAACTGGTCTGAAAATCAAAAGCTTCACCTATCCCAAAGAGTATTAGAGTGTTAACATCCCTATAAAAGTTACACTTAATGTGTTCCTCTTTTATTTTTTAAAAGAGAGACTTGATTAAATGAAAAACTACTCTTCTTTTTTTTCCCCTGCCTTAGTATTAAGTAAAAGAGATTGACACCTGCTCTGAATAATGACCCAGAACAATAGTGCTGTGTCAGCACACTCCAAAAATGTTAGTAATTTCCTTAAAGATCAATGGTAAGCGGAAAGTAACGGTTTTACAATAATTAGGAGTGTTTTATATATAGGGAAGGTTCATTTAGACTAAAACAGTATTGATATCACATAAATTAATATTGAGTGTCGCCTCACATGAACTGATATTTCACATACCACCTCTTTTTATATCATTGTTACCTACATGTTTAACTCATGTACAGCTGACGTGGAAGGTTACTCTCATCTCTTTAGGGGCATTTATAAGTACTTTATTTAAATGATTCTCGAAAATTTCAGTAGCTTTTAAACCTAATTGATCTGTGATTCCTCCTCATTCTTACATGATACAGAATATTTAAAAACTGGAAAGTTATTCTCAACCTCATCTGAATCAGGAAAATTGCCCACTAAAGGAGTTAGAAAATATAAAGCTTCCCCCTTTCTCCCCACTCCCCCACCCTGGTTTTAAAATATTCTGTCGATAGCTTTCACAACACTGCCCTTACTTGACACTTAAAGAGAACATGTACAAACAGTACACTGGAAACATTGTGCTCTTTAGAATTGCTGCTGTACTTAGGGCTGGCTATTTTTCTTTAGAAAAATCATCTATTTTCAAGACTGCTGTGGCTATTTAATGCTATGCCAAAGTCTGAGGGGAAGGAAAGAACCCTAGTATTTGTGAGCACTAACTGTGGTTCAAGCCCATGATATATTTTATCTCAGTGAATCCTGACAACTCTGGATGAAAGATGTTATTACTCCTATTTTATTGATGGGTGTATTAAAACTCAGAGAGGCTAAGTAATTTGACCAAGGTCACACAGCTAATAAGTGAGGCAGCTGGGTTTTGAACCTCGTCTGATTCCAGAATCCCCATTGTCCATCACATTCTGCTGCAATGGCCTTTATTTCCAGACACTCTGTCTCTCCTTTCACTCTCATGCATAACATTATTTTGTTTTGTTGAGCAACCCACCCACACATATATACACAGAGGTTGAAAGCCGCTGTGCCTCTCAGTGATCATTGTGTGGGAGTCATATCCTTTCATAGGCTGAATCCTGTGTTTGTGGGGGAGCAATAGACCTGTATGATGAAGAACAGAGGGCCCTGCATAGCAAGATCCTGGCCATTATGGGTGATCCAGGCATATCCAAGTCCCATACGTGCTGGGGGGACTGTGGGCAAGAGAGCCAATGGCTGCCCTGAGCATTTATTATGAGAGTGGGCTGCTGAATGAGGCTTTGACCTTAGCTCCACCAAGGAGACAAATCAGCAAAGGCAAAGAAGGTGGAGGTCACTGGTGTGGAGACTGGAAGGATACTCAAAACACCGACTGAATTTGCCAGAGGAAGACAGATGCAAAGATAATTAAGATTGCTAGGATCCTATTTATTGCTGTCACTGCAGTAGTTGTTCATCCGTTTCCTTTTATGGACTCAGATCTGGGGGATGCTACATAAAAATAAAAGGTTTAAATTAGAATAACACCTTGAGAAATACAAGGGCTTGTTTTTTCTCTCCATAGCCAAAGAGGTCCCTTATGGTCTCTCTTTCATTTTTTTAATGGAAATATTTTTATTATTTCTGCATGTTATTAAAGTAATACATGCTTGTAAAAACCTCAAGTAATACAGAAGTGTTTAAAACAAAGTAAATTTCTCCCTATAATCCATCTGGAGATAACCACTATAAAAGTTTGATGACTATCCTTTCAGAAATTGTATCATACATGTAAGCATAAATTCCATGAATGTGGTCAGACTACATATTCTGTTCTCAAACTGCCTTTTCCCATAAATTGGTGTTAAATTTTACAATTTATTGTGATCTATCTATAGGAATATTATAATATGGCATCATCCTTTTTAATGGTTATATAGGATTCCATTGTTTGGGTTTAGTTAATCAATTCACTATGAATAGATATTCGTATAGTTTCCAGTTTGTTGCTATTATAATCAGTGCTACAATGGATACCTGTTACTTGAACACACATATGTGACTGTTTTTCATAGAAATGGTGTTGCAGGTTCAGCGGCTATGCATGTTTTGAATATTGTTCCATATTGCCATATTGCTTGATAGCCTTTCAGAATGGTAGCACCAATTACTGTCCAGCCTACAAGGAGCAAGAGGGGCCCCTGCCCCCACACTCTTAACAATAGGGGCATCTTTTAAGAGTAATTAAAGTCTTAACATGAGATCTCAAACGGATGTAGGTCTGCCTTATAAGCAGAACTGAAACTGATGGTTTCCACAAAGAATCCTACTACAGATGCAAGAGATTTTAATGACAGAATTCACACTCATAAATCATCAAACAACAGCTAACTCTTATTGTTAGGAATCAGTGTAAGTCTGTCCCACACATCTCATTCAATTAGGATAACCCTGTGAAGCTAATATCACTATTATCATCCTCTTCCATTCTAGAGGAAACTGAATTATAGAGAGGTACAGCAGCTTGGCTAAATGGCTGACAAGAGGTGAAACTGGGATTCTTTTTTGCATTTTTTAATTGAGATATAGTCGATGTATAATATTACATGTTTCAGGTGTACAAAACACAGATTCACAATTTTTGAAGGTTATGTTCCATTTATAGTTATTATAAAATATTAGCTATATTCCCTGTGTTATATTATATATCCTTGTAACTTATTTATTTTATACCTAGTAGTTCGTACGTTTTAATCCCCTACCCTTGTCTTGCCCCTTGCTGCTCCCCTCTCCCCACTGGTAACCACTAGTTTGTTCTCTATATCTGTGAGCCTGTTTCTGTTTTGTTATATTCACTAGCTTGTTTTATTTTTTTGATTCCACATATAAGTGATAGCCTACAGTATCTGTCTTTCTCTGTCTGACATATTTCACTTAGCATAATACCCTCCAAGTCCATCCATGTCATTGCAAATGGCAAAATTTCATTCTTTTTTATGGCTGAGTAGTATTCCATTGTGTGTGTACGTGTGTGTGTGTGTGTGTGTGTGTGTATCACATCTTCTTTATCCTTTCATCTGTTGATGGACACCTAGATTGCTTCCATATCTTGACAATTGTAAGTGATTTGCTGCTATGAATGTTGGGGTCATGTATCTTTTCAAATTAGTGTTTGTTTTGTTTTGTTTTTTTTCTGGATAAATACCTAGGAGTGGAATTGCTGGATCATATGGTAGTTCTGTTTTCAGGTTTTGGGGAAGTCTCCATACTGTTTTCCATAGTGGCTGCACCATTTACATTCCTACTAACAGTGTAGGAGGGTTCCCTTTTCTCCACATCCTCACCAACATTTATTTGTGGTAAATATAAAGAACATAAAATTACTTACCTTTTTAAGTATACAATTTGGTGGCATTAACTACATCCACACTGTTGTGTAATTATCACCACTGTTTATCTATTTCCAGAAGCGGCACGTGGGATCTTCCCGGACCGGGGCACGAACCCGTATCCCCTGATCGGCAGGCGGATTCTCAACCACTGCGCCACCAGGGAAGCCCAGGTAACCTGTTAAATCCCTGACTTCCCCAGGGATTTCTGTTCAAGGATCTGGCATTGGGCCCAGGATTCTGCATTTGTGATTCTGAGGCAAGTGTCTGGGGACCCCACTTCGAGTGACTCTGGTCTAGTGAATTCATAGATGGGCAGTGAACTGGGATGCTGGGGAGGGGACAGGAAGAGACTGCTGCCTGCAACACTAAGAAAAGAAATTAAAAAGAAAAGAAAAGAAAAAAGAAAGAAAGAAAAAAATGACCCCAGGCTCATATGCTTAAGATCAATCCTCTAGCTGCTTCCCGTAAAGACACATATACCCCTAGAGAAGTCTTTCCCTCCACCCTTCTACATACACGACTTAGAGGGACCTTTCTCATTTATTTTTCACTCAAGACTTTTCTTAACCGAGTTAACAGTGGTAATAGAAAGAATGTTGCTGGGTTTGTGATTAAACCCATTGCTATGGGACCACTGGGAAGTTTCCATCTCTTCTAAGATAAATCTTACCCTGGTTTCTTCATTGTCTTATTTGAAGGAATAAATATTTTCAAATAAATGGAACTGCAAAACTCATCCAAAGACAGAAACAACCACAGCACGGTTGGCTAACACTTACCAAGCATTTACTCTGTCCCAAGGCTTGTACTTAAACCTTTATGCATGTTCTTCCAGTTACTCCTCACAATAATCCTATGAGGTGGCTGGACCCATTCTCATTTGCAGTGAGGAGATCAAGTCTTACAGCAGTGAGCAGCTTGCCCAAGATCGCACAGCTGGGCCAAGGCGGAGGGAGGAGAAAGTCCCAGACCACTAGAGCCAGTACCAGCGCCATGTCTTGCGGAACACAGAGCATATGCGCGCGTGCGCGCGCGTGCGCGCGCGAGAACACATGAGCTTCGTGCAGTAAGCGCGTCCGCTGTTCCCTCCCACCTAATTTGCATGTAGCGCTCCAGGCGCTTCCTGACGCACAAAATTCTATTGGACTGGTGATGCATGGGAGTCTGTGAGACACGAAGCAGCTGAAAGGTAAGCCTTTTTTCTCTGTGGTGAGTGGGATGGGGGTGAGGCGGACGCTGAGAGAACCGAGAGACCATGCTTACCTTGCAAACCAAAACCTTCTTGGAACTCAGAAAAATGGCAGAGGCGCTCTAAGACACCCAAAAGACTTAGGAATCCTATTTTAACTCTTGTTAGTTCCTGTGTTGGGCAACTAACCACTTAAACTGAACATGATGACATAGTTGGAAAAGGAAGGATAGAGCTGCCCTTACTGCTTTTCCTCTCAGTCTTTCCTTAGAAGTAAACAGAAGGCAGAATGTTGGTAGAATGTGTGCACTTCAAGAAGTGAAATACAGCTGAGTTCATTTTGCGCAGCATTTGCACTATGCAGGTAAGAACAAAATACGTATGCACATAGGAGCCGTGAAATACAAATTGTGTGAATTCAGTGATTCCATATAGAAGTTAACGTATTTACATTCAAAACTGGAATTGAGGTCTTCCCTGGTGGCGCAGTGGTTGAGAGTCCGCCTGACGATGCAGGGGACAAGGGTTCGTGCCCCGGTGCGGGAAGATCCCACATGCCGCGGAGCGGCTGGGCCCGTGAGCCTGCGCGTCCGGAGCCTGTGCTCCGCAACGGGAGAAGCCACAACAGTGAGAGGCCCGCGTACCGCAAAAAACAAAACAAAACAAAAAAAAACTGGCATTGCACAATATAAAGATGAATGGTAAAATGAGTGCTAATAATTTAATATTTTAATTTTTTGTTACTTTGAACGACATTAAATAGTAAATTTAGGGGCTGCCCTGGTGGTCCAGTGGTAAAGAATCTGTCTTCCAATGCAGGGGACGTGGGTTCTATCCCTGGTCAGGGAACCTAAGATTCCCACATGTGGCGTAAGCCCACGCTCCACAACTGCTGAGCTCGTATGCCTCAACCAGATAGCCCATGGGCCACAAACTACAGAGCCTACGCACTCTGGAGCCCAGGAGCACAAGTAGAGAAGAGAAAACCCGCACGCCACAACTAGAGAGAAGCCCGGCGACGCAAGGAAAAATCCCACATACGGCAACTAAGATCATGAGTGCCGCAACTAAGACCAGACGCAGCCAAAAAAATAAATAGTAAATTTAAAACACTGTGACAAGTTGAGAGATTGACTATGAGAGAGAGGAAAACCTTTCTACTTAATATCTTTAATGGCACTTTTCCCCAGACTTTTGAACAAGGTGCCCTGCATTTTCAGTTAGCGCTGGGTCCAGGAATTATGCAGCCAGCCCTAAGTACAGCCACATGATTGATGAGATCCGCCATGCCCCCAGATCCACACTCACCATACTCAGAGTAACGGCAAGCAGAGCAGAAGGTCTAACAGCCTCAGCTTTGTCACTTACTAAGTGTGTGACCCTGGCCAGTTTTTAACCTCTCTGAACTTCAGATTCTTCATCTGTAAAATGGAGCTAATGTTAGCATCTACCTCCCAGGATATTGCAAGGATTCAATAAGTTAATCTATGTAAAATGCATAAAACAATGCCTGGCACATAATAATTACTGGAAGAAATGTTAGATACTCTTATGCCTTAATAAGGTTTTGGAGAGAATTTCATAAAATAATCCATGTCAACTGCTTAGCACCAGGCATGTCATTTAGAATGTGTTCAGCAAATGTTCATTACATAAAATTGCATGTAAGCTGTAATATTGCAGTTCTGTGGATTAGAATAAAGGAATCAATCCCATTTGTCCTCAAATTAAGAGCCTTCATATAAGCCACTTGTATTTGAAGCACAGTTAGATTAACAAATCTGCCCTGAGTTTGTGGGCAACAGAGCAGTTTTACACAGGCTGATGTTCTAATCGAAACCATCACAATTTTCCCTTCCAGTCTTGACATACAAATGCCTTTTTACACCAGCAGTTGTGTAATTATGAACTCTTGTGTGGTTTAGATTTACTGCAGTCACGTCTTAAAATCCTAACAGGTAGAGCTCGAAAATGCTATACTCTTGCATTGGAGGTCGGGGTGCGTGTCAACTCTGAAATGTTGTTTAACAAGGGACAACCTGGTCACTTGGCTCAAGCTTGGGAGACCTCGTCTGGAAGGCCATCAGTTGCTGATGGCTTGACCTATTCCTTTAAGGAATTATCGTATTCCCCACATTATAAAATTTAATGTTTTCTCTTGAACTGGTCTGAAAATCAAAAGCTTCACCTATCCCAAAGAGTATTAGAGTGTTAACATCCCTATAAAAGTTACACTTAATGTGTTCCTCTTTTATTTTTTAAAAGAGAGACTTGATTAAATGAAAAACTACTCTTCTTTTTTTTCCCCTGCCTTAGTATTAAGTAAAAGAGATTGACACCTGCTCTGAATAATGACCCAGAACAATAGTGCTGTGTCAGCACACTCCAAAAATGTTAGTAATTTCCTTAAAGATCAATGGTAAGCGGAAAGTAACGGTTTTACAATAATTAGGAGTGTTTTATATATAGGGAAGGTTCATTTAGACTAAAACAGTATTGATATCACATAAATTAATATTGAGTGTCGCCTCACATGAACTGATATTTCACATACCACCTCTTTTTATATCATTGTTACCTACATGTTTAACTCATGTACAGCTGACGTGGAAGGTTACTCTCATCTCTTTAGGGGCATTTATAAGTACTTTATTTAAATGATTCTCGAAAATTTCAGTAGCTTTTAAACCTAATTGATCTGTGATTCCTCCTCATTCTTACATGATACAGAATATTTAAAAACTGGAAAGTTATTCTCAACCTCATCTGAATCAGGAAAATTGCCCACTAAAGGAGTTAGAAAATATAAAGCTTCCCCCTTTCTCCCCACTCCCCCACCCTGGTTTTAAAATATTCTGTCGATAGCTTTCACAACACTGCCCTTACTTGACACTTAAAGAGAACATGTACAAACAGTACACTGGAAACATTGTGCTCTTTAGAATTGCTGCTGTACTTAGGGCTGGCTATTTTTCTTTAGAAAAATCATCTATTTTCAAGACTGCTGTGGCTATTTAATGCTATGCCAAAGTCTGAGGGGAAGGAAAGAACCCTAGTATTTGTGAGCACTAACTGTGGTTCAAGCCCATGATATATTTTATCTCAGTGAATCCTGACAACTCTGGATGAAAGATGTTATTACTCCTATTTTATTGATGGGTGTATTAAAACTCAGAGAGGCTAAGTAATTTGACCAAGGTCACACAGCTAATAACCCTCCAAGTCCATCCATGTCATTGCAAATGGCAAAATTTCATTCTTTTTTATGGCTGAGTAGTATTCCATTGTGTGTGTACGTGTGTGTGTGTGTGTGTGTGTGTGTATCACATCTTCTTTATCCTTTCATCTGTTGATGGACACCTAGATTGCTTCCATATCTTGACAATTGTAAGTGATTTGCTGCTATGAATGTTGGGGTCATGTATCTTTTCAAATTAGTGTTTGTTTTGTTTTGTTTTTTTTCTGGATAAATACCTAGGAGTGGAATTGCTGGATCATATGGTAGTTCTGTTTTCAGGTTTTGGGGAAGTCTCCATACTGTTTTCCATAGTGGCTGCACCATTTACATTCCTACTAACAGTGTAGGAGGGTTCCCTTTTCTCCACATCCTCACCAACATTTATTTGTGGTAAATATAAAGAACATAAAATTACTTACCTTTTTAAGTATACAATTTGGTGGCATTAACTACATCCACACTGTTGTGTAATTATCACCACTGTTTATCTATTTCCAGAATTTTTTATCATCCCAAATGGAAACTCTGTACATACTAGACAGTAACTCCTCATTTCCTCTCCCCCTGGAACTGGGATTTGAACTCATGAAACCTGAGGTTAAAGCCCAAGGCTTAAATACCAGAGTCTAACTGCTTTGACTGGTTCTACCATTTTCTCCTTCATTGTGCACTTGAATTAAACTCAGATTTTAGTGTTTTCTTTTTGTGAGTAGGTTCTTGTATGGTAAAGGAATAGCAGCCATGGAATATTTCCAGAATAATGGGAGGCTTTGTGGCAAAGGTAGGATTGTGAGGGCACAAATCAAGCCTCAGCATTGCCGACTTAACCATTACTGAACTCACCCGTGGTCATTCTAATTGCTAAACATGAAGACCAAGGTCTTATGTTAGGCTGATGAATCAGTTAAAAAAAAAAAAAAAAAAAAAAAGAAGAACCACTTCTATCCTGATTCACTAATCCAAATAAACTGACCAAGGGGCAGCTATCGAAGGTATGGGTCTCCTTAGTGTAAATCCTCAATATCCCACAAACTGGAAAGAGAGGGAGCCACTGTATCCTCAAGAGGCTGGCTCCAACCCAAGAGATCCAGACAGATGGGGTCCTTACGTCTCCCCATCTCTTTGTGTTGGTCCTACCCTATCCTAAATTTTGCTTCCCGAATAGATCCTTCTGGAATACAGCAGCCATCACTCATTGCATTGTCAAGGGGTAAATGGCTGCCTTTTTGGAGAGGAATCCCACTCTGTAAATCAGCCACCAGGCTCTGTTTATCCCACTGATGGATGTCACACATCCACACATATGGGACCTAAACCAAAGCTATGGACTTTTTTCCAATCCACATTTTTTATATTTTTTCTCTGTATTTTTGATTTATTACATTGCTGTTTAAGAATAAGTTCTTTTTGGGAAATCATTTTCCATATATTATTTATCCCTCCAGTCCAAGGTAGCGTCCTGAACAAGAAAACACTTCAAGAAAATGTATATCCTCGTGGCATTTAAAATGTATCATAAGGTAATCTATCTTCATAAAAAGAGACCCAGATTTTTTCCTCTTTTTGTACTCACAGCCCAGTGAAATGAATAAAGGTAAATCCAGAATACAGAGAGGAGGAGAAGGGAAAAGGAGACAAAGATAGATCAAGACAGGGACAAAACAGAAGAATACAGAAGTTGTGGCTTCATTCTTACAGTCTTACCTGCTATTCTTCAACTTGCCAAAAATAAAAAGAAATAATAGCATCCAAGAGTTACGGTCCTGTTTTAAAAATAAAAAGAAATCGCAATTAAAACGATTGAACTAAGTAGAACAGACACAGCAAACATATAGAAAAAAGTATATATTTTCTGGCAGTAAGTCTCTGATCCCATTAAGTTCCTAAAGAATATCTTCCTGACATCATGAATATTGAAATAACATGTTACTTTCATATTTATGACATTGAGAGATTATATTACTAGTTTATGAAAAATATGTTTAATTTGCCATTTTTAAATGACACTGATATAGATTAGTATATATTATAGAATTAGATACATATGCTATACCAGTTTTATATTTTATTATAAACATCCCCAACAGGTACAAAAATACCATGTAAAATAAAACAAAAGATAAGGTATCTTATGACAATAAAAGCATATCTGCCCTGCATTCAAAAAGAAGGGAAAGTGTATGTACATTCCCATCATCCCACATTTCTCTTTCTAGAGCTTTATCTAACTCTTTCTGGGGCACAGTGCCATATATGTATAAGCCTTTGTATCTTCTGATTAGAAGAAAATAAGTGTAGAATCATGCTTGCTACAGTCTGCTGCCAAAAGCCCATGTCTATAATCCATCATTAAAATGTGACAGTGTATGGCTACAAAGAAAGAAAAATCTCAGTTGTCATGCTCATTTGCAAATGTTTCAGGGGCTGGAGATTGTTTGGCAGTCCTGCTGTTTCCAGGTTATTTGTGGAATAGCCAGTTTAATTGAGCTGATGATTACCTTGTGCCTGCATTGCTCTTCTGACTTAGATCTTTATTTTCTGCAGTTGGCATCAATTTGTGCTGCGTGGCAAGGGAATGGCATGCATTCAGCAAGCCCAAATTCCAGAGTTCCAGCCCACCCCTTGTTTGCCTTTGCCAATCTGATTTCTGAGGAATTTGCCTAGAGTTGTTACAGGAAAAAAGAAAAAATGGAAAAGGAACTCCTTGCCCTATGTTTCAGACCATTTCATAGAATACCTCCTTTGGTCTGACACTCTTGGCCCCAGTAAGGAAAAAGGGTTTTATGTCTTTATTGAAATTAAGGGCTGTTTAGGATGTTCTTTGTAATTGGAGCACATCCCACTGCATGTAGTACACAATGTAGACCAACCTGTTGCAACCTGGAGTGCAAGTCAGATATTTGCTACCCAACAGAGCCAGTGGAAAAGAGAAAAGAGTCCGGGGAACCTTGGTTAACACCAACCTTGTCCTGACATGTACCAAGGCTGCAGCATGAAGGAAAATTGAAAACAGAAACACCAGGAAGGTCAGTAAGAAGGCAGGGCCTCTCCTTCTTCCTTTACTTTGTTCCTAACAAATGTTCGTCTTCACCCACTCTAAATCATGTCACTTCAATGAAGACTATATAAAAGGGAAGTTCATACTGCAAAGCCAGTGTGGAGAGAAACTGCCCTTGACCGCTAATGGAAATGGCTGTATCCTGCTTTGGAGTGGGCTTGTTCCCCTGGAGAGTAGGTGAGTACCTCAAGCTAGTTGAATCTTGGAATCTGAGATTATGATGAGATCAGCAGACATCATTTAAAAGGGTTTGTGTTTATCTTCTATGAGAAGAGCCTGATATAGGCCCTTTGCCAAGGAAAATTTAGACAATGTTCCCAGGTACATGGTGAATTTCACCTAAAAGCCTCCAAATAGTTTCCTCTTAAATGCCCCCAGGGAAGTAATTTCAGTCCTTTCAGTCTTTCCAGAAGAGAGAGAAGCTCTATACTTTCAAAGTAGGAAGGAAGATAACTTTGGTGAACATTTCCAAATACATAAAAGTCACTCCAATTCAAAAAAGGTATAAAACCAACAAATGTGCTAAAACAAAACAGGAATGTATGATAATTCTTTTGTACTTCCTCTACGTAAACAAATAAAAATGCAAGGGTTAGAAGATGAATATCCAAACAGGCTTCTTTTCATGACAAAATTTTGAGCAATAGTGCTTGATCCATGGTGAAACCAAATCAGACCTGAACACTCAACAGACACGGCATATCACTGAATTACAGGGGGCACAGTCAAGTGCAGGTGAAGTCTGTGCCGAATGTTGAAAGATGGGGGACTCTCTCTTCATATGGAATTTATGAGAAGAAAGCAAAGACTTCTAAATCATATCTTACTCTCCACAACACTACATTACTTATGTTAGGAGTAATTAATCTGAAATTAATATAGCTACTCCAGCTCTTTTTTTTGGCTAGTGTTAGCATGATATATCTTTCCCCATCCCTTTACTTTTAATCTATACATGTCTTTATATTTAAAGTGCATTTCTCGCAGACAACATATAGTTAGGTCTTGTCTCTTTTATCTACTCTCACAGTCACTCTCTTTTAATTGGTGTGTTTAGACTATTCACATTTAAAGTAATTATTGATGTAGCTGGAATTTTATCTACCATATTTGCAACTGCTTTATATTTGTTGCTTGTTCTTTGTTTCTTTTTTGGTCTACCACTCTTTTTCTGCTTTCTCCGCTTTTAATTGAGCATTTTATATGATTCCATTTTCTCTTTTTTCTTTAACGTATCAATTATACTTTTAAAACAAAATTTTAGTGGTTTTCCTAGAATTTGCAACGTACATTTGTTTACATCTTAATTCAAGTCCATGTTAACACTATACCACTTCACGAGTAGCCCAGGCACATTATAACAGAGAATTCCCAATTCCTCCTTATAAATTTGCCTTCCTTTCTCTTATCCATAAACTATAATTACCCAATATATTGTTGCTATTATTATTTTGAACAAACCATTTTCTGTTCGATGGTTGTTAATTTTCAATTGTGAGGATGGGATTGATGACTTCCAAGCTCTTTACATACTGGACTGGAAGCCAGAAGTTGACGTTAATTTACATCACATTTACAAGACTAGGAGAAAGCAGAGAAAGGGTAATTAAGATCTAACAGAAATAGTAATGAGACCAGAATCCATAATCAATCATCAGAATATCAAAGTAACCAAGAAAAGTTGAAACAAGTGGGGAGATGGGAAATGTAGCAGAGAGAAGGGATAGGAGGAGCGATGTTTGAAA
The DNA here is from genome assembly GCF_002837175.3 of Physeter macrocephalus. Lineage (NCBI taxonomy): Eukaryota > Metazoa > Chordata > Mammalia > Artiodactyla > Physeteridae > Physeter > Physeter macrocephalus. The sequence goes on from NC_041218.1 coordinate 49,128,196, forward strand.
ATCTAAAACTTTAAGTTTGTCGCTTTCTTTATGAAATGCAGAGTCTGAGGAAACAAGGTTTCTGAGAAGAGAGTCAGATCCAATAGAAATATTTGATGTTTCTTGGCTAAAAGGCATCACTATTTGGTGGGTTGAGGAGGATTGCTATACTTAAAAAGAACAAATGAGTAAACAAAAAGACAGCATTAAGCGTGAACTCACTAAAGCTGAAACAGTGTCATGAGACAAAGTCTGAGTTACGGGACTAAGGTGTCACCTGTACCTAAAAAATCCCTTCGGCACTCCCACCTCCTTTCCTGCACCTATGAAAATGAGGATGTGACTAGATAAACTGTAAGCTTGCTCTGTAATGAAATTCTCAGATTCTATGAAGGGTTAGATGCACAATGGAAAAATTGATCTATCATTGGTAAAGGGCAAGAGTGAATTTAAAAAGACCCAAGGGTGAAACCCTACAAGAGAAATATTGTATAACCCACAAAATAGTCACATATAATACTGGGCTGCCAAAAGCAAGGGCATGGTGTGTAGAATAAACCCTCCACTCGAGAATCAAAGAAGAGTCAACCATGGCATGGAGTCCCAGAAGCCAGAATCTTCTGAAGCTGAGTACAGCCCCTCTGATGGAGAATGGGGAAAATAAGAGGGTTCTTTGGATATTCCTAAAACAGCCACTTTAGGAGAGGAAGGATGCTTTCTGGATGGACCCTCGCTAGGAATGCAAAGGTTTCTGAGAAACACACCCCAAAACACAGAAAATAAAATTTCTCCTTAGAACAGGAAAGGTGAAGAGCTAAAACCCTAGAGTAGAAAAACATAAGTGAAAAAAAGGAGAAAGAGATGGGAGAGTCATTTGTTGTTCTGATGTTTAATGAGAAGAACCACATCCAATCACTCCTGAAGCCACAGAAATACTTGGTGAATTAAGAGTGTCTGATAGGCAGCTGTCACCAAAGGGGGCACTGCAGGCCACTAACTGATTGCCCACTGGAATTGGAGTAGACCTTACAGCACAGCAAAACTCCTCGTGGCACAGAGTTTTCTCTAGGCCAGTTGATCTGATTTTATTTATTTCATGTTATAATTATATTGGAAAGCATGAAAATATTTTAAATCAGTTTTATTTGCTCATGTAATTATGTTCCAAAAGATTCATTCTGCAACATGTAATGGCATGTTAGTGGTGACAAATGAAAGCCAATTAAGATCAGGGAAGGAAGAGGGAGAAAAAGGAGAAACATTACTGAGTGCTTATGTGCCAGGCACTGTGCTAGGCTATTCAGATGAGGTCATTTAATCCTCACATTGCCCTTTGAGAGAGGTGTGATTACTCTCTTCTTACACGTGAGAACAATGCGCAATTCCCGAGGCCACAAGTAAATTGTACTTACTGAAATCTATAAGAAGTCTGAAGACCACAGTGACACATATAAAAAAAAGTTTTGATAAAATTATGATATAATACTAAATTTGAACAGAACACCAAATTAGAACAGAAAACCAAGTGATGATACAAATATAGTTTTATCCTGTAAATAATTTTTAACTGAAAAAAATTAACAGCAAACACATTAATGTGATGGATGAGACTCTAAGTGGATTGTTTTCTCTATTTAAAAAAAATCTAAAAAACAAAGATCAGCAAAGACTTTAAAAAATTCAATCAATAATAAAACAAATATAGCACGAGACATGTAATGCATACTATATTATCTTCAACCCCTCTTTCAAAGAGTTAAAAATGCATAAAGAAAGTTTAAGTTTGAGTCCAAATCATAAACTTGACTTGAACTCTGTTGTGAATTGCCAGGGAAAGCATTCCAGACTCTAAGAAACTTTGATTTTTTTTTTTTCCTTTCCCTTCATAGCATCAAGAAAATGCTGGAGGGCTTATAGGGCCCCTGGCATGTAAATTGTAGCCATCAGGAGAAAAACCCTCTGTATTAACAAGTGACGCTTTCGAAGTCATTTTCTTACAGTCCCTTACAATGCTGCTACAGAGACAGGGTAAAGATTGGACAAAGAATTTTTCTGGTTTGAAATCACCCAAGTAACGTAGAGGAAAAAGAAGCACTTTGCCAAAATTCCAGGGTTAAAAGTAATAAGGAGAGAGGTGTCTGTCAGCATCCAGAAGAGTTTTGTAAACAATAGATGCAAGACATCAGATCCTCCGAAAGAAAAGATTTCTTTTCAGTGCCACTTTTGGAGAATGATCAGTAATGTATTTCATTTCTGGTTTAATAAGGTTATTAACAATTTCTTTTTTTTAAAAAAAGCAAAGTAATATTTTCTGTGAAGGTAGGCCGATAAGCATTTGTGTAGTAAAGAATTGTGTGCCTTTTTATGAACAGTCTACACAGTAGAATAAAACACTATCTACATGAGCTTTCACACAGCAGAGCAATTAATTAACTTATCATCGTGAACACTGTTCTTGCTGAAACTTATTAAAAGTCTGATTCATCCACAAAGCCCCAGGCAATCATCAATTGCCTCATAATACAAAAGAAAAATAAGCTATGGTTATATTCTCATTTAATATTCTAAGAAGATCCTCTTTGCCCTCTTTGTTTCAAAATATCTCTATTAAGAGTTAAAAAAAAAAAGAGAACCTTCCACTTGACGTGAAATACGTTATGGCAGGGAACCGTGGGAGTAAATTACAGAGCCTCCAGGATACCAGATTAAGAAGAGAAGCTGGACTTTCTCAAAGACACACAAATCATTCAACATGGAGCACAACAGGGCATACAGTGTGTTATCGATGCCGAGTTCCAAGCACCATTGTTAATACAGACCAGAAGAGGAATTGTCCATTAAATAATAAAGGGGGAGGGGAGAGAACGTTCAGACTCCAGCGTTCAAAAGCCTGCAGCAGAGGAACGCTGGTTTCACAAGTTTTAAACAGCTTAAGAGTTATTAGTCTGCTTAGAGTTTTGGTTTCATGCAACTCTCCCAAATATCAACCTAATGACTTCTAAGCAGAGACTATAGTTTATGAACCATGTTATTTTTTGTAATGTTTGGTATAGTTGACAATATCAATAGCGCCCTCTACAGGAAGTTTCAAACCCACAACTTCGGTTTTCTTAAATTTGAAAAAAGGCTAAGTAAGGTGAACACCGTCTGAGAACAAGATGAAAACTGAATAAAATTGATAAAATTGAAAAAAAATGTGAAATTCGGATGACAAATGGAGATTTAGGAATTTAGAATGAAGCAAAACAAAACCACCACTGATAGCCCTAGGTCATTTTATATTGGGGTGTGTGTGTGTGTATATATATATATATATATTTTTTTTGCTTTTTTTGGTGGTGGTGGTGGTGGTGGTGGTGGTTTGCTAACATGCAGTCATTTGAGACAGGATCACTGAAATTCCAAATGTCTTTTTTTTCTTTATATTGAAACCTCAAAAACGTATTTGCTTTCCCTATTCTAAGATTTGCTAGTTGCGGTATTGTACAGTATTATTCAGATTCCTTTTAATAGTGTTTACTTTTTTTTAGAATGAATAATTAATACACATATATTTCAAATTATGCATATTTTCCTAATATGCAGTAAAGATGCTTAGCTTGGAGCTTTTGCATGTGAGAAAGTCCTGACGCTGATAAGATATGCCTGTATGAATCCTAAAAATTTGTCTGTTTCATAACTATGGATTGTTCCTCTCCATGATCAGTGGTTTCAAATCCAGATTCAGATGCCAGGACCTGCTTTAAGAAATCATTACAACTAAATTTTCTACTCATGTCACTACAGCCTTGGAAGTCAGAAACACAGGCTTCTTATCTCACAGCTGTAATACATCAAATGACCTTGTGACAGTGATTTAATCTCACCTTATTTTAGCAAGTTATCACAATTTGGGGGAAATTGACTTCTGATTTCAGAGTTATCTCGAGAGTTACTAGGAGTGACACAACAAATGCCAGCTCTAAGAGCGGAAGCATTATTATTTTGTGTGATCCATGAAGACATGAACAAGGAGTTCAGAGGCTCAGTTTTAGTTTCCACTTGGCTGTGCCTTTTTAAAGTCAATGAACTTTTCTGGGCCTTAGTTTCTTCATCAGAAAAAATAATGAGAAACTCCTGTTTGGAGAAATATTTAGAACTGGGTACCTAGCAATGCTGGATGAAATATCATAAACATCTCTTTAATAGTTGAGCTATTAAGTAAGGAAGGGTAAACAAATAGTTGAACTGAAGAGAGCTGCAAAACAGGTGTTAGCTGAATCTGAGCCTATCCTGCCAATCTTTATAACCAAGAGGCTTAGATTTTAATGGCCACACCAGGGCCAAAGCAAGATGGGGAATTAGAACTGAGCCCTCATATAAAGCCAGAATAATGAAAGGATGCACCTTCCAAATTAAACCACGTGAAGGGAAACGACAAGGAAGTCTTCTGTCTCAGCCTAGGCTCTGGGTTGGAATATTACATCTTCCCTGAAAATTTATAACCACAAGCCTGTTGAAGGTTTGGGGTTAAATTGATACTACCTGTGCAGTCCAGGAAACCTCAGGTCAAGAAGTTAACCCAGTGTTGACCCAGATGAGTAGTGACGTGCAGGGCCTGGCAGAGATAAACACAGATTCCCTCTGAGGGTCAACTCAGGTCTTGCAGGATTCCTACAGATAAAGTTGAAGAGGCCCTCAAAATCCAAAATTATGAAGTACATGGGGAAACAGATCCCATGAGTGAGACTCAGCAGAAACAGTAACAGCTGAATTAGACCACCAGGAATTTTGAATATTGGAATGGATGATACAGAACATAAAATAACCAGGTATGAAATGTTAATGAAATAAATACAGAATTAAAAACTCAAGAAGGTAGTGATACTTTAAAATACTAGGCAGATTTGAAAAAGAACCAAATATTTTAAAAACTAAAAATGTAAAAGCACAATGGATAACTTCATAGGTTAGTCAGTTGAAAAACAAGTTGGCAAAATGGAGGATAACACTCAGGAAATTAACCAAAACACAGGAGAGAGAGAGAGGGGGAGACAAAGAAATGGTAACTGTGAAAGAATATTTATGAGAAATAGAGGATAGAATAAGACACTTGATAAATGTCTAATTGATGTTCATGATGATTTCAAAGAAAATGCCAGTAATAATGGCATAGAATTTTTGAGAACAGATGAAAGAAATGAATGTTCAGATTCAGAAAGCACAAATCCCAAGGACGATAAATAGTAAGAAACTCATATGAAGACCCAGCACAGTAAAGCTGCAAGACACCAAAGACTTAAAGAAGAATTAAAGACAGTATTGAAAGCACCTAGAGGAAAAAAGACAGGTTATCCATAAAAGAATAGTTAAACTAGCAGCAGACTTTTCAACAGCCACAACAAAGAGCGGACTATAGTGGAATAAAATCTACAAAATGTTTAGAGAAACAATCAACCTAGAATTTTACATACAGTAAAAATACAAGGGTGAAATAAAGACATTCCTAAAAGTGATGCAATATATCACTGCATCAGTGATGCAGTATATCCGGAAGACCCTCAGTTAAGGAAATTTGAAGGGTAAACCTCAGAACGGATAATGATCATAGAAGGAAGGTCTGAGATGCCAGAAAGGAAGATAAACAGAGAAAATGCAAATAAGTGGGTGAATCTAAACAAACATTGACTGTATAAAAAAATAATATTAATGTTTAAATCAGGAAAGTAGAAAAAGGTGGCCCCCAAATAGTGGACAACAATATTATGTTAGATGCAAGGGGAGTGATCAGAGTAAGCAGATACACAGATATATAAATATATGTATGTAAATATATAAATCATTTTGAATGGAGCTCTTCTGGTGGATGTGAGGGCAGGAGATTCCTACCAGCTGGGGTGCACCCAGGGGCTTTGAAGAATTAGCTGGAAACTCACTAGACTGTTTTATATCTATGCAATGCTAACATTCTGTATCTATTATTTTGTTTTTTGTAATATTCATATTTTTATTTTAAAAATGTTTATAAAAATCCATCTACTCTCTTTTTTCATTCTCATGCACAAGGCTTCTGCCACTGACTTCAAAGGAGAACAATTTAGTTTAACAAAGCTGCACAGGAATCATGTCTGTGGTTACTGGGTTAACTAGCAAAGGTGATTATCCTTGAGCAAGATTCTTTATTGTTTTTTTTTAATCTGTCTTAAAAAGACAGCTGTGCTGCCAAGTAAGAATTGCTTTCAGAGGACATAAATACTCTTTATCTTTCAACTATTTAATATATATTTATGTAGTTTAAAAGTGAACTAAGTGCATGTGTTTGCTGTAGTGCTATTTTATCATTGTTTCTTTTAAACTGTTATATACGTTTATTTTTAAAAATACAGGTGCATATAATCAGTGAAAGACTCTTCTGAAAGAAAACTAATGTTAATACTTTTGTTGTTGTTGTTTCGTTTGTTTTATTGCGGTACGCGGGCCTCTTACTTTTGTGGCCTCTCCCGTTGCGGAGCACAGGCTCTGGACGTGCAGGCTCAGCGGCCATGGCTCACGGGCCTAGCCTCAACGCGGCATGTGGGATCTTTCCGGACCGGGGCACAAACCCGGTTCCCCTGCATCGGCAGGCGGACTCTCAACCATTGCGCCACCAGGGAAGCCCCTTCTGTTGTTTTTTTAAGAGAGAAATCTTAATTACATAAGCTCTGGTTTGGTATTTTTCAGTAAATTTGGAATATTAAAGTTCTCTAGATTAAGATAAAGAGAGGTACAGGGCTTCCCTGGTGGCGCAGTGGTTGAGAGCCCACCTGCCGATGCAGGGGACACGGATTCGTGCCCCCGTCCGGGAGGATCCCACATGCCGCGGAAAGGCTGGGCCCGTGAGCCATGGCCGCTGAGCCTGCGCGTCCGGAGCCTGTGCTCCGCAACGGGCGAGGCCACAGCAGTCAGAGGCCCGCATACCGAAAAAAAAAAAAAAAAAAAAAAAAAAGGTACAATTTGAATCTTTCCTATGTAATTATTTTAGTTTTAACAACAAGGAAATTTACAAATTTGAGTTTCAGTCAATCACAGCATTCAGTGGCAAAGGGTTTCACAGGAACTCAGATTAACTCTTTTGATTTACTTCAGTAGGAAAAATAAAAACTGGAAAATACTTCTGAAGTGGGCTTGTTTTGATGTCCTGCTTTTCTGTTTGCACCAAGTATGCTGTGTCTCTCTAATGATTACTAAACTTATCTCCTTGTCAGACAGCAGCTAGTAAACAGAACCTTTCCAAGATATTAATTAAATGAATAATCTCTCTTTTGTTTTTTAGGTTAGGAGAGGTTACTACTTTAACAGTTCAGGTTCTTTTTAAAGTGAAATCATCTGTATTCAAATATGAAGATTCTAATGCTTGTTCATTCCTGGTTATCTGTAGGGTAAGGATGGGAACTCTCATTGGAAGCATAATGCTGCAACACTTGGATAGGCAGCATAATTTTAAGCCACTAAATTCATGGTAATCTGTTACAGCAGCAATAGGAAACCAATACAGACACCATTCAAAAGACGATTGTAAAGCTGTCACACCGTGGGCTTTGAAAGCAAATTTGCTGCCTTTTCTTCCTCTGTTATGATATCGTACGCTTGTTTCCACTAGCAGTAATGCACACTGGGATTGCTGTTGTTAATCTTGCAATTGTACTTTTCCAGTTAAAGACACGAGACCTTTGGCCTCTTTTTCATTCTCAGGGTGTCCAGTGGGTGGCCTGTAATGTCTCCCTGCTAACCCTAAACAACATTTCATCCCATGTAACAAGCACTCAGCTCAGATGGTCGTCTGTGCAAATGCCACAAGGAACAGCTCCCATGGGACCCAGGAAAGTATTCATTTTCCAGAGAGAATTAAAGCCTACATTGATAACATCTAAAATAAGGACACCTTAAAATGTAAAGAGTGATGAGGTTATTTCACCCTTAAGTTATACTATTAGGAAAAAGCAGAATTTAAATCTTAAGATATCTGTATGCCCACTTAACACTTCAAAGAAAGAGAAATCCAACTAATGAAATGTATCCTAACTTCTTCCTTCCCCAGCTTCTGTACTCCCCTAATTGCTACCCTTTTCCAACTACCTTTTCCATTCTTCGGTTAATGATCTGATGTAGAAGCTTTGGAGTGATATTTTTCTCCCTCTGATTCTCGCCTAGTCGTCATTTCTCTGGGTCCCCTCTTTCTCACCATTAATATGCGTGCACCTAACATAGCTCTGAGTGTATCCCATGTCTGTAGCCAGTGTCAGGCTCACAGGTTGGAGCTTGGATTCATTCTGTACAGTCTGCACGTTGTTCTGCCTTCACCTCCACACCACTCACTCCACGCTCTACACGGCTCCCTGCTGCATCGACCTTAAGCATAAATCCTTCTGCTTCATTTTCAAGGCCTAATTACCCAGCCTTACTCCCCACACCTCTTCACATTCCTTCCCTCTTTCAGACAGCCAGGCAATTTCCATGGATTCATAAAATTTAGTTTTCTCTCTTCTTGGTAACTCAGGAGGAAAGAACAAAGCTGAATAAAACACTGACCCCTTTCTTTGACAAGTATATTGCTTAATGGGGATGGGATGTGGGGAGACAGACAAGTAAGCTAATCAGCGTTTTAGGTGCTATTACAAATGAGAGCTGTGAGCGCACCAACAGGGGCTGAGAGATTCTTCAGGTGAGGGCAGGGTAGGAAAGGCTTTGGAGAGCAGGAGATGATAGAATAACAAGTTGTCATTTTGAGAACTGTCTTCCAGAACATTCTGCAGTGAACAGTAGACTATTAATGTTCATGCAAATAATGTAATAATGTTACTGAGACTTTCAAGTCAGACCCCATAAGGGTCCTCCTGCCTGGTGTAGCTCTTACTCGTAGAACGAGACCTAGTTCAGTTCCAAAGCAAAGCAAAGTTTTATTCTTTGATCAGAGAATGGAGAGATTTGAGCTCACACTCTAGAGCACATGCCCTCCCCTCCCCAGCAGGCTGTGGGTGGGGCTGCTTCATAGGGTTCTCCTTCCGGGGCAGGAGGGTGCAGTTCTCGCGAGACTGACAGGGTGGGAGCAGCGTCTCCCAGCCGCCGCCATCTTGAACTGCAGTGTTGTGCGTGGCGTTTCTGCACACGGGCTCGGAGCTGAGGGGTCAGGCCCGGCTCTTTCACGCTAGGAGCTGTGGTGTGAAGGGCCGTTGATGCAAGGCCTCTGCATGCGGCACCCTGTGAGCAAGTGAAACTAGACCAAGCACGCAAGAAGAGGTTAAGACCTTATCACCTGGATTCCACCTTGTTTTTCCTGGGGACCTCTGGACTTTTTGCCTGTGACTGATAAGAGGTAAGCAAAACTTAACCACTACCAACTTCCTCCCTGGGAGAAAATATCCACCTCAATACAGTTCTATTTTGTACTTAGGAGTAATTATTATCTAATAATAGGTTATAGGTGGGTTAAAAAAAAAGTCAAATTTTATTAGGAATTGACCAGTCAGCAAACCCATATAGCTCATTCTGCTGAGGTATATATGGTTTTCTTCAACCACAAGTAGAGGTAGTTTTGTATGGCCCTCAACCAGGCAGAGATAGAGCATGGATTTGAAAACAAACTTTTTGTTCTGTTTTTTTCTGCCAAGAATCTATACTAACCCTGTGGGAAATCAAAATCTGAAACCTATGTGATGTTTTGAGGGGCTCTGGGAAAAATATTCCACTTCCCAACCATCTGATGGTGTTTCTGAAATTCCACCATTGATTTCCTCACCTTTAAAATGAGGTAATAGGAGCACATCTTCTGAGGATTAAATGAGCACAAAAAGGAGAGCAAACTGCCTGTTCTGAGGAAGGCACTCAATATGTGTGGGTTCCCTTCCCCTCCCTCTTGAGGGCTAAAGGATGTTCAAATACTGTTCAATTGCATCTCACTCTGAAAACTCTTAAGACATGAAGGCGTTCTAAGCCATGTACACCCTAATCTCGATTAGCACATTCCTCTCTTCCAACTGATTGATAAACGGAAATGAATTTCAAAAGGCTAAAGAGAGGCCAAGATTCTAGGTTGAGGAGAAAGAAGGAGGCCATGGGGGAAAAAGGAAGTTTCTGGAACCAGGATCAGAGAAGGCTCTACAGACAAATGTTCTGCTCCATAGTTTTGCTAAGGCCTTATTCTAAAACTCTAGCTAAAGACAAAACTGATTTCCTGGTGGGTGCACAGGAGGCTTATTGAATAACCACCACTTACTAGTGCTGGGCATTTTCACAAATATTATCTCAATCCTCAGAACAACCCCATGAGGTAGGTTTCATCGTTCCCTGGTTTTATCGGAGGTAACTGAGATTCAAAGAAATTATGGGAGTCAAGGTCACACTGCCAGAAAGAAGATCCAAAAAATGGGTACAGTTCCTCCAATGCCAGTCCCTGCTAAGACAAGTGGCTCTGCAGCTGCAGACAGTGCAGCTTCGCGCCAAAGTTTCTTCCCAACACTCCATGCCCCCACCCCGTACCCCAAGTGTGATACCAAAGATCTTACACTAATTTCCGACTGCCTTCTGATGTTTACGTTCTGTTTCCTCAAAGTGCCTGAAGTGACCGAAGTTTGCATTTTAACCTCCAGGGTGGTATTCTTCCTTGGTTCCTTTGTAGCAACCTAGCACCATCACAAGTAGACCATGTACCAGCCATCCTGGCTCGAAAGCGTTCATGGTTCGTTCTGCGGGCCAGCTCGCTGGCTGAGAGAGATTAGAGCACTCAAAGCTTTCTGCTAGCTTACCTGCCAGCTCCTGCAGCTTTAGAGAGCTTTAATTGCCCTCAGACCAGACGTTCTCAGGGTCAATGGCACTTGCCGGGAATCTTTTTTCCAGGAGAAAGGAAAGCCTAGAGTAATGGTTTTCAAACCTTAGTATGCATCAAACTCACCTGGAGGGCTTGTTAAAACACAGATTCCTGCGCTCCTCCTCCACAGTTTCTGATTGAGTAGATTGGAATCTTGGAGTAGATTGGAGGTAGCTGGGTTGGGGGGAGTGGAGTGAAAATTTGCATTTTAACGAGTTCCAGGTGATGCTGATGCTGCTGGTCTGGACTCCACTTTGAGAACTATTTGCAAAGATCAGTGTATTGACATTGGCTACAAATTAGAATCCCCTGTAGAGCTTTAAAAAATCCTGACACACATCCACACCCAAGCCAGCAATCCAGATTTCTGGGGATGTGATCTGGACACCAGGATTTTAAAACTCCCAGGTGATTCCAGTTTGGGAACCGTTGGCCGGGGTTCTTTGAGAGCCAAGCCTTGTCCTTATTGGTAACCCCTAAGGGTTGAGCAGAGGAAGCATCCTGACATCTGCTTTTCCTAACAAAAGAGAAAATGTTTATGATTCTTAGTGGGAAAGCATTTAGCTGTTCTAGACTTTAAAACAAAATAAACTGTGGATATCTCAAAGACAATAGCTTCCAGAACCTTAAAGAACATTAAGAGTCAACAGAAAACAAAATGTAGTAAACAAATTACATTGCTTTGGGGGAGCAGATGGCTTAAATTGGTGGACAGAACATATCAGAGGGGTAGATTGTGTCTTTATCCAGGCCCCTGGCATCACATAACTTTGTCCTTTAACTTCAAGCATCATTATTCATCATCACCTTTTATTACTGTGGCTCAGCTTACTTAAAAGCCTGTTATTTCTCATGTTCAATCCAATGTAAATTTAATTTTCAACCAAGCCTTTGTTAAGACAATTGTTCCAATTTTCAGAAAGATGTTAGAGAATGGGGGATGTAGATTCCAAAAACTACAGCCTTGTGGGTTTGATGTCAACCCTCTAGCAAAATTCTGGAACAGACTATTTAAAAGCTCATGAGAAGTGATTGCTGGGAGCCAGTATAGGTTTCCAAAATCAGTCTTTCACCAAACCAGTCACATTTCCCTTTTTGACAGGCTTACAGGTCATGGAGATCAGGGGAATATCATGGACAAAAATATACCTTAATTTCAGCAAAGAATTTGACATCCTGTGGGCAATAATGACATGAATGACAGTACAGTTGAGTAGATTTGTAGCTGGTTGAACAACGTTACCCAAGGAATGTCGTCTGCTTGATGAATCACTGCCTACCCGAAGGGGAGTCACAATGACAGACTCCCAAGTGCTATCTGTCGTTTATCCAGTCCAAAATTTCAATTAATGATGGATGAAGACACAAAGACATGCTTATCAAAACTGCAGGTGTGACAGAGCTGGGAGAGAAGCCTAATTCATTAAATGTCAGATGAACCAAGAGAGGCAAAAGGTCTCAACAAACTAAAAGAACAGGCTGACATGAATAAGAATAAACTTAATAGGGATAAATGTAAAATCATACATTAAAAAAATCAAATGCAAAAGTATGGTAGTATGGCAGATTGAGATTAAAAATAGTTTTGTGAGAAGACATCCCAGGACTTTAAAGTAACTGTAGCCCTAATACCATCTAGTAGGTCTCAGATCTCTGAAAATCTATGAAAATGTGGACAAAAAAATGTTGCCTGCCATTTCAGTAAACAAGGTATGTTGCCCACCATCAGGCCATCAACCACTTCAGCTGCCCCCCAGATGGTGCACCGTGAGGGGAATTCAGAATGGAGAAAAACAGGATACTGGCCCTAGACGGTTAAGATGCACATCAAAGGAATAATTTCAATGAGCCCAGACTCTTGCATCTTTCCATATGTAGAAAAGTACTAAAATCATTAACTTTAGATGTCTGTTTTTTTGGATTAGCAGTAATCTTTTGATGTTCAACTGCATGTCTGTCTGTTTTCAGGAGAACCTCCTCTATATCCTGGCTCCTTCTTACCTCTTTGGAGCAGTTCCTCAGAGCTATCTGAGAGGCTGTTTCCTAGGCTATAATCTTCAGTAAGTTCCCTGGATAAAACATACCTTGCAACTTTTAGGTTGTGCAGTTTTTGGTTTTTGTTTTTTTGTTTTCAGTTGACAAAAGCTAAAGACTATCTCATAGACAAATGCCCATAGTCATAAAATTTGTTTTACAATTTCAGCTGGAGTTTGTCGGTGACCAGCAGGGGTCACAGACTAGGAGTTAAGAATCCTTGGATAGTATAATTGGGCCACATAAAAACTACAGCAAGCTATGTGCTGTAACAGAAGTGTAACATCAATACAATGGAGATAATAGCCCCACAGGGCTTGCTACATCCTACTTATAGTCTTCAGTTTACAGTATTCGGCTGAATGTAGAGACTGAAAAACTGGAATATATCAATATAAATGGTGAAAGGTCTAGAAATTATGTTAAAGAGCACTGGAGGAACCTATGCCATAATCCTCTTTTTAAAAATTAGAGGGAACACAATAGCAGTCTTCCAAAATCTGAAGGCTGCCTTTTGTAAGAGGCTGCAGACTTAGAATACTCTATAGCAGTGCTATCCAGGAGAAATGTAATGCTAGTCACATACGTAATTTAAAATTTTCTAGTTGCCATATTTTAAAGTAAAAAGAAACAGGTGAAATTAATTTTAATAATGTATTGCATTTAACCCAATATACTAAAAACAGTATCATTTCGACACATGATCAGCGTAAAACTTTTTCATATTGAGTTTTTGAAATCTGATTTGTATTTTACGTTTACAGCACATTTCAATTAGCCACATTTGAGCCACATTTCAACATGGCTACCATATTGGACAGCACAGCTCTTTAGCTTCCCAGGGCAGAAGAGAGTCAGTTAAGAGATGTTAGAGAGGAAGGACTTTCTAATAGAACTGCCCCCAAAATGGAACAAGTCCCCTTATAGAATGGTGAGGTCTCTGTCATTGGATATGTTCTAATTGAGACTAGGTGACCACCTGTCAACGATTATTTAGGCATTTCTGCATAGGGTGGGGGCTGGGATGGATAATCCTGAACTTCATTCTCATTCTGAGACTATAGTTCTATGACTGTCCGTTTTGGGAATTGAGGTTATTTGAACCACCAATTTATGATATTCTGGGACAAGTGGGCAGCCAGCCTTTCCTAAGAAGATCTTGCCAATCTAGTTATGAAAATACATGCCAGGTCACGGCCACAGAACTAATTTGCCTCTGCCTCTTCTGTTGTGGAGCTGCAGCCTGAGTTATCCATGAAGACAGTGCATATGCTTGGCTCAGCCTCTGACATGCAGCTGAAGAGAGACTTAGCACATCGCTGAGCTAAGCTCAGTCTGGAAATAACCCACCCAAAACATGTGTCTAACATACTCACTTAACTTTTGCACTCATCCAGCCAGCTCACCTTTAGTTCCAGTTCTGCATTAAGCTCATTAACAGAAAATCAAGTGTTTGGCTATGTTAAGAACATAAAGGTACTTCTCTGGAGAGAATCCCAAGGTGCTATTCAAAAAAGAAAGCAATCCACAAAGAAAGGCCATTTGCTTGTGTTTATAACTGGTCACAGTCCCAGCCCTCAAGGTCTGCAACAGCTGATGATTGGCACTCTGAACCAAATTGGATAAGCAACCAATGTTTGAGGAGCCTGCCCTAGGGTTTTTCTAATCCACATACAGCTGCAGCCTAGAGAAGCTGGAAAAGGCATGGGGGAGAGAGGATGAGCCCTGGAGGCCAACTACCTGAATTCAAGCCCCGCTCATGCCTCTTACTAGCTATGTGATCTTGGACAAGTAACCAGTGGTAACCTTGGTAACCTCGAATTCACCCTTTTTACCTGAGGTACTGATCTGTCCCTGCTAATTATTTTAGTGTTCATAAAATTAAAGTTATACATAGAGTAAAAAACAACTGTTTGGTAGAGTTTGGTTCACTGAATGACACTTTATAAACATTGGGGACACTTTTTTTAAGTGCTTTTATTTTTTCTGAATATATTAATATGTATATGCATGTGATATACATTCATTACAGAAAACTTGGAAAATATATAAAACTATTTAGAAGAAATTTTAAATGACCCATTGTCTTACCACCCAGAGCAAACCACTTTTTAACACTTGGTCACTTCTGTGCATTTTTTGACATAATGGGCATCATTTTTTAAAAACATCACTTTCTAACATGCTTCTAAGTTCCAAGATAACAAAGAGTAACTTTCCTATTGAAATCTCTGAAGTCATGTCTTTTTTCCTACTATCCTGAATGTCATAGGAGGGACATACCCCTACTATCATGTTGTCATATTCAGAAGGGACATCATGAGTCTGGATTGACTCCACGAGAGAAAATAGGAATGAAGTCCTAGGATAGAACTTAGTAGCAGATAAAAGACTAGTAGAGTCCCAGTCCTGCATTTAACAAGTAGAGAAGCTGGAGCCCAGAGAACAGTGACTCCTATGACCAACAATTCAGCAGGACTTAGAGTTGGTGTATCTTTACCCCACATAAGTACCCTCCCACCTCACCACACTGCTTCATACAGCATGATGCAACCTTACACATTCTGGCTAATTTGCAGCCCACTTTTTGCTAGGCATCTCTCTATTTTAAGATCAAAATTAAATGCTTAAATATAATTTTTAAAATAGTTGCATGGTACTCAGTTTGATAATGGGAAAGTCATTTATTCCACAAAGGGCACTTTATGAGGCTATCTTTCCAAAGAAAAAGCTCAAAAGAATTCTCTTAGCCATGTGCAAAATATCCACTTAATCAACATGAACACTCATATTACTAGACAGTTAAAATTATTTATTCAAAGAGCTTTATAGTCATGCCTTAATACCAATCTATAATAAACAGGAGAAATAAGAGCAATAGTACTATCATCCTAGTTAAATATAAGCACCATAAATAATATTTGTACCTTTAAGCAATTCATATATCCTTCCCAAATAATAAGATTGTAATGTGGAGCTTTTGCTTTTCAATGGGATAAAATATATTGCTGAGCTTTATTTTGTTTTTTGCAAGGCTAGTACTCAGGGAGGGACATTTTCTGGTCTATTTGGAGCATTTGTATCCTTGAGAAAGAAATAACTTTATTTTTTTAAAATATTTATTTAGTTGGCTACGCTGGGTCTTAGTTGCGCCACGTGGGATCTTCGTTGCAGCGTGTGGGATCTTTAGTTGAGGCATGCAAACTCTTAGTTGCGGCATGTGGGATCTAGTTCCCTGACCAGGGATCAAACCCGGGCCGCCTGCATTGAGAGTGTGGAGTCTTAGCCACTGGACCACCAAGGAAGTCCCAAGAAAGAAATAACTTTAAAATTACAAGGATACCTCCATTATTACTTAGCTGTTCCTTATTAGATGCAGGAACGTGACCCTCGAGTCCGTAGTTCCCATACTTTTATATTACCTGCTGTGTTGTATTATAATTTATTTGTTGTTTATTAGTAATGTATATATCTGCCTCTCTCATTAAATCGTTTATCTGCCTTTCTTGAGGGCAGAATTTGCTGTGAGGATTAACTAACTGTATATGGAAGGCACTTAGCACAGCTCCTGGCACAGAGCAGGCATGACCTGATATTACCCGTTGTTATCATCTTTATTATAGACTTTAAATGCTCACCACTGCCCAGAACAGAGTCTGGCACACTCAGAAATAGATGGAAATGTGGGTCCTTGGAATATCTGGTGTCTTAACCATCTAAGTATTGAGCCATTAAAATTGTACAGTCTCAGAGGAAGTTTCTTCCTACCTGCTTAAGCAGATTTTAATTAGAAATGGTGTATACCAGACCAAGTCTTATGCATTGAGTTTGTAAAGATGGCCTGCCCTCAGAGAGCTCATCAGCAAATACTGGAGGAGCACTTGAGTACTGTCCCAGCCAAGGGACTGAGAAGGAAAGGCTATTGATTTAGGAGAGAAGTGCAGAAGCAGAAAAATGGGACTTACAACTCTATCTAGAGGACCAGAAAAGGTACTTCAAATAGCAGCCTTTATCCTGAATGTTGAAGATGGTGCCTGGAAAGGGTGTTCCAAGTCCCAGAGGACAAGTAATAATAGTAAACCTTTTATTTTCTCTAATGAAAATAGGGAAACAAGGCTATTTCTATGTCTGGCACCTGGAGAGGGTGGGCACAGAGGACATATTACTGGCACCGTGCTGCCTGCAGGCGGCACTGAGGAGGGTGCGGTCCACAGAGATGGAGGGACCTGTACCAGCTTTCCTCCTGGTCTCCCAGCATTCCTTGGTTCTGCTTGAATGTTTTGCTTCTACCAGCTCACTCTGCCTCTAATGGTTTCCTCAGTTATCACTGTCTGCCACTTTCTTAACCTTTCTGCTCCTGCTTTCCTTTGCTCATCTTTTCTGTCTCCTGTCATTTATTTTTTTCTTGGCTTTATCCCAATCCCTTTCAAGTGCTTCCTTCCTTTTCTCTAGAAAATAATTCATTCCCAGGTGTCTAAGTTACCTTCAATTTGTGGGTGCTTCTAACTTTGGGGTTCCCAATTTCATGACTGCTTCCTGTGCAAAATGTCTCTCCTTGCCACCAAGAAAGGTGTTCATTTTTCTTATTTCTGGGTTTGGCAATGTTTGAGGTGCCCAAGTGCAGTCTTTGAATAATTAAAGCCTTATGTAGGAAGCTCTGGGGTACTTTTTATGACTAATAAATCCTATGAAATACTGTTAATTTAACTCCCTAAATAGTTCTCAGAAGTCACTGGAGCTATAGTGTGTATATATATTTTATCATTTACAAAGTACTTCTACCTTACTTTGCTTTTATTTAAGTATGAGAAATGTATTTTCCACAAAAATAATTCTTTAAAACACAATGCATATGACTCTAACACATTTCCCCTATTTCTGTATATTTAAAGAAGCTCACAATTGTGCAGTATCTTAATTCCTTCACTTCTAATTCCTGAACTAACCAGAATGTTACTTTTATACCTCAAACACCTCACCTTTATCCTGTGTTTTATAATTACCAAGCTCTTTCACATACAAGATTTCATTTACTTCTTTCAACTCTGTATTATTTTTCTCATTTTACAGTTGACAGAGATGAGGCAGAGAGATGTTGAGTATTTCTCCCTAGGCCTCACAGCCTAGCTGTGAGTATCAGTGGCCTCTTGAATGCAGGATTGCTGAGGCTCAGACTAGGGCACATCCTGCCACTACTTAAATGCCATTAGAAGATAGAAAGGCCTTTACTTTTAAACTCTAGGGCTTTGTCCCATATTCCTTTAATGAAAAATGTAATGACTTCTCCTTTCCATTCTTTCTTCTTCTAAAAATAGGTGGCTCCTCCACTCATCATTAGACTAATGCAAAGGCATCGTGATAATTCTCACTTCTAAATAAGGCTCCTACTATGAGCAAGTAAATATAACTAATGGACTTGGCATTACCAGAAAAAAATTAGCTGCCAGGGTTATAAACCCCATAAATGTCTTCTCGTAGAACAAAAGGTGGTGACCACTGCCCTAGTCAGGTTCCATAGAAGCAGAGCTTGAGATGGGGATTCATGACATGTTACTTACTGAGGCATTGCTCCCAGGAAAAACTGATAGGGCATAAAGGAATCAGGATGGGAGATACAAGTTTGGGAGCTTCAGTTTATTGACAGTATTTGAAGCACTGGGACTAAGATCGCCTAGAGAAGACAGGGCCTAAACAGGGAACCAAGGGAGCCCAGGAATGATGCCCAGGGCCCTCAACATCTAGAGGTAAGCAAAGGAGGAACAACCAGCCAAGGGACTGAGAAGGAAAGGCTGTTGATTTAGGAGGAAAACCAGAGGCCTTCAGAGTATGCAAAGATTTAAGGGGAATACAAGCATAGACAGTGCTAAGGAAAGTGATTTCCAGATCCTCGAGTTCGTATTCACTCTCTCCAGAAACTTACCTGCCTGAGAATGTGCCTACTGAAAGTAAGAGCTTCTCCAGCCCATTTCCTTTCACAATCACTCGTCTCCCACTTTCTTCTCTCCCAAATCTTACTACAGAGCAGTACCCAACAGTGTAAAACTGTCCCGGGCACAAAAAGGAAACAATACTGGTGTCAGTTTGATGAAGTTCATGACTGTAATATCTAGCTGACAAAGCCTTGTGCAAGTCAGATGATAGCCAATAATTTGCTTTCCACAAAGTTGGAGGAGAACCTAATTGAGTTGAGAACTGGTGGATTATTTTTAAAAATTTGTAATGAATTACTCGGTGATTTTTGGCATATAACTCAGGAGTTCAAAGAATTGCATACAGTTCTAAAGCAATATTCTATCTGCTTATTTATATAAACAGGTTTTCTCAGAGCTTAAATCTTTTAAAAAGGAAAAATGGAGAGAATTGATGCTGAATTCTGTCTCATTATAACAATAAGTTGTATCTGTGGAAATATGAACTAATTGGAAAAAAAATCAGCCCTAGCCAACTCAAAAGAATTTGTTTATAATAAAATTTTCTTTATAGGTTAATACTTTTTCATCAGAACGTGTAATATACAATATTTGTTATTTTGATCAAGTGTATAAATAATTGTAATGATAAATGAATCTAAAAAATGTTTTAATTTGTAGAGCCTTATAGTAACAGGAAATTTTTAAAGTTTTATTATCAATTTATGTACATAATTTAGTTACAAAATTGGTAGAGTGATAAAATATCAATATATTACATTAGGAAAATTTTTGTGCAGCAAGTTAATTGAAAATGTAAATTCGAGGGGAAACGGAAACAATGTATTGATAAAATATCTAACTGTTAAAGAAGTCTGTGTTTTCTAAATGGTTGTTGGTGAATATCAAATTTCTATGGTGTTTAGATTCCACTGGGAACATTTAATAAGAGCAATATAACAGTTTAATTTTAAGATGTCAATATTTATAACGTACTGGAAATTCTCTTTCTAGCAACTATTTAAACTTATGTTGAAAAATATAGATGTCAACTCTAAAAATGTGCAAGGGTCTACAAAATTTACTAAAATTTTTTAGGGGCTATATGAACAAAAATGTTTGAAAACAGTACATGTAAGCCAAGAGGGGAAAAAAAAAGATTTTAAACAGAGTGGTCAGCTTTATGAATGCTGTGGGGGATAAAATGAGAATACAATTGCACTGGCAACAGGCATTGACCACCTTGATTGGAGCAAGTACAGTGCAGTGCAAGTTCAGTACAGTGAAGGAACTGGAGACCTAGTGGAGTAGGTTGAAGTGAGAATGGGAGGTGAGGAAATAGAGACTGCAAATAAAGACAACTGTCAATAAATGCTGCTGTGAAGGAGAGCAGAGAAAGGAATTAGTAGCTGGAGGGATGGGGGTATTGAAAGAAGGTAGATATAGAAAGGAGGTACTAGAATGTGTTTGTAGGCTGATGGGAAGAATCAAGTAGAGAAGAAGAAAACTGATACTACATGAGACAAAGGAGATAATAGGAGCAAACGTGAGAGACTTGGATCTGGAGCACAGTGAAACATGGACATATCTTCCATTGTCAGAAAAGAAGGCAAAGGATGTGGGTGTAGGCGCCAGTGCTGTTATGTTTAAAGATGAAGAGGGTGATGAGTAGTGAAAAATGCTGTACATCAAGAGATGAGACATAGTTGATAAGGTCAAAAATTTATTGGAATAAAGATAGTAGAATAAATGAGATAGAAGAATAGGAAGTATTGAAGAGAAAGATGTTTGAAATTGATATTTTAGAGGGGATGCAATTACTGGCTTGATCAAGGGAATTGGTGGTGAGGTAGAGTGAAGGAAAAGGTAATCAGAGGTGATGAAGTTATGTAGCTGAGAGTCCAGATATTGGATGGATCACCCATATGGATATTGAAGTCACCAAGAATACTAACTGGAGTAGAATGAAGAAGAAGACAGTGAATCAGGTACCAGTCTTATAAATAAAGAGATTAACTGGGAGGCTAGTAGACGAGGGCTATAAGAGAATGTTGAGTAGAATAGTAATATGAGCTTTAAAAAATGGGGGTTTCTGAAAACTGAAGGAAGGCAAATACTTTCTAGTTGGGTAATAGGTAACCATGAGAAGAGAACAACTATCCTGTGTCAATGCCCCCAGGTATATGGAGTGTGAGAGAAAGAGCAGCCACCACTTGAGACAGATATCAGGGAGGTAGGTGCAGGTGGAGCAAGAGGGCCAAGGGCGATTCAGAGAAGAGGTTGAGGATTCAAGGGAGTTTGCTGATGACAGACTGAGAGTGTGAGCATGAACAATAGAAGGACTTGGGAGGGAATCTGGATGATGGTGGATGGCCCAGGAGACTTGTGCTTCTGCTGGTGATATGAATGATGGAATTTTCCTTCTTGACAAGGCATGCCATCAGTGCATTCTAAAGTCCAGAGGACTTAGCTAGAAGATACATGGACAAGTGTCCCCTCAGCCTCTTCATTTTTCACTAATCAGAAAACCAGTGGATGTAGGGGAATTGGTCAAAGAGAAACTATACTTGTGAACAGTCTCTTCATATCTCATCCTCAAAGGACTGGGTTTTTTGGGGTTTTTTCTTAGTATTCCTACAATTTGAGTATGCCACCACCAGGGAGCAGTAGTGCCACAAACATGTAATCTCAAGACTGGCATTTTCTCTTTTATTCCAGGGATATTTCCACTCAAGCCTATCCAGTTTTCCAATAGAAAATTTTAACATCCAATTGAGGAAACACAAATTCATTATGAGATAAACTAAAAATAACAATTATTAAACCATTCACAGATAAGACTGAGAGCAAATATTAGAGAAATAAGCAATTAGATAGATTTTTACGTTTCCATTTCAACTTGCCTAAACTTTAGTTCTAAGCCTCATTTGAATTTGAAAAATGGACAGGAATTCAGCAGGGGTAGGATACATTCACAGCTGTAGGGCTCAGTCCCCAAGCATCAGTTACACTCTTTTTGGGGTCAGTAGCCCAAATTTAGGTCACTAGCCAATTTCCTTTGACTGCATCCAAGCTGATCAGTGGAAAATTGTGTATTTGCTTTCTTCATGTCCCAAGACCAAAAGCATCTGCTTTGTGTTGCCATGTTGGGGAGGGGAAGAGAGGGAAGAGAGAAGTGGAGGGAGTTGTCTTCATTATGTCACTAATATTGGAAAAGACCAAGGTCTCTCCAGTCCTAGATTTCCCTCTGAAATATGTGGCTGCTCTGAAGATGTTATTCATGACGTGTTTCCTCTTTTGATCGACCCAGAGTGATATACAGTGGTGGTTGTTTCTAGTGCTTAGTTGAGTTTTTCCTTAGCAAAGAGGCTTAACTGACAAAATAGCTTCTCCCCCAGTATCAGAAACTATAAAATCTTTGTCTATAACCAAACCCTTCAAATAAATTTAAAACTCTATACACACATGGTTTCATTTACTCAAACAACCAACTGCAATAATTACTATTACTTTCCCCACTTTAGAGATGAGAAGACTGAGCCTCAGAGGTCTTGAACTTCTAACTGGCTTCATCAGAGACTTAATGATTTTATTTTTTAAAAAAATTTGAGCACAGGGAGCTATACTCAAAATCTTGTAATAATCTATACGGGAAAAGAATATGAAAAAGAATATATACATATATATATATAGTGTTTTCTACCCTTAGAAAAGAAAATCTGCTTAAACTTCTCACACACTTGAATTTCTAATGAGAAAAGATATATGTGTACAATATTTTTCGTAAACTTAAAAATGCTCAATCCTCAGATTGGCTCAAATAAAATTTTCCATTTCTTTCTTTTAAAACAAGTGCTTGACAAATTTTAAACCCACTGAAAAAATATGATTTGCTGTTAAGCCATTATTTCAAAACAGAAAGTGAAGCTCATTGGATTTTTTTTCCACTAGAAGTCACACTTCTAGTCCAGAGAAACAACCTAAAAACAACAGTTAATGAATGTGTTAATTGTTCTTCCTTGTGCTTATCACTAGCCAGTGTCAGTGTTTGGCTAGACTGTTCCCAAATGGACACAAAATGTAGGTTTCTATTCTATACAGATATTAAAATAGGGTCTGGCAAACACAAAAGATAAAGTGGAAAAAAAGGATAGATTCAAATGTGTATTTTACAATAAATGTACCATGTACTTCTGAGAATTGGCTTAAATCAATAGTTTAAGTCATATTGTTGCCCACATCTATTAGCCAAATGTAAAGGATTCATCACAGGGCAGAGTTAATACACTTTGCTAATTTATGTTCATTGATAAGGAGTTGGTTGGAGGAGGAAGATTCAGCTTTTACTTCGATAAAGAATGTGAGCTCTAGAACTTAGAACTGAATATTGCTGCAGTGCTACTGGGAAAAATACAGTTAGAAGCTCTTCCCTGTTTTGCTACCATCTAGGCTACAAACCCATGCCCCCATCCTTATCTCCTCTACCAACAGACACAATACATATAGTCCTATGGTTCTATTCATTGGGTCATTGATGGGTAAGTGATCAGCCAAGAGTTTGGATTGCCACAGACAGAAGCAACTCTGGAAATGTTTTGGAAGGCTATGGGAACACTAGTGTGTCCACCAGAGGCCGAAGAACAGTCATTGGAAAAGATAGGAACCAAGGGGCTCCCTGGAATGGGGAAGCAGACATACTTGTAGCAGTAGGAACCCCAAGGCCAGCATGCTGCTGTATGTTTTCATCACTTCTTAAGCTCCGGAGTCAGCCTCCTGGAAGAGATTGGTTGATTGGCCAAGGTCAGGTCACATGACCACTCACCAGCTATGCAGGGACAGGGAGAGGAAGAACATGGCCCCTGTCACATCCTTAGAAGTGTCTAGATTTATGTTCCCACCAAGAACTCACATAATTGGGGAAAAGAAATTCTCAGAAAGGAAACTGGTATGCTCTCGAAGAGGGGCAATGAATACTAGGCAGCCACAACGATACGAATATTTACTAATGTAAGTTTAGGAAGGATTAATAATTAAGGGTTGCAAACAAGTAAAAAGGATTCTGGGGAGAGCAGCTACAGGAACATTGAGCACAGAAGAGTTTCCATGAGCACTTAACATATGCTAGGCGCTCAGATTTAGTTGTGTTACTTTATTCAACCTACATGACAACTCTGTGCAATAAGTACTCTTTCTATTATTTCTGTCTTACCTTGAGATGAAATAAAAACTGAGGTTTATAAAGATAAAGCAGGGTTTTTTAATGTGGGCACTATTGACATTGGATCCAGATAATTCTTTGTTTTGGGAGGCTGACCTGTGCACTGTAGGATGTCCAGTGGCAACCCTGGCCTCTACACACTAGATGCTGTAGCACCCCACCTCCCAGTTGTGACAACCAAAAATGTCTCCAGACATTGCTAAATATCCCTGGGGCAGCGCAAAATTGCCCCCAGTTGAGAACCACTGAGAGTCATTTTCCCAAGCCATACCACATAAGGTTTGCTCCCAGACCTGTCTGAAACCAGAACCTAAACTGCCAACCATGTTCTTGACACACATTAGTTTACAAAGCATTTGCACACAGATTATTTCACTAGTGTCTGATAACACTCCTGTAGGGGAGGTGAGGCAAATTTGGTTGTCTTCCTGTTTCCTTTAGGAAAATGAAACTTCATCGAGTTTGTGACTTGCCTGAGAGCTCTCAGTTCTCAATTTGTCAAGCCACCACTCAAAAACCTTTTTGGTTTGTTTGGTTTTCAGTTTGTTTTGTTTTGTTTGCTTCTAACCCAGTAGTTTTTCCATTCTACCACAGTTTTACTAAACAATAGAATTAATATTAGGAATAAGTTCCTTAATCAACATGTTAAGGAGAAATATAAATTCTCCTTGAATGATTAAGTTGTACTATTTTGGAGCAAGTAAAAAGTCAAAGAGTGAAGGAAGGAAGGAAAGAAAGGAAGGAGGGAGGGAGAGAAGAAAGAAGAAAATTCATGTGGCTGCCCCGAGGTTTTATCCTCACTCTCACCAAAAACACTCCCAATATACATCACAAGTCACTTGGTACCCCAGAAAAATGAAGGGGGAAGAGCCCTTTGGGTTTCATCACAGGGTGGCCCCATACTCCCTCTAACATGCTGAGACATTGTTTTATTTCTGACTCAGAGGGAAGACTGACTCACAAATACCACTTTACCGCTTAACATTTCATGGAAGGTCTCATGGCCAAGACTAGGTCAAATTCAAGGCAGCTTGGAGTAAGAGATCAGATGAGTTCATGGCCCAAGGCGGGATGGCTACAGATGTTTGGTAAGGAAAGACTTTGACAGCTGGGATCTTCGTGACTTAAAAGCAAAACAAGTCTCCTGGCTAATTGGGAACCAAGACAATGCCTAAAAAGAAAACAACAGGCCTTGGTTAACCACTAGAACTCCCAGGCCTTGTTCCATCTGCTAGGAAGTGGGGACCAGCAGTGATATCCAAGAACCACTAAGGATCCTGCTGCTTGCCGTGCATCATCATGGGCCTCCCCAGCTGCTAGAGGCCATGTCAAGTCCTGGAGACACAGCAGCTGGCCCAGCTTTGATGAAAGTGTGACTACTGGGGAGTGGGAGATGTGAGGGCTGGTTGAGCCAGAGCCCCAGGTTAAACCACTTGACCAGCTCTTTTTTTCTGCCCCCCTTGTGTCAAACCCAGTGTGGTATAGTAGACAGAGCCTGTGAAATCAGCAGACTGTATTCAGGCCCGAGCTTTGACTTTGTCTTTAATTTCTTTTGGTCTCAGATTCTTCATCTGTAAAACTAGATGATTGTGCTTGTTTCCCAGGCTTGTTGTGAAGACTAAATGAAGGTCTGTTTGCAAGACACCTAGGGAAATGCATGCCATACAATAGATGCTCAGTGAAGGCTATCATCTCCTTTACTGTAGAACCCAACATGGGTTTCCTCCACATGGCCTTCTCCTCTGCTATCAGTGAGCACACACTGAATGTGGTGATGTGAGTTTCAATTCTGCTCCTCCACCCTGCTCAGCTCATCACTCCCCAAAATGCCCTTTCTTTTTACTTTAGGGATCTTTCCTTCTTTTTATGAGCTAGAGCCACTTCTGAGAATTCTTCAGTGAAAGCTCTGACTTGGATAGAGTGGCACTAAATGCTCTTCGAAGCAATTGCTTCCACAGTGAACTCCTGGCACAATACCGTATTTACTTAGCTCTTGTCATGCACAGAATAATTCTAATGCATACACTCCATGCCCTCAAAGTACATTACCTAACTGATATACACTCATGCACACAAAGTCATACATCTCTAAACCAGAGAGATAAAAACTCAGCAGGAAAGGAAAAGAAGGTTTGGGGGTAATATTTTCTTCTTTATTATTTAATTGCTTAGATGAAAAAAGAGCCATGGAGAAAAATGTTCCTTTAAAAAAATCCAGGTTAACAGAATTCTTAACCAAAGGCTTCAAACAGCAAAATCCTAAAATATTCATATAAATATCTAATTTATTATACCTCCCTTCATCTCCAGTGTATTACATGGGCAGTCCCAACCTCATTTTCTCCTAGTAAAGACTTCTGCACTCAAGAAAGATAGGAAACTCAGAAACCCATTCAAATTAAAGTGTAAAAATCTTAAAGACATTGAAAGTTATTCCTAGAGGAAGTTGCTTTTTTTTTTTTTTTTTTTTTTTTTTGGCGGTACGCGGGCCTCCCACTGCCACGGCCTCTCCCATTGCGGAGCACAGGCTCCGGACGCACAGGCCCAGCGGCCAGGGCCCACGGGCCCAGCTGCTCCGCGGCATGTGGGATCCTCCCGGACCGGGGCACAAACCCATGCCCCCTGCATTGGCAGGCGGACTCTCAACCACTGCGCCACCAGGGAAGCCCCATAAAACAGTTTTTTACAATAAATCTATTATTTGTGAAATGAATATCCAGTTCAGAAAATTAAAGTCAAATGGGCACAAACCCGTGCCCCCTGCATTGGCAGGCGGACTCCCAACCACTGCGCCACCAGGGAAGCCCAGGAAGTTGCTTTTTGATCAAGAATCTAGACTCATGCTGAAAAAGATGTGCTATGGAATTTGGGCATGGGCAAAGTAAGATTTGGGAGAAGGAACCAGCAGTGCAGCCTTCCTATTACCCCTCCCTGGGGAGTAGGAAAAATTCTTCCATTTAGGATTTGCTTCTTGGCCTACACCAAGTATCTCTTTCTGTGATTTTAGTGAGGGATTTAGGGAAAGAAGATTGAGAAAAATGGGAATGGTCCAGGGCAGCAGGAGCTTTTATCTTATTACATGCTATAAAACAGCTTTCTTCCTCAATAAGAACAAGTATGCAGAGCTTACCAGTAGTCCCCTCAGTATCTGTGTTCACTTCTTTATGTTCATAACATTCTTTACCTCCAGGGATGGAGACACATCATCCGCCCTTTTGCAGCTGGGTATGCCCATATGACTTAGCTGTGGCCAATGAGAGGTGTCATGTGGCAGCTTCCAGGAATCTATCCAAGAAACAGTGCAGGTGTGCCCTTGTCAAGTCTTCTCCATCCTGCTGCTGAAACACAGCACTCACTGTTGTGACCTTGGGGTGTGGGCCATCCAAGGTGAAACAGCACAGTAGAGAGAGCCTGACTCCCTGACCCACTGAGCATCATAGCTGCCCTGAACCATCTGCCTGTATTTTCACATGAGATGGAAAGGGATTTCTATCAGTCCAAGCTGTTATCTTGGGTTTTCTCTCACAGCTGAATGCAAGTCTAACTATGGATACAAGCCTACAACAGATGAGTGTATCTTCTCAGGTTAACGAATGCCCATAAACTTACTGATTACCCCATGGGTTTATTTGTGTTCAAGTTCAGCTCATACTTAGTGGGCTAGCCTCAGTAAATAATCATCATGTTTATCACTTCTCTGTTAAATGCCAGAGTGCCAAACCATTGCCTAAAATGATGTCGTAACATAAAATTTATTTCTAAGTTGAGAGAGCCTTGCACACAAACCCATGTAAGCATACACCTATGTGTGTTATAACATATACACACTTTTCATTGAGATAGCAGCTGTATAGGTGGAAAGCCTTCTTTCCAGCATGCCACATCTGGGGAAACTTCAAGAGCCAATTGCCTTTTTCACTTTGCCAGGGAGTAGAAAATGACTCATTGTATCCAAAGCAGGCTTAAGTGCCCCCTGATATATTTACCTATCTGCCTTCAATTAGAAAAGTGCAGTTATTTTCTATTTATTTATAGACGTCATTTTGGTTATGCTGGTGCTTTACTATATGTTGTTCACTTCCCTCGAACAGAGAGGCATGTTTACAAAGCCCTTACCCATAATTAGTGTCACTCAGTGGAACAAGGCGCCTCTGTTTTGTACCTGCCACAGCTGTCATGCTCTCTTCAGAACGAATTGCACTGATGGATGACTTGAGTCACCAGTTTCTTAAGAAAGTAGCATAAAAAGTGTTATTGCAGTGGGTCTGGTGCTCAGGGAAGCCATATCAGGTGTTATACTCTGTGACAGCCCGAGCTCAGAGAGAGCTTCCTCTATTACATTTCCAGTTAATTATTCCTGTACTTTTCAATAGCTCCATGTCATAAAAACATGGCATGCAGTCGATTCAGATTAGCCTTATCCTGTCAGGTGATGGCAGACCTCAGACAACACGTTAATCAGTGGAGCTGGCTCGGGTATTCTGTGTGTGACTACCGTCGGCCATGTTTAAGTTGTGGGGATGGGGGCAGGGACGCGTTTTTTATGGGTATACATTTCATTAGGGTTCTAATAAAAGTGCCGTGTCTGTCTGAGAAAAATATAACATGCCCCACTCCTCTGTTTAATTTTTCTTTCGGACACTTTTCTATTAACATAAATTGCTTAAAGGAAAAGCTTGTTGGTAAGTAATATTTTTCTCCAAACATGAAGCCTTATTAAAACTTCAAGGTACTTTAAAAAAAGAATTTTCATGATCCTCTCTCCTATTGCTTTTGGTCCCTCAGGTCCAGTCACAGGCCAAATGGACTTCACTCCAATGCCATGCCAATCGTGGGCAGCAAGAAATGGAGCCACGGCTGCAGGAATTCACCAAGCCTTCTCCAGGCTGGCCAAGCAGGTACTGCATTGCACATGCACAGTTTTATTCCAAAGGGAGCAGAAGTTCTACAGAGCTCTGTCTTCCAGCCTGTCAGTGTAATAATAAGCACACTATAGAAACTTCCATCTCTTGCTTGAAGGATTCAAAAAGTGTATGCACAATCAAAATGAAATAGAGAATTGAAAATCACTTTCCTAAGAATGCTTTTTGCTGTGGGTAACAGAAGTCACAAACACTGGCTTAAACCATAGGCACATTTATTGCTTGCTGAATGAGGTAGCTAGGAAGAATTTGTGATGGGACCTAGGCCCCTTCCATCCTCCTTCTCCATGTGGGCATTCATCCTTAGTTGTGTCTCTTCAGGGTCAGAAGACAGCTCCAGGCAAGAAGTTGAACTCTTCCAGAAGCCCATAGTCAAACTGGGTCACATGACCACCTCTCGATGAATGGCTAGGAAAGTATCTGGATTTTTCAGTCTCTGAAGTGGTATGTGGACAAAGGAGAAAGGAATTGGGAATGGCTGATGAGTGAACCAACAAAGTCAGTCACAGGGAGGCCCCAGATAATGCACAAGTAGGGCACTTGAATTAGCCAAGTAGTGGCCTTCCTCCTCCGCTTTATTTGGACTTGTAAACCCAGCCTTAATACTACAGGAATCTACTCTCCACCCTGCAGTCAGAGAGATCTTGCTAAAATTTTATTCTGATCAAGTCCTTCCTCTGCTAAAAATTCTAATCACTCACCACTGATCTCAGGTTATAGTTCAAACTCCTTAATGTGCTTAATAATGTCTTTAATGGTTCACTTCTTTTTCCCTCTATAGCCTTATCTATCAACTATACCAGCCTGCCCTACCTTTAGACCTTTTTTTCCTAGAGACAGTTCATTTCTTTATCACTTAAGAAGTCCTTTCTAGTTGGCATTTTTCGTACTTACAACTGAAAAAAATCTTAGGTAATACACTCCCTCTAAAGACTGTGAGAATGAAAAGAATGCATATGAAGAGCTCAGTGCAGGACCTGGCCCAGAGAAGCCCTTGAAGCATGATGTCAGTCATGATCATCAGCCAAGAGACTCTTCTGGGTCAATGAAGAGAGACTGATCCCAGTGCAGCTCAGTCCAGGGCACACAGTTGTAGAGGATAAATTCCTCAAAGGAAGGGACCTCGTGTGGGTAAAATGCACTAATTCCTATCATTATCCAAGCCAATGCCAAAGACTCTATAAGAATAATTAGAATGATTTCTGTGGCAGTCTCACCAGCGCTGTGACTGTCAAATGATACCAGAATGTTAAGCTTCAAATCGTGTCTATTTGTTTTTAAAAAATTTTTTTAAGGAAACTAAAATCAGACACTTGGAAACTGGCAATTATAACTAGTTGCATGTGTTTGCCATGAATGGCCCAGTTTTCTAAACTGTTTGATTTATTTGGGGAATGTTAATTTACATTTGTCCCTTTCACTCATCACTATCCCTTTATTACCAAACTTTATTGCTCTGGACTATAAATTCTTACATAGCATATGGACCACATAACTTTCTTGGATACCGAATTAACAAGGATTTTTTTCTAAACGGTAATTATAACAAAATATGGTACATGTAGCTTAATTTTCAATTTAATGCTTGAAGGTGCATAGGAAATTTAGCTCCATGGCTCAGAGATGGGGAAAGCTGCCATGTATATGCTCAATTCTAAAGAGTGGGTCTGGGAAACAGATGTTCGTAGGAGCAAAAGAGAGATGAGGATAATGAAAAAGTGTATATGAAATGATATCAATGATTAAAGGCCAGGATGTAGTTCATGCTCATTAATAGATGAGGAGAAAGGAATAGGAAAGGGAAATCTCAAAGTTATCGAAGAACATAAAAGACACTCCATTCTCAGCTCAGGCAACCTGTCTTCTTCCTGGCTCCTTTACAGACATCTTTCTCCCTCCTTCATGCAGTCCTGCAGTGTGGACCTGCAACCACAGGTTGTGGTGTGTCCTAAATGCGAACTAATTCCTATGAGTGGGAAAGAGGACGGAGCACAGTGGGAAACCTAGTATTAGTAACTGTGTAGTCCTAGGATTGTTCTTCTAGGAGATATGTTTTATGAAAATATTCACGAGAGTGGAAGCTATTCCAGAAAATCATATGTTACTGCTCCCCCCCAGTCTCAAATGCTTTGAATAATCTCAAATGTTCCCAATTCTCCCTGCCACCCCAGCCACTTTTCCCAGTTAGCTCTTAATTTTGTATGAGCAGAGATGTATGTAATCTACGTCTGGATTGAATTTATGAGTACCTTTGGAATGCATTTTACTTCTATCATTATATAAAGGTGTCTGATGGAAATTAGGAAGAGTTCAAAATCCATGGTACCTATTGGGACTCTTTATGTCATGTGTGTGTCTATGTGTCATGACTGACACAAAGTCCAGTTCAAACTGACTCAAGCCAAAAAAGGGAATGTATTGGCTCACATGATTGGAAAGTCCAGAGATTATGCTAACTTCAGGTAAGGCTTGATCTAGAAGGTCCAACAGTATCAATGGCCAAGAGGCACATGAAAAAAAAGCTTAATATTGCTAATTATCAGAGAAATGCAAATCAAAATCACAGTGAGATACCACCTCACACCTGTCAAAATGGCTATCATGAAAAAGAGCACAAGTAACAAATGTTGGCAAGGATGTGGAGAAAAGGGAACCCTAGTACACTGTTGGTGGGACTGTATAATAAATTCATCCAGCCACTGTGGAAAACAGTATGGAGGTCCCTCAAAAAACTGAAAGAAGAACTACCATATGATCCAGCAATTCCACTGCTGGGTGTATATCCAGAGGAAACAAAGACACTAATTCGAAAAAATACATGCACCCCAGCGTTCAGAGCAGCAAGCACTACTTACAATAACCAAGATATAGAAGCAACCTAAGTGTCTATCAACAGACGAATGGACAAAGAAGATGTGTTACATATATATATATGTGTGTATATATATATATATATAAAATAGCATATTATTCAGCCATAAAAAAAGAATTAAATTCTGCCATTTGCAACAACGTAGATAGACCTAGAGGGTATTACTTAGTGAAATAAGTCAAAGACAAATACTCTATGTTATCACATACAGGTGGAATCTAAAAAATACAGCAAATGAACCTATATGACAAAACAGAAACAGACTCACAGATACAGAGGACAAACTAGTGGTTACCAGTAGAGAGAGGGAAGGAAGGAGGAACAAGATAGGAGTAGAGGATTAAAAGATACAAACTACTATGTATAAAATAAATAAGCAAGAAGGCTATATTATACAGGGAAACATAGCCATTATTTTGTAATAACTTTAAATGGAATATAATCTATAAATATATTGAATCACTATGTTGTACACCTGAAATTAATATAATATTATAAGTCAACTATCCTTCAATTATAAAATAAGAAAAAAAAAAAAAACCAGAAAAACCCAGGAGACCTCCTTGGTGGTTCTGTGGTTAAGACTCTGAGCTTCTACTGCAGGGGGCACAGGTTCAATCCCTGGTCAGGGAACTAAGATTCCACATGCCACAATGCGGTGTGGCCAAAAAATAAAAATAAATTAAAAAAAAACAGTATCACAAAGGATTAGGCTTCTCTCCATTTCTCTGCTCTTCCTTCTGTAGTTTCCTCAGGCTCCCTGCAGTGTCCTCTTCTCCCTGTGTCACCCCTGAAGCTGAGGGCTTTCCCTGGGATGACAAAATGAATGTCTGTCTCCATTCTTACATACTATACCATTCAATCTAGTAGATTCCATGGAAGAGAGAAAGGAATCTCTCTTTTCTAGAAATTCTAGCAAAGGTTTTCTCTCATCTCAATGAATATTACTGGATTAATGGTCTCTCCCTGAAGCAATACTGTAGCCAGAGGAACAGAGTGATTAGCTTAAGCCATGAAGTTTTAAGGGAGTTAAAATTCCACCCACACCACGTGGTAGAAATGGAAGAAGGGCGCTTTCTCAAAGGAAATTGGAAGGAGTGTAAACAGGGAGGAGAAGCAAAGTGTGCTAAGCATGAAGCAGTAACTCTATATCTACTCAGGTAGCTTACCCTCAACAAAGGGCCACTCTTCTCCATCTCAGAGATATCATGGAATGTAACACTTTAGAGGGTGTCAGATAAGAAGACAATGAACTATCCTTAAAAAGATGTAGATATAGGTGTTATATATGGGTATGAACATGGATATAGATATATTTCCTTTGTATATTCCTTAGGTTAACCTTTGCGACTCTGAAGGACAAAAGTCAGCTCTTTGTCCTGCATCCCACCATTGGTGGTTGAATGCTGGTATCCATAAGGGAAATTCACGTTGTTAACTTCCCTCTCTAATTGCCTCTATATAACACCCAGTATATGATTTAAAAGGCCTTTAGTAGAACCAACAGCAATAATTTCATTAAGTAATTCACCTGCAAATAAAATAAGAATTGACGATGTTTTGGTGGGCATCACAGCATCCTTCCCCCAGAGCTACCACACAGGAAACAAAATTCACAGTTATTTCTCCAGCATTTGGCACAGTGTGTGTCATATAGTAGAATGTGAATAAATATTTGAACAGATATTTCTTTGATTGAATGAATGATTGAATAAGGTACAAATGCAGGTGTCAAAGTAAAAAGGGACTTGGTCACAATCCCAAGTTGTACATCATCTCCTGGTGCCCCTCCATCGCTGGAGCTATAGTCCCTGATGAAGCAGATGACCATTCACACTGACACAGCTTTAAAAAAATATTTGATTTAAGTCCCACTGGGCCAATTATGGGCCTGCTTTCTCAGCTCGTTCATAGGGCATAAGGACTTGGAGCAAAAGCAAAATTATAAAAGTTCACACCTCTCCTATTGGCCCTTTCTCCTAAAATCAGTGCCAAGGCTTACACCCCTCTGTACCTTTTCCCACCACAAAAGGGCACTAGATTGACTAGGGATGGGGAGAGTTTGGATCAGAAAAATCTGTAAAACCCATTGCATTTTAAGTGTGGTTCCAATATGTTGTTAATTGGACTTGAAAATTAGGGAAAGCTAAGAATAAAAGACCATTCCATTTATCTAAGTTTCTTCAGATAAAGGGTGAGGTAAGAGGCAAAAATTGGAAATATATATAAAAGAGTCCTAGGTACTCTTTTACATACATTTTCTTTTAACTTTACTTTTAAGGTTATAACCATTGTCAGAATACCCTGCTGAGAGCACTCACAAATTCAGAATTACAGAAAAATCAGACTGTTGCTCTCTGCCTAGCTGTCGCTGATGTGCTGTGGACTGTCTTCACTTAGGGCAGTTCTTGCCACCCTGGAGCGTGGAATTGCGGAGCCAACAATAAACTGACAAGGTCCAGCGCAGTCGGAGTTGGTAAGTCTGCACCTGGCAACGTTTGTCTGTGGAATTCAGTTTCCTACGTTGCGTGTCTTACCCCAGCACTAATACTATCATTTAAGAAATGAGAACAAGAGCTAGGCCAAAGGCAGGGTTGGTTATGCCGTAAATAACCTCATGTTCGAAGCAATTTATGCAGCTGCCTGGTGAGCCTGGCCCGAGAGGCTGGCACACACGGCCGCCGCATGTATGGCCCAGTTGGGGAGTGTTCTGTGCATGGAATGTGGCTATTGGCACAATTTTGTTCTGTACCTGGACCAGCTTGAATTGCTGACTCATTGCCAGGAAACCTAGCAGACCTTTGGGAAACCATTAGGAAGAAGGCCATATATTTCATGTGTCTTGTGAATGGAAAGATGGATGCTGTCAGCAAACCCTCTTTTACTGCCAGATTGGGCATAAGACGAGCATAATGGGGATTTAGATTATACAGAAAGAGCCTTTTCATAGACTTTATTTAGTAATAGCTAACAATTATAATAACTTACAAGTACTGGGTATCCACTATGGGCCAGGTAGTATGCTGAGCATCTTAGATATATTATCTCTAATTCTCATCACCACCATGTAAGGTGAGTGAGTGAGTGTGTGTGTGTGTGTGTGTGTGTGTGTGTATGTATTATTCACAAGTATATAAAAAGGAATAGGAAGATGGATTCCAGTGAATGTAGGCAGTAGCTATGGCCAATCGTTACTGATCACCATGTAAGGTGAGTGAGTGAGTGTGTGTGTGTGTGTGTGTGTGTGTGAGTGAGTGTGAGTGATCATCTTATAAACAAGGAAGCTGATAGTCAAGAGAAGTTAAATGCCTTGCTTAAGGCTAGGAATGTGCCAGCGATGAGACGCAGACCTAGTTTTCTTTGGGCCCCCAAGCCCTATGTTTTTCTCCCTTAGTCACTCTGTGTCCTGCCACCTCTTGCTTCTGCCCGTGTGGAGTAAGAAGCCACACAAATAACTGGTGATCCTATGAGCACCAAACCTCTGGATTGACCAATGGGAGTGTTTGGATGAATTACACACAAATCTCAGCACATGGACATAGTCCGTGCCCAACCAAGGGCAGCATTTCATTGTTCTCACCTGGAAAGCATCTCTTCATACAACTTCCCTGGTCACAGCACCAAGTCCAAAATGAAATTTTCAAGCCAGGGGGATGTGGACAGTTTGGAACACAACAATCTCTCAAGGATACCAGTCCTCTCTAGCTCAGGACAGAGAGCTCCGGTAACAAATGGTTTGAATTACAGGGAATTTGAATGTGTTCTCTTTTCTTGGACAGAGCCGATGCAATTATGAAATAACCCCGTTTTGAAAGTGTGTTGTCCAGATGCCGCTACAGCTGAGTCTTTTCACGAACAGCAAACTCTTGACCATTTCTTGCATGTTCATACCCCCGCATGAGAAGTGGACATCCATAATCTGTGAAAGGATTCCAAAGTGAAATTGACACCATTGCACTGAAAATCTAGGCTGTTGAAACCTAGACAGTCCTGGTTGGGGAGGGGGCAGAGTTAATATTATTTAGGAAAAAAACAACAGCTGTTTAATGATACCTTAGGAATTAGAAAAATTTCATGATTTGCCAAGATGAGCCAAATGTTGTGACACATTAAACTGACATTGAAACATGCTCTAATATGAGTTCCCCACTGCTTACTCACTTCATTTTTTTAAAGGGGAAAGTTTTTTTAGTATAACAATTTTCTATTCTTGGACTCAATCTAAACAGTTTTTCCCTCCTTCCTGCCTTCCAAGTGGTGTTAAATCAAAGACCACTTTGAGCTGTGCAGAAAAGGGATGAGTCTCTCTAAAAATAAATTAATTAATAAAAAATCTCCTGCTCTGGTCTTGAAACACAAAATGGCTGGAACAACACAATGGAAATCTCACAATAAAAGAATATTAATTTAGGCCTAAGGAACAGAATTGCATCAATGCCTTGACAAATACTTCTTAAAATTAAAATTGCGTGTTTGTACATGGTGACTGGATTTGACTATTTGAACATTTTTATGGTATTGTAAGCCCCAGGGTCATGACGTACAAGATTTGCTAGAATGAACAAGGAGAAATGTCCCATAGATATCCACAGAGGTCCTTTTATTTCCCCATCTCTGTCTTCGTCAGCTTCTCATAGCTGGGATCATCGAGCCCTTAACCTGTGTGAACTCAGCCAGCATCAGCCTCCCCTCCTCCACATCCCACCCCAGGGCCCAGAGCAACTGGGTTCAGAGAGAGGAAGTATGCAAATAGTAATGGACAATTCCTCCCATCTTTCATAACCCCTCCCTCACTCTAGCCTCCCCTCCCATCAGGCTCAATCCAGTGAGATTTAATATAATATTATGTCTTCCCTCTCATGTTGATCAAAGTTCTAATATCCCCATTCTATCATTCATGGCTACTGGACACTCTTGTCCCCCAGGCTGTAACTTACTGAGGTGGATGTTCTGATGTGCTCCCCAGATCCTCTTTCAGGAAGGAAGGACTTATTCCCCCAGCTGCTGGGAGTACAGCCAGAAGATGGCCTTCAGCTGTTAGCCATTTCTGAGAATTGCTTCTGTTGGAGAAAAGTGTCTGGCCCAAAGCCACACCTCCTTCCAGTGACAGCCGGCACCCAGTGACTGATCAATGTGGGAGTATAAAGGCCTGACCCCCTCGGGTCTCTCCCACCAGCCCAGGGCAATGCTGAGTTCTCCCAAGTTTACCCATGAGGTCAGTCAAGGCCTTTGCTGGGACAGCATCTCAGCTAACCTTTCTCTGTATTCAATTCTGATTTCCATCTCATCCTTCCACCGATGTTGATCCCAAGAGCATTCCCAAATATACCTCCTGCATGCTGATTTGAGTCTCAGAATCTGCTTCCTGGGGAACTCACCCTGTGATACACATTCCTACAGAGCCCCCCTTCTGGTAAGGTGGTGTCTATATCTAAATCTTGAGTTGAACAGAGGCCCCGCCTTAACCCACCCCTATCTCTGCAGTTTGTAGGGCTGGGCTTCTGCTCGGGGCAGCATGCTGAGATGGTCTGTCTTCCACTGAAGGTCAAGCTGTACCACTGCTCCATGAGCCCCTGGTCAGTTGCTGGATCTGCATGGCACATCAGCAGTTCCCACCCTCCCAATAGGCCCCATGCTGAGCATCTGCCCAATTCAAGACAGGCTATTGCTATCTCCTGCCCCCTTGAACCACTGTGTGTGCCTGGTTGACCCACTGGGCTGAGCCTCTGCAACCCCCCAGCACCTCCCTTCACGAAGGGCCTGCCCTGCTCTAAAGGGTGAGTTGAGACCAAGCCTACCTCCTTCCAGCATCAGTTGACCCCCATCACAACAAACCCTGTTATTCAAGTTACGGCAGAGAGCTCAGTGGGATCCCAAAAGTGACAACTGAAACCCAGATATTGTTTTGTTCGTCCTGTAACCTGTGACTTTTAAGGTCTCACAAGCCTGGCAGGAGGTAGGACAGAGGGAGGGGTTGCAGATATACATGGGATGCTATTAACAGTAATAAGCAGCTCTTTTTTGGCCCTTACAACTTTATAGAAGTTTGAAAATCAAGAAATCTTAAATTTTGTGATTTTGCCATTTTAACTCGGCACCTGCAATGCTGCATTATGAGGAACGTTGCAGATGCAAGCATGTGTTAGAGTTACTCAACACCTACAACTTGCCTTTCTTTTCCTAAGTATTCAGTAATTCACACTCTGCACTTCTACTCATATTACCACTAATTAGCCTGAATCAATGAGGTTTATATCCCAAATAGTTACTTTCTTAACCATTCCCAACTCATGACAAAAAGGGGCTTCTGTACCACTTTGGTCTTCCTACTCACCCCCTCCTATCCTTTCACACTGTGGCTGGGCACCACAGCCATATCTAGAAATCAAATAGGACACAAGTATGGTGATAATAAGTAGATTTTTATGTATTTGAGGTTTTACATTTATAAAGATGGGATTAGTGAAATCTTGGCTAAGCAAGCACCAGAACAACCTTGGAAAGGGAATGTGGTATAGGAAGCAGAGAACAGCCTGGCTTCCCTGCCTGTCCATCTGTGTGCCTGGGGGCATAGGCCAGTTTCTGCTTCCAACACCACATTCTCTTTTTCAGGGTTATCAGAGTGCTCACTTAACCAAGATTTCACTAACATAAAACTATTCTCTGTGTCTGTGAACAGCTCTGTCTTCCAACCACATTTACTACAAAGAGATTCTGGTTTCCAAACGGCCTCTCCTTCTCTTTCCTCCACTCATATCATACCTGTCCATCAACACCAACTTGAAGCCCCACTACCTGCACAAAGCTTTCCCAGGTCCTGACTTTCAAGAAAGAGGTAAAGGGGGATATAATCCAGTGAGCTTGGCATCGATCCCTTGTGAATTCCAGAAATGGATTATTGAATAGATGATTAATGAGCAAGTGCAAAAGAAAATGCTGATTGCTAGGAGGCTATGTGGATCCACCACATTGAATTCATTACATTCTTGGGGACATTTCAATTTAAAACAACAAATGTTAATCAGCACCTCTTATGTTGCACACCAGGCACTGTACTATGTATCATAGGGAAAGCAGGACAAAGAGACGCAAGGCCTGTCCTGAATGGGCCAAGACAAAAGCCAGTACGATCTGATAGAGGTATTGTATGGGAGGAGAATAATGGAAGACAGGATGTCCACCAGGAGGGAAGCCTTTTGATGTAAGAGTCAAAGTTCCCTCTTTTACCTAGTACTACTCGACACTGCAATCCCTAACACAGAGGAAAAAGTAAAATACAGGCATACCTCATTTTATTGTACTTCAGAGTATTGCATTTTTACAAACTGAAGTTTTGTGGCAACCCTGTGTCAAGGAGGCCTATCAGTGCCATTTTTCCAACAGTATTTGTTCACTTTATATCTCTGTGTCACATTTTGGTAATTCTTGCAATATTTCAAACTTCTTCATTATTATTATTTGTTGTGATCTGTGATCAGTGATCTTTGATGTTACTATCATGATTTGTTGAAGGCTCCCATGATGGTTAGCATTTTTTAGCAATAAAATATTTTAAAATTAAGTTATGTACATTGTTTTATAAGACAATGCTATCGCACACTTAATAGATACAGTATAGTGTAAACATAACTTTTATATGCATTGGGAAACCAAAAAATTCATGTGACTGAATTCATTGTGATACTTGCTTTATTGTGGTGATCTGGAATTGAATCCCAAATATCTCTGAGGTGTGCCTGTACCTGCTTATTAGGTATGAATGACTTGTATAATGGAGCACAAAGTGTAGCTCCAAAATTATCTCAGTGGGCTGAAATGATGGGAGAAAATCCATTTTTCCCAATAATAAACAGAAATAAATATAAAATCTTAAAAGTTTAAAGAAAAGTCAATACTGTATGAAAAAAATGTTTATGACATAGAGTTCAATTTAAAAGGAGAAACAAGACCATGCCTCAACTATGACTAAGTGTATGTAAAACTGTCACGTGGATTGTTTTTAAATATATGTAATCAATTGCTCAAACACAAATTTAGAAGCCCTTCACTTCAGAACTATTCAGGTTAAAAGATATAGGGATTTTAATTCACCACAGAGTCAAAAGAAGATAGCAATATGCTATCAAAAAAAAACAGGTAGCAACTAGCTCACAAAGCTCATGAAACCATTTGCCACATTAGAATAAGTGTAGTATTCAAGTCAAAAGCAATGACGGTTCCATTCTATTGGTATGGCGTGATTTACAGTACCTATGTCAAAATGGCTATTCCATTTTAAGAAAGATATTAACATCCATCAGTAGGAGACTGGTTAAATAAATTATATTAATCCACACATGTTTAGCTACATTTATTGACATGGAGAGATGCCC
Source organism: Physeter macrocephalus (assembly GCF_002837175.3). Taxonomy (NCBI): domain Eukaryota; kingdom Metazoa; phylum Chordata; class Mammalia; order Artiodactyla; family Physeteridae; genus Physeter; species Physeter macrocephalus. Next base: position 49,168,324 of record NC_041218.1, read on the forward strand.
ATGACATGTTATTTAACGAGAAGAAAAAACAGGTTACAGGAGAACCTGTATAATATAATCCAGTTTATATAAAGTTATGTGTATCTATATTTTTTAACATTTTTACATTTTTAAAATGCATGTTTCTAAACAAAATGTAAGATAGGACTGTTTAGCCTACACAGGAGAAGATTGTTGGGGAGAGCAGGAGGAGCAGAAGGAGTACATGGCTGTAGCCCTCAGAAACTCCCATCTGGCAGAGGGAGCAGTAAGCTTAGAGTTGCTTCCCACTCACTGTTCCTACCGTGCAATGTGTCAGTCACCAGGCTATGCACTAGGACCACACAGATGAGCAAGACTGTGTGTGTGCCTCTAGGAGGAGGAGAGATGGCTTATTTGTTTCCTGTGGCTGTCACAGCAAATTACTATAGTCTTGGTGGCTACAAACAACAGAAATTTACCCTCTCACAGTTCTAAAGGCCAGAAGTCTGAAATCAAGGTTTTGGCCAGGGCTTCCCCCCTACAGAGGCTCCAGGGGAGAATCTCTCCCAGCTTCTGGTGGCTGTTGGCATTCCTTGGCTTGTAGCCATATCACTCCAGTCTCTGTCTCCATCTCACATGGCCTGCTTTTCTGCATCTGTGCCAAATTTTCCTCTACCTTTCTCTTTTTTATATTTTTCCACATCTTTATTGGGGTATAATTGCTTTACAGTGGTGTGTTAGTTTCTGCTGTATAACAAAGTGAATCAGCTATACATATATCCCCATATCCCCTCCCTCTTGCGTCTCCCTCCCTCCCCCCCACCCTCCCTCTCCCACCCCCC
>NC_041218.1:49169210-49170085 GCF_002837175.3 Physeter macrocephalus
TACATATATCCCCATATCCCCTCCCTCTTGCGTCTCCCTCCCTCCCTCCCACCCTCCCTATCCCACCCCTCTAGGTGGTCACAAAGCACCAAGCTGGCCCACAAAGCACCAAGCTGATCTCCCTGTGCTATGCAGCTGCTTCCCACTAGCTATCTATTTTACACTTGGTGGTGTATATACGTCGGTGCTACTCTCTCACTTCGTCCCAGCTTACCCTTCCCCGCCCCGTGCCCTCAAGTCTGTTCTCTACTAAGGACACTTATCATTGGATTTAGTGCCCATCCAAATAATCCAGGATGATCTCATCCTGAAATCCTTAACTTAATTACATCTTCAAAGACCCTTTTTTCCAACTAAGGTTACATTCACTGGTTCCTGGTAGACATATCTGTTTGGGGTGGGGGGAGCAATCATTCAGCCCACTAGAAATGGTTAAACAAATACTTGAAATGTGCAGTCTTTCTAGAAGTCTGTGCAAGGTGTGGGTGCGAGAGAGGGCAGAGAATAAGGTAGAGGAGCGGGTGCTCTGGTGGATATATCGGGATTTAGCTATTTGCTCATATATCTGCAGTTGCCACTAGACTATGCATTCTTCGTAGGGGTGCTGTTCCCCCCAAGGGGCAGAAATTCATTCTTGAAGAGCAAAAAAAAAAGAAAAGAAAAAACTTGTAAAAACACAAATATACATATAGTATATAATCAGACATACAGTGTATCTATGACATTAAAATTTCACGAGGGGGGCTTCCCTGGTGGCGCAGTGGTTGCGCGTCCGCCTGCCGATGCAGGGGAACCGGGTTCGCGCCCCGCTCTGGGAGGATCCCACATGCCGCGGAGCGGCTGGGCCCGTGAGCCATGGCCGCTGAGCCTGCGCG
>NC_041218.1:49170193-49189624 GCF_002837175.3 Physeter macrocephalus
AGGGAAGGCCCCGCATCCCAAAAAAAAAAAAAAAAAAAAAAAAATTTCATAAGGGGATGGCAATAAGGAAAAATGTCTTTAAAAGGCTTCTTAAGGGAATAATAATGAAAAAAAAGTTGAGAAGTATTGAACTAGACCAGAGCTTCCACAAAACCAAAGACTATCTCATAGCCATCAACATGTAGACAAAGTACTCAGTAACTGTTAATTCATTAATTGAACAAATGGATGAGGCTTTAGGGAGACAGATTTGGCCTCATTAGTGTGGAGAAGCATTCTACAAACAAAACTGACTAGTAGTGAACTAGGGCTGCCCCACGATAGTAAGTACTGTGTCCTTGGAAGTGCTAAAGTAGTGGCTAAGTGAGGATTTTCATTTGATAAATGTCAGGACTAGTATAGAAATATTTGCTAAGCTTCATCAGTACATGACAAAGAAATGTCACAATACCATGAACCCACTTGGGTATTTGCTCAGCTGCTTTGGCTTCTAGACAAACCAAGTCTAATTATTGCAAGTCTGAATGTCAGTGGCCATACGTAAGCCCTAACCATCACTTTAAAATTTCTACCAAGAAGGAAAATACAGCAGCCTAATGAAAGTTGGTTCTGTTGCTTTCAACTTGCCCTTCAGCTGGGAGACCTAGCGCAGTCTGAGGTTGTTTCTTTTCTTTGGCTACTTCGCTTTTGCTACTCTATTTTGAAAAAATCCTAAGGATGCTACGAATTCAATGAATTAGCAAAGAGCGAGAATCTGAGATAAGGCACACTGTTGCTTTCAATCTGCCATTGGCAACATTTCCCATTTGCTTTAGCTGTAAAACACTGGGATGTGGGGGGTTAATATCGTTAGAGAGAAAAGACCCTGCTGCTGAAGCAAATTAAATAAGAAAAACAAAGGCAAGGCTCTGTATATAGCACTTGCTTAGAAGACTGGATTTTTTAAAATTAAGTCTTATATTTATATAAGGGGATGGCTCAACCCTCCTCTCAATTAATCAGAAACTGGGTAAGATAATTGATCAAAGGGTCTGTAAATTCAAGTCACTTAAAGCAGCTGGTGTTTCACAGTGGATGTGTAAGATACCAAGGAAACCTTCAAAACAGGAAACATCAGACTCAACTCCGGAGAGTCAGGCTGTGGTGAATTTGTACTTTTTGGTTTTACACAATGATTTGCAGATGTCTTCTGAAACCTGTGGCCAAGTGAGGGCGGCTTGGGCCACGCTCGCCCTTCACTGGACCTAACCTTGCAGGCACGGAGAGCAGGAGAGGCCCCATGGAGCTGCTTAGCTGCTGCCCAAGTGGATGGACCGGTGGAAAAGGTGTTTCAGATTATTCTCTCCTTAAGCGAAAACAGCGCCACAAAGCCATCGGTTTAAAAAGTACTTAAGCATCTGCTCTTACTGAATGCGTTTGGTTTGGTTTTACTTCTCCGACTAGAGCCACGTGGGATGGCACAGCCAAAGTTGTGAGGTCTACTCCTGTTTTAACCTGAGGAGAATTTATGTGTCTCAACCCTGTTACACTGTAAGATGCCAAGGGCATAAATCGTTACATTATGTGTGGAGAATTGCAGTTTTATCATTGACAAAGAAAGAGCTGCACCCTTTCATGGCTAAAACCTGACACAAAATTTCTCACTTGGGGAACTTTTTTCCAACAGGAGAAAAAAAAAAGGTTGGCTCTAAAATCTCCCACACCATATTCCAGCAATTTGATTTAAAAAAGAAAAAAAAAGGAAGAAAGAAGGTTAAACAAGTTGGCAGCAGGTCAAAAATATCACCATTCTGATTTTTATGAATGTTTAAAATTTGAATCTGGGTTTTTTTTCTGAGCACAGGAGCCTCGGGCCCGGAGCCAGCTTGAGAATCAACAGCCCCAATTCAAAGACTCTTCCTCCCCAGTGTCACCCCATCTTGTAGCTGGAAGGCCAGTATGAGGGTGAACTCCCTGTAGACTGAGGCTTCTGGAAACCAGAAACCTCAACCTCAAACCACAAACACAGCCCCCACCCCAGCCTGTGACCCCGTTAGCAGCACAACTATAACCATAGCTATGATGAAGAACAGAAAATAACTCAGGAAAAGGGAACATAAGTGATTTCAGCTAATAGATTCCGGCAGTTGTCATTGTTTTGTGATATGAGAATGATTGCTCCCTTTCTGTGAGAAACCTTCCATATGCTAACCCATATTAATCCATTAGAGGATGATTATGTATTTACATAACAAATGTATTCCTGACCTTACAAAATAAACCACCAAGATACTCCTTTGAACAGAGAGCTTCACTGGTTATATTCGGTTGTTGTTTACAGACATCAAATCAGTAATGCCTCTCAGAAAGAACAGGGTCAGTCACAGAATTCTAGTGGCTTCACCAAAAATGTATTTGCATATATAGCTTTCCAGAAATGTTATTCGTCGCATAAAAATGGATATGGTGACAGCCAAGAGAGTTCCCTCAATACCCTAAACAATGTTCTTCAGAGTATGGTCCATCACAACAGAATTATACCAGGAGCCTGTGAGAAATGCACATTCCTGAGCCCCACCCTAACATGCAAATCGAATCTCTGGTGGTGGCCTAGATCTGCATTTTAAGCATTCTCTCCCAAGGGATTAATTTTGATAGTTTGAGAAGCACTTCCAAAAGCAGAGCCTCTGCTGGTAGTATATGCGGTACGTTTAGATGGACTCCGTCTCAACTTGGAAGAATCTGTACAGACAATAGTGCTCAGCAAATCTTACTGTTATCATCATTCCAAATGAGCATTTAAGAGCCTTTTGGCAGTAAGGGCATCTTAATTCAAAAGAAAAAAAGCCAGGGGGAAACACCTTGAAAATACACAGCAGTTAGGCAGTCTCCTACCTTGGTTGAAGGCTTTTCTCTTGCTGAGGATATTTGAAACTATTTGAAAGTGAGGTCTGTACCTCACCAAAAATGACAGTGGAAAGACAGTCATAACCTTTTATCTGTCTCAATTGTTTTGTGTTTCTTAGTTCCTTTTTTGTGGCCAAAAACCATAGGCATGACATGTAATGAAAACAAAGTTTATAAATTGAATTTTACTAAAAAGGGAAGCTGAAACCAATGAGGACTTCAGGCTTAGATTGAATACAGTTACAGAAAGTTGCCATCCAAAAAGAAGTGGCTTGCTCTCATCTACTCCTCAGAGTTCACTGGATATAGCAGACAACTGACTCTAGTTTGCGGGAAATCCAAGAAGCAGATAGGAGATAGGTCCACATGTTTGAGGAGTGTTGCCGTTATTTAAACAGTATGCTTCAAAACAGGAACGCTTATTTTTATTTTTTGATCTTTCAGCTGGTAATTTTGATGGATTATGAGAACAGAAGCTAAATGTAATAAGGGGTCTGAACAAAACCAGACTTGTTTTTTTTTTTTTTAAGGAAATGGAATATAAAGTAACTCATTTATCCCCAAATTGAGTCTCTAAGAAGCCATCTTCTACAAATCAGGCCTCTTAAACAATTTCTAATATCTATGTTAGCAATTTCTCTCTCAGGGGGAGGTGTAAAAATTATTCCAGTGAAATTCTGAAAACCTGTATTTACAGATGTTAAAAACTGGAAGCATGTTTTTGCCAAGACTCTTCAGCTGGATATGTGACCACAGAAAATTTAAAAATGAAAGAAAAAATGAAAAGCTCTCAAAAGGTTGGTTTACAAAGGGAACAGAAATGCCAAACTGTGAGAGAAGTGGGAAAGGAGGAGATGAAGGAGAAATAACTCTTAATGTGTCATAATCAACACATACTACAGCAGTACATTTTATATATATATATATATAAAACTTTTAATTAAAGTAACCAATTGTTATCAAAAACCTACTGTGTTCAAGGGACACTGCTGACTTGCAGATGAGTATTAGGGCCATATATTTAATTTCATTTCCTTTAGAAGAGCCCATTGTGTTTTATTACAATATAATGAATCAGGTCATTAAGTCACTCTGAGATACATGACAAAATGCAGATTTACAGATTTGAAGCATTTCCTGGAGCCAAAATGGGTGTGGTTAACACATAACATACCAGAGAGAAATAAGCATTACTTACGTCATTATGCCTACTCTGTGTTTCAGAATCAGAGTCAGATAAAGACTACCAAATAAGGCATCTACATGTTTATCCACATATATCTACCTAGAACATTCTCTAGCTTGGGACTGCTTGGAGACTGCAAAAGGGTATGTGAAGAGTGACTGAGCCCTAATTCAAGAATAAGAATTATGCATTACATAGGTATGTAGGTACACTTATGTACAACAAACTTTAAAGTTTAATAAAAACAAATATATAGGACTTCCCTGGTGGCGCAGTGGTTAAGAATCCGCCTGACAATTCAGGGGACACGGGTTTGAACCCTGGTCTGGGAAGATCCCACATGCCGCAGAGCAACTAAGCTCATGTGCCACAGCTACTGAGCCTGCGCCCTAGAGCCCGCGAGCCACAACTACTGAAGCCTGCGCACCTAAAGCCTGTGCTCCGCAACAAGAGAAGCCACCGCAATGAGAAACCCGCACACCACAATGAAGAGTAGCCCCCCGCTCGCCACAACTAGAGAAAGCCCATGCGCAGCAATGAAGACCCAACGCAGCCAAAAATAAATAAATAAATAAATTTATTTTTAAAAGAGTCTAGAGCAGAGACATATGGTCTAGGGTAATAGCCATGAGGTCAGATATTCTGGCTTCGTTGGTCATTGGTGTATCCACAGCATTCAGCTTTGTTCCTGACATAGGCTAGATACTCAGTAAACATTTGTTAGATGAACAGATAAAAGAATGACTGAATAAATGAATACCTACTGGAAAGTTATAAGGCGTTAATTTGGACCAACACTAGGGCTGGGAGCATGGATTCTCAACTTGCATGGACTTTAGTGTGGCCAAGGAGACAGTCTGTGTGCCAGGAGATTGGCTACATACAGTGGGGTTGAGCAAATAAATATATCTAAGATAATGGGTTTCTCACTGTTGGAAAAGAGAACTACAAGTATAGAAAGGGAATTGGCTAGAATAAAGTATGTAGTGTTATACTGGAATTGTGGGTATCAGTGTGAACTCATGATTAGATAGATCGATAAGTAGATGATAGATAGATAAATAGATAATGTGTGTTTGCTAGTTCTGTCTACAGAGAAGGCCTTAAAAATAATAATACTCCAATAACAATGAGCACTTCTAGAGCCCATATCTTGGTTACTAAATACCATTCTCCGCTAAAAGGAATCAAAGTTCCTTGAAGAAATGGCTGATTCCAGAGAAAGTATAAAATGATCCTGAAACATCTTTTTGTGCCAGAACATAATAAAGTACTCAAAGAATAACAGAGACATCTCAGAAGGACACAGGAAGCAACTTGAAGGGACTCTTAATGTCCAAGTCTGGAACAATTTGAGCAGGAAAATAAATAATGCTGGTAATTGATTATAACACATTGAATAAGATAGGAATTCATGATTCCACAGTGATATAAATAACAAGGATGCTATTTAAGCCAATATCTGAATGAAAAGAAGAAGCCGCTGAATGAGAAGAGTCATGAGAATTCCAGGCAGTGGGAACAGCTAGGACAAGGGTTCCTTGGTTAAGATGACCTTGGCATGTTTGAGAAACAGAGAAGGGCAGCATGGCTGAGGTATGCATAGTGGGCACATGAAGAGATATATGAGATAAATGGAGGCATTGAGAGGGTCTAGAGCAGGTAAAATTTATAACCAACACAAGAATTTTGGGTTTTACTCCCAGTGTCATATGAAGCCTTTGGAATGTTTTAAGCATGCTCTGGTTTAGATTTTTTTTTTTTTTAAGACATTTCTCTGGCTTCTGTGTAGAGAAAGGATTATAATGGTGCAAGAGTGGAGGCAAAAAAATTAATTGGGAAGTTATTGCAATTGTTCAGTCTAGAGAGGATGATGGCATGTGGTAGAGTGGTGGTACTGGAAGTGGAAAAAGTGGGCAGTTTAGGGATGTATTCTGAAGGAAGTGTTGACAGTTTTTGCTGATAGATTTGACATGGAAAAGTAAAGAGAAATTCAAGATAATTCCTAGATTTTTGGCTTCAGTAGCTAAGTGGATATCAGGGCTGACTTGGGATGATTTGGAGAGAAGCAGATTTGGGGGGTAAGAAATATCAGCAGTTCTGTTCCAATAGACACGGTAAGTTTGAGCTCCTTATCAAACGTCCATGTGATGATGTCATGTAGACAGTAGCTATAGAAAATCTGAAATTCTAAGCAAAGGTCAGAGCTACTGACACAGATTTGGTAGTCACTGGTGTGCAGGTTATATTGAAGACCTTAAAGTTAGATGAGATCACCCACAGGAAAAAAAATATATTGCTTGGTATTAAAAGAGGACCCAAGAATGTGCTCCAGAAACCTCCAGCCCCTAGAGATCATCTATCTAGCAGGGAAGAGGAGCCAGCAAAGGAGACAGAGAAGGAATAGCCAGTAAGGTAGGAGGAAGATGAGGAGTATGTGGCATCATAGAAGTCAAGATTTTTTTTAAAGGGATTTAAAAAATTAAGAGCTGTCATATAATGTAAGACCACTGGATTTGGTAACATGAAAGTAATGGTGCCCTTGACAAGAGCAGTCTCAGTAGGAGAAATGGGGACAGAAACCCAACTGGAATGAGTTACACAGAGAATGTGAGACAAGGATATAGAGACAGCAGTTTTAGGCAACTCTTTAAGATTTGCTAGGAAGGGGAGCAGAGAAATGGAGTCGAGGAGGGTTTGTTTTTTATTTTGTTGTTTAGACAGGAGATATTGGAGCACATTTTTTGCTCTAGTTGTGTATCCCCTAGACAGAGTAGGGACATTTGTGATGCAGTGATACAGGAGAAGAGATATTTGCAAGAGTTAATTAACTGAAAAGTAAGGGGACAGCTACAGAGTGCAAATCAGTCTTTGATAGGATGAAGCAAGGACACTTTATTATGATATAAGGTGGGAAGGGAAAGAGTATGTATATATTAACTGATGGAAAAAATAAGAGAATTCCTATCTGGCTGCTTCTGTTTTCCCAATGAAGAATGAGACAGAGTCACAAGATAAGAATAGGGAGAGGGTGAGGAGGAGAACATATAAAATAGTAACTTTGGAGAGTGGGAAAGTGAAGTGAATATGATTGCTGCTTTGTTGAATGTCCATTTGAGATTTGAGACCAAGAGTTTAAAGTGAGAACAGTCAGCACAGATGTGAGTTTTTCTCCAGCCAAGTGCCAGCACAGAGTAGGTTTTTATGGTTTTAACCAGGATTGAGGCTCTACCAGCCATGTTCGGTGGGGATGAGTATGCAAGAATTAAGGATATTAATAATGTCCATAATGCTGAAACATGGCATTTAACCTGGATATGGAGGGAATTGAGGGCACTAGTGGACGTGATTGAAAGTGATGGTCAGTGATTTGGAAAACTCAACAAGGTCAATAAACTGCTAGTGAGTACTAAAGCAGGTGAGCTAAAGGACAGAAGGAGGGGGTCAGGAGTATGGTCTTGGGAGTGGATAGCCATGGAAGGTCAAAGAACAGATCATTCGTTGAAGAACTGAAGGCCAAGTTTAATTACAAGATAAATTCATTCTGAAATTTGATATATCTGTTTGCTAAATGGGCTCTCTTTTTCCATGTTTCTCTGCTCCTTCCAAAGTCCAACATTAATAATTAGAAAAGAGTTAAACGTAAGTTAAATAATCAGGAAAAAAACATTTAGTCCTATTAAGTAAGTGGTGCTGATATGATTTGATTTTTAAACTCAATTGATTTTGTGTTACCCAGTAACCGAATTTTTCCCTACAGAACTCTTTTCTCAAGTAACACACTTTGGAAAACGCTGACCTAATCCTTTTGGTTAGGAGAGCACAAAGATCTTTATAAAAGTTACTTTGTAACTAGATCTCTGGGGTAGATCAGTTGGTTAATATATACATAACGTTTTTCCCTCCACCATGAGTTTCACAAATGGATAAAATGATTTACCCCATTTGTGTTGGCCTCACCAAAACTGGGAACAAATTCCAGTTTGCACATCTTAAACCAATCACTTGATAATCAAAATGGGGTTTTAATTGACTGATAAGTAATTTCACATCTCTTTAGCTATTTTCAGGGCCAGCTTCATGGACATGTGACACAGGGTTCCGTGTTCAGAAGGGAGCCCACACTTGGGGCTTTAATGCTCTGTGATCACTGTCTTGAAAATTCTTAATAATTTTATCTTTGTAAGTGAAGTCCAATGGGGCAGTGAAGTATTCGCCAGGGACTGGGGCCTCTGCTCACGTGTAGGCCCTCCTCCCACCACCTCCCTGCCTGCCCAGAAAAGGCTGTATGCCATCTCACCCCTCCACCCCTGCACTGTGACCTCTGCCAGCCCTCACCCCTGGCAGGAGGCTAGACACAAACACAAGGAGGGCCAGAGTTAGGGGCACACTTAGAGTGCACCAAGTTACACGGAGGATCCCCAGGCCTTTGTGAGGGTCTGCACTCAACACAGGAAAATCCTTGTGTTTGAAAGGAGGTGTTTTATTAGGTAGCAAATAAACACCATGAGAGGTGAGAGAGAGAGACCACAAAAGAAAGGAAAAAGATTTTTTCCTGATTTTGGACAAGACGCCCTGAAATTTCATTGTATACTGTGCCTACAAATTATGTAGCCAGCCCTGGCCATTTAGTGTGGATGATGGTGATGATGATGAAGAAGAAGAAGAAAAGGGGGAGGAAAGGGATAAGAAAGAAATGAAGACAAAAAGAATGCTTTTACTAAAAAGTTAATACTTTTAGAGCACTAACTGTAAGCCAGTGTTCAAAGTGCTTTGTTTCATCCTCTCAACAGTCCTTTGAGATAAGTCCTATAATTGCTCCATTTTACAGATGAGGTGAAAGTGAGGCCCAGAGAGGTTAAGTAATTTGCCTGGGGTCTCCCAGGTGGTAAGTGGCAGTGCCAGGATTCATACACAGCTAATCTTGCTCCAGAATCTATATTCTCCATGCCTTTCCCATTCCACCGCTCTGTATTTTTTATCAGTTATATATACTTGTACTTGTGTCTTTATTAACCTTGAAAGATGTTATTTTATATAGAACTTTCAGAATATGAATTCACTTTGCTTATGTTTGCCCTCCTATACATAAAACTTTATTTATTACTTAATGTAAGGATTGTCTTCAGCTTTAGTAACTCACACCTAATGCAAGTGTTGAATAATCTTAACTCTAGTGTGAAGTGAGAGTTCTGATATTTAAAATGTTATCTTTACAAGTATAGGCAAGCATAATTTATTTACTCACCAGTCATTATCTCAGCTGAGGACATGGGACTGCACTTGACCTGGAGCCTTAATGTAGACAATCGTCACCACATTTCCTAAATTCTGGAACTAGGTATTTACACAAGACAGGACCTTTATGCAAATGAGCCATTAGGACTCAGGCAGGATCTGGAGCTATAATTCAGCAGAGGGTAAAGGGAAGCCTGACAAAGAAGTCCATGATGCTAGACTCCTATGTGGCCAATGTTTTTGTATAAGTTTCTTTCCAAACTACTGGCTTTCATCTCTACAACCACCAGCTTTCCTGGGGCCCTCTGGTGTCTAAGGCCTCTGGATTCCCTGTTATGGAATTTTCTTCTCTTTGAGAAGGGAATCATTTCCTCATCAGACATTGACACTCTTTATAATCTGTGCTGGATATATGGGGTTGGTGTTAACATCAAGATTACATTAAAGAAAAAAAAATGTAGTAAAGACTTATAGAGGGGAATTATTTCCATTAGAATAAATATTAAAAAGTGTAGCTACATTACCAGATCCCTGCCACCCAAAAACTTTGATCAATTAACACTGTCTCCAAACACATGGAATAACACTTGAAATAGACTATGTAAATAATAAATGAAGAAGCAAACACCAGAGTGATCACTCCTACGTTTATGGTGCTAATCCTGGGCTTGCTGAGGAAATTGTAGGGCGTTTCTGAATAGGGTTGGGCAGTGGAAAAGAGTCAGGTAGAGGATTCAACCATATCCACCTCTGTCAACTCCAAATGGATACACAGGAGACCACATGCGGATTGAGAGCTGGAAGTGGCATTTCCATGAAGCCCTAAAGTTGTAGTCTCCTCTTTGTCCTTTCTTCAGAGAGTAACAAAGAAAATGCTATCTACCTTCCACTAGAAATATTGAGAATCACAGGAAAACACACCTTCACTCTTTACCCAAGGCTGCCCTGTAATTTACTGATATTGGTAAAAAAAAATACTCCAACTTATGGGTAAAGGTAAATGAGTGGTACAAGTAAAGAATAAATAAGGCATACAGGGATTAATATGTAAGACACACAAGTCCCCTTGGCCTCACCAATGAGCAAAACCCAATATTACTTTTTCAGTTGCCCTTTGACCCAGAGGCCTTCTCTGTGGACCAGGTAATATGGCAGACCTAATAGGGGATGCCTTTTTCTTCCTTCCCTCCCTGAGCTTTTACCCTATGGCTCCTTGTCCTTCCCAAGTTAGGGCCCAGGTCTTGAAGTATGTTCTAGCCCCTGACCTCAAAGATACTAGAAAAGAGGATAGGAATGACCTCATGTGTCAGTCTGCCAAATGAATTAGCACATTTTACATACAGATAAGCTGCTTCCTTTAGTTGAATTGATTGAAATGCCGCAGGTAAGAATGTCAGCCCCAAATCGAAATCAGTTGAGTAGAGAATTCTGACTGGGAGGACTTGTCTCGCACTTTTCATTTTTCTACCCCACATAATCATTTCAAGATACCACATTATCAATCTGCAAAAACCTAAGCAATTAGATTTCCATGAACTATGAAATCTCTCCCTCTCCAATATAGCAGCTTAGAATTTAGAATGGTATCATGTGTCTCTTCTAAGGGTCCAGTACTCTGTGCAATTAAATACAGGACATTTTTGGCACAATCCCTGGACCAGAAACTGTTCCTGCCTCTCTTCCAGCCTGAACATGCCCTCTAGGTCAAGCCAAGGGGTCCAGTTCTTCTCTGGGGCAAGTCTGAGAATGAGGCCCTATGGAGAGTCAGTGGGGTTGAAAATATTTGTATTGTCATACATTTTTTGAAATAATGCCTCCATTTTCGATTTAACCCACTAATACCTCAAAGTGAGCAGTATACCTACTTTGAAACTTAGAAAAGAATTTCACGTACTCTTACAAATAACACTTATTTTTGCAACACACTTTTTGCTGGAATGGCTATTGCTAGAATATCTGCATCTTGTTTGCTGCAGCATCATTATTGCCACCTGTTTTTGGAACCAATAGATTGCAGATTGGCTCTGTCAGTAATACAACCTTCACATTTCATATTGAACATCCCTCTGTGGTCATCTGAACTGAGGGAGTGAGCTTAATATCAGAGAATTCATAGAAAAGAAACATAGACTGTGATAATTGCAATGTCAGAACCATTCCAAACTTAAAAAAAAAAAAATCCTAGGGGTAAATCCCTAGGGATAAATCCTAGGGATAAAAACTAGATAACTTCATTTATCTGGAAAAATTGGCTGGAAATATTAAGGATTTATTAGAAAATACCACTGTTATGATATTACTGGCAAATTCCAGAAGTGTATTTGAAACTTTTGAAAAATGGGTCAGAGTCTTAAGTAGGTTCTGGGTCCAATCTTCCTCTGCTAATGGCTGGCTTTGCCTTGTCGTTAGAGACCAGTGTTTCAAATATTAAATGACCGTCTACATTGTGTGTTCAGTTAGTGCTGCGGTGACCCATGTGGGACTCAAGAAATGTAAGATGCAATCCTCCTAAAGGTACTTAAAACTGAAACAAAGAAATTAGTGTGACACATGCTGAACAATGATCTCAAACACTCTGTACATTATTATTAATAAACATGTATCAAAGAGTTACTAATGTGCAATGCACTGTGCAAAATATTTACATGTATCCCCTAACTTAATCCTTGCAATATGGCAGTGAAGGAAGAGGATACGGAAACTAGGAGGTAGAATATGGATATGCTCCATACCACATATTTCTGGATTGTGAAGCTGAGCTGCAAACATGTCTGTCTGAATAAGTACAAAGCCATTGCTTTTAGCTCCTGTGTTCTTCTGCCTCCTGATGCACATAGCCCAGCATCAGCTATTGGTCCTGCAGGAGCTCAGAGAGGCAGGAAGTCAAGGATGTTAGGAAGATGCCTCTTCCCCTGCCCACCCAAAGTGTGTTTTGAAGTTTGAAGTTTATGGGATGCCCCAAGTGGAATAAGGGAGAAACCAACTGTTTGCTCTTTGACACATGGGAAACAGCCAGAAATCCATCTTTGATTCAGAGGCTGTCACTGCTGTGCCCACTCTGGTTCCATGCTGCTGGGGATTTCTCCACATTACACTCTCATAGGATAATCTGACTCCCGTACACAGCATTTCTCAACCTTTTCCTGTGAGATGGCAGTTTAGCACTGTGCAGTGCGGTGGGGGAAACCGAAGCACAGACACAGGCAGCAAAGAGCAGATAATCACCAGATAAATAGGGGATGAGACGGAGTGGATCTTATAAAACATGGGGTCTTTTGTTCCTGCCAAATACCTATATGGATATCAATTCCGTAAGTAGGCCAGCTTCTTAAATCATGACTTATCTTCAGAATGAAAAGTGGGCACTAGATGAGAGGCAAAGTTGTAATTTATTGCTGGCCCTACAGTGGGCCAGCTCTTTCGACAACTTTGCAAGACAAGTATTTTTATCCCCATTTTAAAGATTAGGATATTGAGGCTTGGAGAAGCCCCAGGCGCCCAGCTGCCTTCTACCACAAGCATTCTACACTGTGAATCAACGAGAATTTTTTAAAGTATTTTTAAATGTAACCACAGCAACAGCTGTTGAATCAACTGTGCTGTACTAAGCAGCAGAAACGTCTGCTATAAAATAGTAACTCTGCCAGTTACCTCCTAAGAACGATGAAATGCCCTAGATGAGTAAATCTCTGAAACCACATCCTGGGGACTTCTCAGGCCTTGCTGCTAAGCTAAAGCCAGCCTGGTGTGGCAGGGGTGGCTTGAGATGCCCCATGTGTGCAGACACTGCCAGGATCTGCCTGTGTGTTTCTGTAGCATTCATTGACTCCTAACAAAAACAGCATTTAACTCTCGAGCCTCTGATCCTGATTGCTTTTCCTCTTTCTTTTTTCTTCAGCTTTGAGATCCAAAGTTAAATGATAAACTATTTATTACTGACAGCCTTTACTCCCCAGCCCAGCAGTCTCCCAGGTGATGTGCTCAGCTCAGGTTTTCCCAGGCACCATCAGGCATATCTGTGGCTCCAGTAACTCTTGTGTTTGTCTGCAATTGCTCCAGGCAGATGTCTGAAAATCACCCATTGACAGATTTATGTTCATCAACCTCTGAACCACCCTCCACCCCCACCCCCAAACCGTGGAGTACTCGTGGGTGAAAGCACTTGGAGGCCAAGCGCACCAAGTCCTCTCGTGCACATGCAAAGCTAAGACATGGAATTGCAATGGCATCCCGCCTGCCTGCCCTCCCTCTGCTATGTTTCCTTATAAACCCAGGCTCCTCGGCAACACACGTTTCTCTGGCCTGCTTTCTTCCCAAGATCTGGAAAGAGTTCGGTCTCCAGGCTTTTGAAACAAGATTAAAAGGTCTCTTTTACAGCACTCTCAGAAAAACTCCTCAGAGGAAACGTGGTTGGCAGGTAGAAAAACCGGGACCTGTCTCCTTGAAAATCACAGCTGTGTTATCTTTTTCCTCCACTGATCACTTCCAGATTATCATTCAGGGCAGCCAGCCAATCAGCCCGCCCTCTGTGTCATAGAGCCCGTCTCTGGCAACTGCTCATTTCTCCTCAGAAGGGAACATGTTTGAAGACGTGTAGCCGGGCGATGTGCGGAGCCCAGGGAGGGAAAACTTGTGAGTGTGCCCTTGCCACGGCAAGTCGGCGCACGAACGTGAATCAAGCGCTAGCGAAGGCAGGAAGTTTACCAGAGCCTCCAGACAAGACCAAACACAAAAGAGTCCTTTCTCGGAGGAAAGAGGATTGAAACTGCAGGGGAAAACAAAATAAAAACACAACCCGTGTGAACCTCACAATGATGAAATCTGTTGTCGGAGAACAGAACCCTTTATTCAATATCTCCTGCCTGACTTTGACGAACAAATTCTTTGCAGAGCCCCACTGGAAGCATCTTCTTCCTCAGGATTCTCTGGCATCTGGCCACCACTCAGGTCTGACCTAAGGGAGTGTTTAACAAAAGTGATTAACCTCTGCTTTGGACAACTGGGGCAAACAACCCTCATCATGACTTCTCCAGAAAGATTGGTCACATTGAGACCTTGGCTAGGTCAGAGTCTGTTCAATGAAGTTCTTTAAACTGGCAGCATTGTAGTAACACAGGCTTATGGGGGGAAGATTTGCGCTGTATTTCTTGTTCATAGTAACAGTGCAAACAAATTGTGGCCCCAGGAAGTCACTGTTTTGGCAAGAATCATCAGGAAATTGACATATACATACAAACCAAATTATGTTCCACACCTGCTATGGGCTGGGACCACACAAAGCACCAAAGACAATGGCTCTCCTACCTTCTATAGCAGCTCCCAAATTGTGCCTTGTGGGATACCAGTGTCACACAGGTTGTTAATAATCTTGTCATTAAAATAGGTTCCTACCACTGGAATAAGTTTAGAAAATGCTTCCTTAAGCAAAGTGGAACAGGTGTCATTACTGTTGGGCTCTTCACAGACCTTAATATGCTAATACACTTGTTTGTAGCATCTGCCAAATGTATCTACCCTAGAGCCCTTTTTTTCAAAACATCCTAAGATTTAATTGGACCTCAGTGATCCCGGGAACAGAGTTTGGGAAGAATTGCTATCGGCTCTCAGTAAAGAGATGGTGGAGACCTGGGGCAATATTCCTTTTCAGAAAGTGACCATCTGGTTTTCTTTCCCTTGGGGTAAGTATGTCACTGCTCATCGACCCTTACCCCAGGGTGTCTGAACTGTTACAGAGGTGTGTGTTGGTCAGCAGGCTGAGCATGCTGAGTGTGTCATATGTAGCATCACATTACATCTCATAACAATCCTTGGGGCAGTTATTACTTGCCCATATTTGAAGGACAATGAAAATGAAGCTCAGAGATGTTAAGGTCTCAAAGGAGTGGCGCTTCAGAGCTCTATACCTAGAGGGACAAAGATTAACACCCTATTAGCAACAGCAAGAAATCAACTATAGGGACTTCCCTGCTGGCACAGTGATTAAGAATTCACCTGCCGGGCTTCCCTGGTGGCGCAGTGGTTGGGAGTCCGCCTGCCGATGCAAGGGACATGGGTTCGTGCCCCGGTCCGGGAAGATCCCACATGCCGCGGAGTGGCTGGGCCCGTGAGCCGTGGCCGCTGAGCCTGCACGTCCGGAGCCTGTGCTCCGCAGCGGGAGAGACTGCAGCAGTGAGAGGCCCGCCCTGGTCCGGGAAGATCCCACATGCCACAGAGCAACTAAGCCCATGCACCACAACTGCTGAGCCTGTGCTCTAGAGCCCTCAAGCCACAACTACTGAGCCTGCGTGCCACAACTACTGAAGCCCACGCGCCTAGAACCCATGCTCCGCAACAAGAGAAGCCACCGCAATGAGAAGCCTGTGCACCACAATGAAGAGTAGCCCCCACTAGCTGCAACTAGAGAAAGGCCGCACGCAGTAACGAAGACCCAACGCAGCCACAAAATAAAATTAATTAATTTTAGAAAAAGAAATCAGCCATCTTGTCTTGGGCTAAGCGTCAAGATGGGCAATGAGGACAGTGTCATCTCCAAGAGAAAAATGCCTAGTTGCCTAAACAAAATTTCCATCCTTTGAATGCAAAAGAGCACTGTCATTTCACCTTAAAGTGTTTTCCTAAAATATGTCTGATTTAACAAGGCTGTTGTACCTCTAATTATTAATTAGGATTTTCCACCAAATATGCGTGAAACAACATCTGTCATCTTTCCTCACATAGCTACAAGAATCAGCAGGATAGAGTCACTTCAGAGACAGCAACTACCTACTCTTTCCTTGGAAACATAGATGTTTCCTTAAAAATGAGGCACTGGTTGAAGCTCCACTAAAAAATCAGCCCCTAATAATTCTTTTCTGAAACATTCTGCAAACTTTTATGGGGGTTGCTTTGGCATGGCCAGTATTTTTTCAGTGGTGTCGAGGTTTTATGCTTACCTATTCCTATTAAAATTATATATTTCTGCAGTTCCCAATAAAACTCATTGTATGGTATGCTAGAATAAATCTCAGAATCTCCCTCCAGTGCTAGAAACTTTCAGATATATGTCTATTAAAATTTTATTTCTTGAGCAAGTTGTATGGGTGCCAAAATATGCATTTAATTGCTAGAATGGTCATAAGTCCACAAAACTGTGGTAGAACCATCAAGGAGCACTGATTTGTCCATCACTAAAAATCCATATCCATCACCTGGGAGTAGCTATTCCAGTCTTCCAAAGGAATTTCTGAAGTGGCTGTTCACTTGGGTGTCTCCTACTCCTGAAACACATTGGACACTCAAAATATGTTTGCTCAATTGAAGTCGTTATCCCAGGAATAGAAGACCAGATTTTTTCTCCATAGAATGGCTGAAGGTTTTTACCATATCTCCAGAGTACCAATACAGTCAGGTTCTCTTTTACCTTTAGAATAGTGAATCACAAACCAAAGCTAATACAAATGCTTTTTGTTAAGTCTGGAATGAATAATTTTTAACTCTACTGTCAAAGAGGCAAAATGAAGAGCTTATGGATAAAATGGGAGGAAGACAGATTTCAGACTAATATCATAAAGAACTTTCTAGCAGATTGTATGTCACTGTAACAGGCTATCAGAAGATAGAAGAACAGGCTCATGAGGTAGGAAGTTCTTTGTCTCTGGAGGTATTCAAGCATTGTCTAGATCAGCGATTCTCAAAGTGTGGCCCCCAGACTAGCAACATCACCATCACCTGGGAACCCATTAGAAATGAAAATTCTCAGGCCCCATCTATACCTATGGATTCAGAGACCCTGGGGCTGAGTCTCAGCAGTCTGGGTTTTAACAACCCTTCCAGGAGATTCTGATGTCCACTAAAGTTGGAGAAACTAGCCTAAACTACCACTTGGCAAGAATAATACAAGGAGGATACAACCAGCAGATGACTAATTGGACTGGATGGCCATTCAACCCTGTAATTTCAGGAGTGTAATAAGGTTCGCTGGCCTGCACTATTTCCTTTTTGGAAATGAGGAACCAAAGGCCTACCAACACTCGCGCCTGACCCCTGGGTAGCACTCTGAATTATGTAAAGGAACTGAGATACATTATCACAGCTGTTGTAAATCCTGACATTCAAATCTCCTAAAGAACTTAAAAAAAAAAAAAAAATACCAGTACCTGGCCACCCAGAATCTCTAGAGACGGGCCCAGGCCTAACTTTTACCAGGTCCTTTCACATTAAGTATCTCATTTAGCCTCCAAAATAATCTTATGAGATAGGTATTATTACCATCCTCATTTTTACAGATGAAAACTGAGGCTTGAAGTGGTCGAGTGCCTTGTCCATTTTCAAAGAGCCGGTAAATGCCTGAACTGGGATTCAAACACAAGTCTCAACACCCATACTCTTTCTCCTCTAGGCACTTCTCTCCTCCTTCCCACTTCAGAGACCTTCCAGATGCAGGTGGTCCCCCAAGCCCTCTGGCTGCACAGGTCTTATCACAGAAGCCCCCAGCTCATGCCCACCATTTCTTGCAGCTCTCTACCTCTCTGTACCCTCCCCTCTATGAAATACTGATGCTGGGTGTTTTATTCCCTCACAAAGATGCTTTTAGTTGGCCACCCCCAAACCCATCCTCCATGAGCAAAATAAGAGGCTGTCTTTGGGTTGTGGTATGAGGGTGACCAGAAGACCCTTATAAGCCAGCTGGGCACTGGTAACTAAAATTCTACTATTCTCTCAATTATAAATATTTTCATCCCCTAAAATGAAAGTGAGCCCAAACGAGGAGCACATTAAGTTGGTAATGGCCAATGACATCTCAGAGTCTGAATTCACTAATTAGATCTTTTCCAACTCTAAAGAGGTCTCTATGTGAAGTAGAGGAAGAAAGAGATACAGGGAACAGAGATCTTCCAAGGAGGACTGGCTTTGAAAGAGGTGGAAGGATGGAGGTAACAGCCCACAGCCTCATGGGAAGTACAAAGGGCCTGTGGAAGGGGCCACATGAGCAGGGAAACTGTCACTGAAAAGACAGGGATGAGGACAGCAGAGACAGAGCCTGACACTCGAGGATTTTGCTGAGGAGAAGGTTCTGGTCAGTTCCTCCACGCTCTGGTTGTTTTAATCAGGGTCTTTAATTACAAGCAGCAGAAGTCCAGGGAGGTGATGTAACTTGCCCAAGGTCACACTGAGCAGGCATTGGCAGAGCCAGATCCAGCTCCCAGGGCTCCTGACATCCTGGTTTTCTAAAGGAATGTGTCTTGACATGGAACTGAGTCAGAGTCCGTGGGGAACTGAGGAAAATTAAAGAAAGAGACCAAGCACATCAGTGGCTACACTCACTTACTGGAGTAAAATATAAAGTACATTCTATGTGACAAAAAAAATTTTTTTAATTTAAAAGGAAGACAGCTCCAAAGGTCTGTTTCTTATCGACGTTCCAAAGATGAGTGACCAAGGGACCAAAGAGGTATTTTCAAAGAACTGCATAAGGTTTTAACTGCTCAGTTTAGACGTGGCCACAGCTAAAACTCTGCATATTTCTTTGAAAATAGGTCCTAAGGGTCCACGAGCACATGAAAAAGGAACTTAGAGAGAGAAACAGCACCTGCCTTCCTCATGTGGGAAGCCAACCGAGGGGTGCCTGGTCACAATGCTATTTGCAGTGTCTCCTTAAATGCTGCTTAGCCCCACTCTCACTTGTCTCACAAGAACACTTTTTTATTTTTATTTTTTAAATTGAAGTATAGTTGATTTCCCATGTTGTGTTAGTTTCAGGTATACGGCAGAGTGATTCGTATTCTTTTCCATTATAGGTAATTAAAGATACTGAGTATAGTTCCCTGTTGTATACAGTAGGTCCTTGTTTACCTACTTTATATATATAGTAGTATAGATATGTTAATCCCAAACTCCTAATTTATCCCTCCCCCACTTTCCCCTTTGGTAACCATAAGTTTGTTTTCTATGTCTGTGGGTCTATTTCTGTTTTGTAAATAAGTTCATTTGTATCATTTTTTTAGATTCCACATATAAGCAGTATCATATGACATTTGTCTTTCTCTGTCTGGTTTACTTCACTTAATATGATAATCTCTAGGTCCATCCATGTTTCTGCAACTGGCATCATATCATTCTTTTTTATGGCTGAGTCATATTCC
>NC_041218.1:49189910-49196330 GCF_002837175.3 Physeter macrocephalus
TGTCTGTGGGTCTATTTCTGTTTTGTAAATAAGTTCATTTGTATCATTTTTTTTTAGATTCTACATAAAAGCGATTTCATTTG
Source organism: Physeter macrocephalus (assembly GCF_002837175.3). Classification (NCBI taxonomy): domain Eukaryota; kingdom Metazoa; phylum Chordata; class Mammalia; order Artiodactyla; family Physeteridae; genus Physeter; species Physeter macrocephalus. Next base: position 49,189,994 of record NC_041218.1, read on the forward strand.
ATATTTGTCTTTGTCTGGCTTATTTCACTAAGTATGATAATCTCTGGGTCCATATGTTTTGCTGCAAATGGCATTATTTCATTCTTTTTTATGGCTGAGTAATGTTCCATTATATATATATATATATATATATATATATATACATGTATATGTACACACACACACATATATATAATGTATATATACACACATACCACATCTTCTTTATCCATTCATCTGTCGATGGACATTTAGGTTGTTTCCATGTCTTGACTGTTGTAAATAATGCTGCTGTGAACACTGGGGTGCATGTATATTTTCAAATTATAGTTTTCTCTGGAAAACTGGAGTGGGATTACTGGATCATATGGTAACTCTACTTTTTGTTTTTTTAAGGAAGCTCCATACTGTTCTCGATAGTGGCTGCACCAACTTAGATTCCCACCAACAGTGTAGGAGTGTTCCTTTTTCTCCACACCCTCTCCAACATTTATTATTTGTAGACTTTTTGATGATGGCCATTCTGACTGGTGTGAGGTGATACCTCATTGTAGTTTTGATTTGCATTTCTCTAATAATTAACGATGTTGAGCACTTTTTCATGTGCTTCTTGGCCACCCGTATGTCTTCTTTGGAGAAATGTCTATTTAGATCTTCTGCCCATTTTTTTTCCACTGGTTGTTTGTTTTTGATATTGAGCTGTATCAGCTGTGTGTATATTTTGGAAATTAGTCCCTTGTCGTTTGCATCGTTTGCGAATATCTTCATTTTGTTTATGGTTTCCTTTGCTGTGCAAAAGCTTTTAAGCTTAATTAAGTACCATTAGTTTGTTTTTGTTTTTATTTCCATTACTCTAGGAGACAGACCCAAAAAGATATTGCAGCAATTTATGTCAAAGAGTGTTCTGCCTATGTTTTCCTCTAAGAGTTTTGTAGTATCTGGTGTTACATTTAGGTCTTTAATCCATTTTGAGTTTATTTTTGTATATGGAGTTAGAGAGTGTTCATTTCATTCTTTTACATGTAGCTGTCCAGTTTTCCCGGCACCACTTGTTGAAGAGACTGTCTTTTCCCCATTGTATATTCTTGCCGCCTTTGTTGTAGATTAACAGATTGTAGGTGTGTGGGTTTATTTCTGGGCTTTCTATCCTGTTCCATTGATCTATATGTCTTTTTTAGTGTGCCAGTATTATACTGTTTTGATGACTGAAGCTTTGCAGTATAGTCTGAAGCCAGGGAGCATGATTCCTCCAGCTCCATTTTTCTTTCTCAAGATTGCTTTGGCTATCCAGGGTCTTTTCACGAGAACACTTTTTGTCTGCATTTAAAAATATCTGTTCTTTAAAAGAGGTTAAAGATACATAGCAACCAAATGTCTCATGTGGATCCTGATTCAAATAAAACAACAGTAAACATTTATTTTTGAGACAATGGGAAAATTTTATTATGGTCTGAATTTTAGATGATACAAAGTTCTTTTCTTTTTGTTAAATGTAATAATGACTTTGTAGTTTTTTGTAATGTCCAAATATTTTAGAAGCATATAGATGTGGAGGTATAAAATGACATGTTGTCAGTGTTTTAAAGTAATTCAACAAAGAAGAAAGGTGTGGGGAGGAATAGATGAAGCAAATGTGGTAAGATCTTAACAACTGGGTAAACATACTTTTGTGTATGTTAGAAATTTTATAATTAAATAACCTTATACAAATATATATGTAAACATGTTAACTCTGCTCTTAAAATTACTCCTGAGAGCAAAAAATTTATATCAAACTCTTAAAGTTTCATATTTGAAAAGAATGTTAGACCTTATCCAGTTCACTCCACCCATATCTGTTTCCCAGATGAGGGATCTGAGATCCCTCCAAAGCTCTTCCAGTTCTTTAGTGTTTCAGCCAGGACCAGAATCTGGTCCTTCTGACTCTCAGGCCAAAGCTCCTACACCAAACAGCCATCCAAAAACTGTGAAAACATTGCTTTCATGTCCTTGTGTTATAAACTCTGGGACATGTGACCTTGCTGTGATTATTTTGCAGAAGTGAATCTGGTGGAGGGACAAAGGAACACCTCCTTTCTCATTCTGGGTAAATTTTTGCATTAAATTAGTCTCTCGCATTCTCCCTAGACTTACCCACCCTGCTCTCCCTTCCATACTTTCCCCATCCCCCCAGGACTCCCCATTGTCCAGCCTCTTTGCATCCTTTGCTGCTTTTGAGCTCATGCTGCATTGTTGAGGCATCTGTGTCCAATCTCCAATGTGTAGCTCCTCCTGCTGAAATCTGGCTTAGTTTCAAAGCCCAGCACAATTCAGCCACCTCCATGGAGTCTTTCTCCTCCAGTGGAAAGTGTTTTCTCCCTTCTCTGGATACCCCCAGCCCTTGGTTTGAGCCTCTGTTGTGGTCCATATTGCCTTCCTTCTTGCTGGTTAGGCACATGTATATCCCTACTCTTCTGACGGTCTCATGTCAGGCATGCTGAGACTGCAGTGGCAGAAATTAGAGGGAAAAGGAGGAGCCAGGACCCAAGAGGCCCACGTAGAGCCAGAAACTATCATCAGGGAGATGGCTCGCTCTGGAAATGACAAGCAAAGGAGGTGGAGCTTTGGGCCAAAATCCAAATGTGATCTCCAATGGGTATGAGGAAGCTTGAGCTTTTCCTGACAGGAAGAATCAGAATCCAAGAGGAGCCAGCCTCAGAGCTGGAAAGGCTCTTCTGGCATTGGCAAAATCCAGTCAGGTAGCTCAGTAATTGGATGGCAGGGCAACACCAGCGAGGCTGGAGAAGCTGGAGAGGGTTAAGCAGGATGTCAGCTAAGAGGCCTGGGTCAAGGACAAGCCTTTACTCTGGCAGAGGATAGTAGGCGTGAATCAGGAGCACCAGCCAAAAGCCAGGCAAACCAGCTGGCATATGTGGTGGGATGAGGAGAAAAGAGGATACCTGGAGGCTAAGGCTGTGTGGGCAGGTGCCCCAGGCTTGTTAATGCCACTCACATTGATTGAGCACATACTCTGAGCCAAATGCTGGGGATACAGGCGTGTATTCATCACCCTTCTCCAGAGAAACAGAGCCATAGGATGTGTGTGTATATATAGAGAGAGAAATATTTATTATATGGAATTGGCTCACACAGTTATGGAGGCTGGCAGGTCCAAAATCTGCATGGTGGGCTGGCAGCCTGGAGACCCAGGAGGGCCGATATTCCAGTCTGAGTACAAAGACAGTCTGCTGTAGAATTCTTTCTTGCTCAGAGTTCTATTTTTTGTCATTATTGTTCTATTCAGGCCTTCAGCTGATTGGATGAAGCCTACCCATACAATTACAGAGGGCAATTCTTTACTCAAATTCCACTGATTTAAATGTTAATCTCACCTAAAAATGCACTCAAAGAAATACCCAGAATAATGTTTAACCAAATATCTGGTGGCCCACCCAAGCTGACGCATAAAGTTAACCATCTAAAGGAGTTGGGTGGTTGAGGAAGAGTCTCAGCTAACTTCAGGAACTGGAAGACTAATGATAGGCCTTATACCTGGAGGAAGATGCAGGTCCTGATATGATTCCTGCCATGGTCAGGAGACAGTTGGCCCAGGAGCTGGTGGGGCTGGACCTGAAGATGGCTGTAAGGGCTGGCTCATATCCCTTCCCAGCCTCAGTGTCCTCCTCTGCAAAATGGGGACATATAAAAGAATAACACAGTAAGCACATAGAGAGCACTTAGTAAATGATAACTCTTATAACTAGTATCCAGTTTGACAGTTGGTGGGTTTCTGCTGTCTATAGACATAAACAGCAACTGCTACAATTAGTTACACTTTGGCTGGTTGCAGCTAGAGCTCCTGGAAGGAGTCTAGCCTCCTCAAACAGGTGGCACAAAGTTATCATGCAGGGATATTCACTGCAACAATGGTGGTAATAATGAAAAACTGCAATTAACCTAAATTGCTATGAGTGCCAGAATGACTAAATAAAAGTAAGTTATAGAAAAGAATGATGCTGTTTTTGGTTTGGGGTTTTCTTTAAGATTTTTTTTTTTTTGGAGCATTTTTTTAAAGTCTTTATTGAATTTTTGTTACAATATTACTTCTGTCTTATGTCTTGGTTTCTTGGCTGTGAGGCATGTGGGATCTCAGCTCCCGGACCAGGGGTCAAATCCACGCCCCCTGCACTGGTAAAGTCCTAACCACTGGACCACAAGGGAAGTCCCAGAATGATCTTGTTTTTGAAAAAAAGAATTTTGTGTATGTCATGTTCATTTATACACATATGCAGGTACACATGCACACATATACAATGTTTTAGATGTGTAGACAAATATCGAGATAGATTCCCACATAACATTAGTTGTGACTTCTGAGGAAACTTTATATACTTTTGTATCATTTGAATTAGTTGACAAGTTAACATATTATTTCATCAATCAATCAACCAATAAGTGAATGAGTGAATGAATGAATGAATAATGGTTCTGCACCCAATTCCAATGTGTTTTCCCTCACCACCAAGCAATTCTCCAACACCGGCTACCTGTCCTACCATACAGCTCAATTCTGACACTGTCTACCGAGAGATGGCATCAGATCCCACAGGTTAAAGGCTCAGTCCTACAAGAGAGCTCCCACCTTTCAGATGCCAATTGCACGTCCAGGTTGTTACTCGTGCTTTTCAGACCCGCTGGCTATAGATTGGAGGTTCTAACTGCCCCCTCCTTGAGTTCAATTACCTTGCTAGAGTGGATCACAGAATTCAAAGAAATATTTTACTTACTACATTACCAGTTTATTATAAAAGGATGTAACTCAGGAAGAGCCAGATAGAAGAAATACATAGAACAAGGAATGGGGAAAGGGTGCTGAGCTTCCATGCTCTCTCTGATTGGGTAAGCCCCCCCAAATCTCCAAGGTTTCATCAACCCAGAACCTCTCTGTACCCTCTCCACTTGGGCTTTTATGGAGGCTTCATTACTTAGGCATTGATTAAATCACTGGCCATTGGTGATTAATCTCAAACCCCTCTTTCCTCCTCAGAGGTCAGGAGATGGGACTGAAAGTTCCATACTTCTAATCACAATGTTGGCTCCTCTGACAACCAGCCCCATCCTCAGGTGACCTAGGGACTTTCCAAAAGTCACCTCATTAACATAACAAAAGATGCTTTTTTATCACTGTCATCACTCAGGCAATTCCGAGAATTTTAGGAGCTCTGTGCCAGAAACAGGGTGAGGACCAAATATATATATATTTTTATTATAAATCACAATATCACAATGAAAAAGTCTATTAAAATAAAATAGTGAAGTTTTAAGGTAAGTCAAGAAACAGGTGATATTCACCATGAAGGCTAACACTGAAGAGGCCAGAAAAGGATGGGCAAGTGTTGCTACTGGGAGATATGAATGGATGAATCACCAAAAATTCAATGAAGTCACTTCAGGAGGCCTCGAAGTGTCAGCAAGTTTATTCCTGTGGTTCCATTCGTCCCTGTGTCACACAGGAAAGCCCAAAGGGAAGACTACAGCTTTGGGTTAAGTACTCATTCCTTCTCAGAACTGCTGGGGCAGCTGCCCTGAGCAACAGAGAAAATTCCAGAGGGAAGCTGTTTACTCTGACATCTGCCCTGATATTGAAGGAAACACAGTGCTGTCTTCCAGACTTTGTTCAGTAGTGGGAAGCAGGTTTTCCTGGGATGTTGTCTGAGGACACTCAGAAGAAGAAGGAAAGAACAAAAGGCTGGAAAAGAGAAGCCAAAAAGGTTGGAGGTGAGAACGCCAAGGTGTGGATTCAGAACTGTGTTCCAACATGATGAAAAGCAGGAGGGGTTGTGAAGGTGAATTGTAAAAGAAGGGATCTTGAACTTCACTGAAAGAGGGATGCTAAATATTCCTAAGTTATGTTTTAGGATCAGATGGCAACTCATAGCTTTGTAACTTAGAACAGGAGACTGGAGAAGAAAAACTTTTTAAAAAGTTATAGTTTGCCCTGTGTAATTTGACAAGCATGTTGCAAATTTAGGAAATATGAAAAAACTCTCAATGAAGGAAATCATATATAAGTATACTGCCCAGAGATAATCACTGTACATGCTGTGGTGAATATATTTCCAGCCTTTTATTTCTACAAATGTATACATGTTTTTTATCGAACTCAAAGTCATGCAGTATTTACTGTCTTATAGCCTGTTTTTTCCCGTGGAATAGTATATCATGAAAATGTTTCCATTCAAATGAATCTTCCACAATGTGAGTTTTTAATTAATTTATTTATTTTTGGCTGTGTTGGGTCTTCGTTTCTGTGCGAGGGCTTTCTCCAGTTGCGGCGAGCGGGGGCCACTCTTCATCGCGGTGCGCGGGCCTCTCACTG
>NC_041218.1:49196399-49228996 GCF_002837175.3 Physeter macrocephalus
GCGCAGGCTCAGGAGTTGTGGCTCACGGGCCCAGTTGCTCTGCGGCATGTGGGATCTTCCCAGACCAGGGCTCGAACCCGTGTCCCCTGCATTGGCAGGCAGATCCTTAACCACTGCGCCACCGCGGAAGCCCCCACAATGTGCATTTTAATAACTGTAAAGTATTCCATGATATAGGTATAATTTATCTTCTTGTCCCCAATTATTGGATATTTATGTTGTTTCTTCTTTTTTAACTTATAAATACTATTAATATTTACACATGCCTCTCGTTTTCTTAGAGATTTCCTAGGTGAAAGAGGTATGAACAAGTTTTCAGTTTTCCATAAACTTGCCTGGTTATACTTCAGAAAAGAACCAAGAGACACTTCCACCAGCGGGGTAGGAAAGTGCTTTTCCTTCCATCCTTCCAAACTCAGCAACACTGGGTATTAGCATTTGCTTAGGGGTGGGGGGTGGAGGAGGGAGGAAGCGGATGAAGAGGAGCAATTAAATAGGGAGAAAAGACAATAGCTTGTTTGAATGATGATTTCTTTGCTTACTTGTGAAGTTGAGCGTTTTCCACATGCTGGTCATTAGATGGATTTTCACATAGCCTCCAGTCCTATGATTGGGACAAGGAGTTGGAGGCTTGGTGGGAAAGGATCTCAGTGTAAAATGGAACCCGAGTATAGGAAACAGAGAATCCCGTGCATGTGCCCTCCAGAAGAGCAAACTTAGTTACTGAAGACTGATGTCCTAAGAATACCAGGTTTACAGAAGACCTAGACTAATCTCCTGACCAATGAACATCTGCCAAAAATCTCTCCCATCCTCAAGTCAGTGAACTTACTGCTTGGCCTCTGGCTGGACTTCCCCTCTTTGCACTCCTTACCCATGAATACAGCCAGTCCCAAACCTTCAAAGGTAGCTTGCTACAGTTTGCGTTTTCCAAATGGTAATTCCTCTGCTATTCCCGAATAAACTCACTTTCTGGTAGTTCGAGCTTGCCTCAGTTTACCTCTTTACTTAGGTTGACACTGAGATCATATCTTTAATAAAAGACTTTTAGGTAAAGAAAACAGGATGAAGCCCTCTGTTTATTCTTGCTATGGTTATGTACTATAAAAACACTGTTTCATTTGTGTGTTTGAGTAGGATTATAGCATTTTGAATGCCAATATTGGACTCATAAAAAAGCAGCTGTTCTTTTGAGCTATTTATTCTCTTATTAACAAGATTGCCTGATTTTTATATTAAAACTATATTTATTTTATTTCACTTTTACTGCCTATGTAAAGTAAATGGTATTTTTCTTTGCATTTATTTAAACTATTTTTGAACACTTGTGCATAAGATATTATAAAATCCAGTTAACATTAATCAGGTCCACATTTCTCAAATTCTTATTTGCAATGGCATTAAGTTAAATATGTATGTATATGTGTATATTTTGGACTGTTTCCATAAGGTTTTAGCGAGAAAGGCAAAACTGGATATTTATATCCTATTTTTTTTTACTGACTCATGGAAGTTCCAACACAATATACAGTTCCTATTCATCTTCAACAGCCATGCAAATATTTGTGTCAGACTGCCTAATCAGAAGGCATGTATGCATTTATTAGGTCTTCGTATATTTTTACATATGGCAAAGCTAGGACACCAAAGAGAACAGTCTCTCTACATAAAAATGCTGGAGGGTTAACTTGATAAAGGCTGAATAATTCCTCCCTCTTGATTATTGTTACAGTATTTTTTTTCTGTTACAGTATTTTTAAAGAATGTTTTATTGCTTTTTTCTTGTAGTAAAATGAAACTGTAATCATACATTACTTTGTTTTTCTATTGGGTTTTAGTTAACTGTGCCAGCCTGTAAGTGAGGGCCCAAATTTTCAACTGGCCTCAAAAATTATGCCTATGAATTGGGCCAGTCAGCTATTATATTTCTAAGGGCCAACAGCACTTACCCAAATAGATAAGGCTCACGATAGTTCTGCTTACTAAACAGATACTGTACAAACATGTGGGACTAGACAAGCTGCACATAATTCTAAGACTAGACTAGCAAATTAGATCTCTGCTCCGAATTTAAAAAAATAAGATCAGTGAGGGAAGATGGGGGAGCAGCTCTGTATTCTGCCATCATCTTGTAAAATAGCATAACGGCTTTCCCTTTCTTTCAAGTTTGATTTTTATAGGAATTTAATCACCATAATTGGTGGGCAAAGAAGAGGTGATTTCTGTAATTCTTGTGGGTCCAAAGTCAAACAGATGTGGTTTTCTGTTCTCCTAATGTGATTTTCCACATTGGTCTTTAAAGGTGGTGCTTTAGAGGCTGCTTTCTGTGCTGGAAAGAGGGGCTTAGCTCTCCATGGAAGGTGAAGGTCGTGCTTTACAAACTCCTTAGCAGGACAGTCAAGGCCCTTCCTGCCTCTCTCAGCCGTAACCCACCCCAGCCAAATCCCAGCTGTCTGAGGCTTTGGAAGAGGCATGAAAGCGTTCTGACTCTCAGTGTCTTCATCTATAAAATGAGGGGATTGGATTCAGCATCTAAGATCTCTTCCAACTGTAAATTCTATGAAATTGTTAAAAGAAAATCCCATGGTTTAGATAATTATATTCTATGTAGTTGGATTTTTTAATTAAATGTAATAAAAACACTTTAAGTTCACTGTAAATTTTAGCCTTTCTCTGTATGAATCAAGCAAACTAAGACAGATTTTCAACTTGTGATTTTCACTAAAGAGAATCATATATGATATCTTTGTTTCTAAAATAACTTGACATTAGTATTCTCAGTAGAAGCTAAAAATCAATTCGCCAAAACCCTCAAATTATTAATGAAATGCTTAATATAATGTGAAATAAGCAGCTTTTTTGCTGCTTCAAAGCTAAAGGATTAATATTTTAATGTGGTGTATAGGGGTATTGAAATGTCACGCTTCATTTAGCTTAAATAATTTTCAACTTAAATAATTACCACATTTTTAGCTTAAATAATATAACACATTTATTATAAAAGAAATTTTCTAATTCATTCAAATATTCTTTGACTTTACTTTTTAAAATTTCCAACCCAATCACGTTATTATTTTCTGAAGCAATTTCAAAAAACAGATCAGGGCTTCCCTGGTGGCGCAGTGGTTGAGAGTCTGCCTGTCGATGCAGGGGACACGGGTTCGTGCCCCGGTCCGGGAATATCCCACATGCCGCGGAGCGGCTGGGCCCATGAGCCATGGCCGCTGAGCCTGCGCGTCCGGAGCCTGTGCTCCGCAACGGGAGAGGCCACAGCAGTGAGAGGCCCGCGTATCGCAAAAAAAAAACAGATCAAAAATCTAAGTCCATTTAGTCACTTCCTGTTTAGCAAAGCTCCAAGGGATTTTGTCTCAAGATGAAAATTTTTTAAGAATAAACACCAAATCCAAAGAAACTTTTTTTTTGTTTTACTGACAAATAATTGACGGATATAATTGTATATATTTAAGGTGTACAATGTGATGATTAGGTATACGTATACATTGTAGAATGATTACCAAGATCAAGATAATTAACACATCCATCACCTCACATAGTTAACTCTTTTTCTTTTCTTTTCTTTTTTTTTTTTTTTTTAAGAAAGTGTTTCTGTCCCATTAGGCAATAACTCCCGGACCCCAGTCATGTCACCTCAGGCATCCTCCTCTTCTAGGGGGATACAAAACAAACACCAGCCCGACAAAAATTCATCTCAAGGCTGTATCTTCTAGAAATTAGAATGGTTTCTTTTCCTCTAGAGTACAGATTGCATTTAGACAATAGGGATCGTATTAAAATGTAGATCTTGATTCCATAGATCTGGAGTTGGACCTCAGTCTTAATTTCTAACTTAACTACTTAAAGCCTCCAAGCCAGCAGCAGCAGCATCACCTGGGAGTTTGTTGGAAATGCAGAATCTCAGGCCCAGCCCAGATTATTGGGGGATTATTTCCCAATGGGCTTTGATCGATTCTGAATTTTGCTCCCACACACCCTCACCTACAGTGAGTGGATTCTTCCCCCTCAGGCACTTTAAAAGCATGAAAGTCTCTTTCTCACAGTTGGACTACAATCGAAGGACAGCGGAAGCAACTGGTACTCTGATGTCAGGCCAACCTGAACAGTTCCAAATCAAAAAGGAAGTTTGACCAACTTCCAGTGGTTCTCAAATCTGTCCACACCTTAGAATCACCTGAAGAGCCTTTTAAAAAGGCCAAAACTTATACCATGCCTCAGACCAATTAAATCAGAATCTCTAGAGCAGTGGTTCTGAAATTTCACGAACATCTGAATCACTGAAGGGCTTGTTAAAACATAGGTTGCTGGGCTCCAAACCCAGTCTCTGATGCTGTAGGTCTGGGGCAGGGCCTGAGATTCTGCATTTTAACAAGTTCCCAGGTTACGCTAATGCTGTTTGTCTCTGGAGCACACTTAGAACCACTGCTCAAGAAGTCAGCCCTGAGTATCAGTATTTTTTTAAAAGCTCTTCAAGAGATTCCAACGTGCAGTCGAGTTTGATAACCACTGCCCTAGAGAAAGATGAGATGAGTATTAAAAAATGAGATTGATTTCTCATACATTTTGTGAAACCTGTTTCATCACATTAAATTACACACACTAACACTCAGCCAATTTTGGCACAGACTATCCACAGTTCCAAAACTTCTTGGCAAAATAAAATGTTCAGTGGGTTTTTTTAATGTGGGTCTTTTTCACCACATGTATATGAACCCCTTGAAAGCAGGGACTATGTCTTGAATACACCTTTTTACCCCTAGGTACCAAGCATAGGGCCTGGCACAAAAGACATGTTTAATAACTGTTTACAGGATTCAATCTATCTATCATCCACCAGGCACCAGTCACCTGGAGATGGGCATACGCTCTGTCAAGAAAAGGACACAATTGCCTGAAATTTTCATTTTTCACCAAAAGTGTATAAATGTAATCAAAACTTCTGAATGTTGCCACAAATATTAGGCAAGCAAATTCTCTTCTCACAGCCTGTGCAGTCAGCATGTAAACGTGATATCCTCAACAGGAGCTAGAGCTTGAGAGCCAGCATTAGGTGGGGAAGGTGGGAAGCATAGTCTGAGCAGTCCCCTTCAAGGTAATGGAGAGTCAAAGGTTGAGGAAGGGGAGCAGCCCTTTCTACATGACTGAAATGAAACACCTAAGGTTTAAAAAAAAAAAAAAAAAGCAGTATACAGAACAAAATGGATAGGGAATATGTCAGGGATCAAAAAGACAACATTAAAAGAAAAAAAGACAACACATTACATAAAAATGGACCTGGAGAAATTAGGAATCAATGAGTATTTACATTTAACTATAAAAATCTTAATAGTATAGATTCTGAACTGATTCTTATAATATGCACTATGCAAACGTATTATCATATATATATATATATATGAATCTACCCTAGCTCCTAAACTTTAGTAACACAGTGTTGCAGGATTGCAAAATATATCTATTTAATATTGGGTAAATGTTAAGCAAATGTGTATTGGTTCAAATTGCACATTCAATGCTAGTGAATAACTCTCCCCAAGGGCTTTAGGTTGCAAGAGCCGAAAACATCCATTATTTTCTATTCTTTTGAGGGCAATGAGAAAAGGATATTAGCAGCCCTGTCCAATAGAACTTTTTGTGATGATGGAAACGTTCTCTACCTGCACTGTAGAATATGGTAGCCACTAGCCACATGAGGCTATTGAGTAATTGAAATGTGGCTAGTGTGACTAAGGGCCTGAATTTTTTTGTTTGTTTTTTTGGGGCCACACATTGCGGCTTGTGGGTTCTTAGTTCCCTGACTAGTGATCAAACCCTGGCTCTTGGCAGTGAAAGTGCAGAGTCCTAACCACTGGACTGCCAGGGAATTCCCCTTGAATTTTAACTTAATCCATTTTAACGAATTTGAATTTGAATTTAAATAGCTACACGCAATTGGCATCTACCATACTAGTCAACCACGTATAAAGAATCATGCCAGAGCATAAAAACCATAGCCACTTTCTCTGCAAACTTGTAAGCATGTTCAAAAATCTGCCTCTTGCTCCACTACTTGTGTTTACCAGGTCAAAAAGAAGACAAATCTAAAAAATACTCCAGTTAATTTCATATAGAATAACGACACAGACTTCCCATGTGAAATCCACACTCTTTGAAAGGCCACAGACTCTCTCTCTTTTATAAACAGTCCCTAAGAAAAAGCAATCACAATGGGCAGCAGCTTTTGTGTTTATAAATCCCAGTCCTTAGGAGAGAGGGAAGAGTGCCCTTTTAAAGCCCAGAACGCTTTACAGACTTCCAATTGTGCCACCCAGTGGCAGTATGCTTGGTTGAATTTCTGACTCGATCAGGATCCTTTCTAACCAGGGAAGAATCCTGCCTGGTCAGGATACTAAGCAGTGCCAGCTAAGATGGCAGAATGATGATGGCATGGGTGATCTACCCTTCCATTCACACCATAATGGAATGTCACATTTATGCCCCATTTATTTACATCTTAAGTCAATCAATCTTTGTTTTGTAGCCTTTCTTAAGAAGAAATACAAAATAGCAGTGATTCAAGAAGATTCTCTCTGAACTCCCTCAGCCTAAAGTATTTCTATTACAAGAAATGTATTTCCCACTGGACAGCTACATGCAAAAGAATGAAACTGGACCACTTTCTTACACCTACACCTTATACAAAAATAAACTCAAAATGGATTAAAGACTTAAATGTAAGGACCTGAAACTATAAAGCTCCTAGCAGATGACATAGGCAGTAACCTCCTCCATATCAGTCTTAGCAATATATATATATATATTTGGATAGGTATTCTCAGGCAAGGGCCACAAAAGCAAAAATAAACAATTGAGAATACATCAAACCTGAAAGCTTTTGCACAACGAAGGAAACCACAAACTAAAGGAAAAGGCAGCCTACTGAGTAGAAGATATTTGCAAATGATATATCCAGTAAGGGGTTGATATTCAAAATATATTTTTAAAAACTCATACAGGGCTTCCCTGGTGGCGCAGTGGTTGCGCGTCCGCCTGCCGATGCTTTTAAAAGTGGGCAGAGGACCTGAATAGATATTTTTCCAAAGAAAAGATACAGATGGCCAACAGGCACATGAAAAGGTGCTCAACATCACTAATCATCAGGCAAATACAAATCAAAACAATGAGATACCACCTCACACCTGTCAGAATGGCTATTATCAAAAAGAAAACACATAACAAGTGTTGACAAGGATTTGGAGAAAAGGGAACCCCTGTACACTGTTGGTGGGAATGTATGAATAATTTGGTGCAGCTACTATGGAAAACAGTATGGAGGTTCCTTAAAAACCTAAAAATAGAACTACCACACAATTCAGCAATTCCAGTTCTGGGCATTTATCTGAAGAAAACAAAAACGCTAATGAGAAAAGATATGTATTTCTATGTTCATTGCAGCATTATTTACAATAACCAAGATATTGAAACAACCTGTGTCCATCCATAGATGAATGAATAAAGAAGATATTTTATATATACACACACACACATATATATGCACACACAATAGAATATTACTCAGCCATTAAAAAAGAATGAAATCTTGCCATTTGGGCAACATGGATGGACCTGGAGGGTATTATTCTAAGAGAAATAAGTCAGACAGAGAAAACCAAATACCGTATGATTTCACTTGCATGTAGAATCGAAAAACAAAACAAACAAACAAAATAAATCAGAAACAGACTCATAGATACAAAGAACAAACTGGTGGTTGCCAGAGGGCAGGGGATGGGGGTGGAACAGACAAAATAGGTGAAAGTCATTAAAAGATACAAACTTCCAGCTATAAAATAAATCATGGAGATGGAATGTACATATAGGGAATATAGTCAATAATATTGTAACAACTTTGTATGGTGACAGATGATGACTGGTCTTATTGTTGTGATCATTTCATAACATATAAAACTATCAAATCACTATGTTGTACCCCTGAAACTAATATAATATTGTATGTTAATTACAACTCAATTTAAAAAGACATTTATTTCCCACTCATCAAATTTTATATGAAGATATTGGATGGGTCTTTGTCTTTGATTAAGAATTTTTAAAAATACAACACTTAGTGAGCCAGAAACATTTGCTAATATCTTTTTCTGAGGGTTTGAAAACAGTTCAACATAAAATTAAATGCAGATGTATAACTTGAGAGTTCATGAATCATCGGCTTATGTATTCATGCATTTATAATTACACCAAACTTAAGTATTCTCTAAAAGCCATGTTAATTTCTGGCTATTGTATAGAAATACAACTGATTTCTGTGTCTTAATTTTGTATCCTGCAACTTTACCGAATTCATTAATGAGCTCTAGTAGTTTTCTGGTGGTGTCTTTAGGATTTTCTGTGTATAGTATCATGTCATCTGCAAAGTGACAATTTTACCTTTTCCTTTCCAATTTGGATATCTTTTATTTATTTTTCTTCTCTGATTACTGTGGCTAGGACTTCCAAAACTATGTGGAATACAAGTGGTGAGAGTGGATTCCTGATCTTAGAGGAAATGGTTTCAACTTTTCACTATTGAGTACAATGTTACCTGTGGTTTTGTCATATATGGCCTTTATTATGTTGAGGTATGTTTATGTTCCCTCTGTGCCCGCTTTCTGGAGAGCTTTTATCGTAAGTGAATGTTGAATTTTATCAAAAGCTTTTTCTACAACTATTGAGATGACCATATGGTTTTTATTCTTTGTTAGTATGGTATATCACATTGATTGATTTGCATACATTGAAGAATCCTTGCATCCCTGGGATAATCCCACTTGATCATGGTATATGATCCTTTTAATATATTGTTGGATTCTATTTGCTAGTATTTGTTGAGGATTTTTGCGTCTATGCTCATCAGTGATACTGGCTTGTAATTTTCTTATTTTGTGATATCTTTGTCTGTTTTTGGTATCAGGGTGATGCTGTCCTCATGTGGCTATTGTAGTTTATCCTCTGATAAAGAATTTGAATGGCATTATGGTATTGCATTTTACTTACAATACACTGTTCCAGAATTGTGTATAGGATCAGTTGTTTTTTTTTCAATTCAGAATTTCCCCAAATGGGAAAAAATGCTCAATATAAAATACAGGTTAAGTTCTCTATAGATGTAGATTCCAAGAAGCAGATGTCTAAGGAGCAAAAATTTAGAGTAACTGAAAATAATCAGCACTGTGCAGCATTCACTGTCATTGTAAGGTAGGCAGATGGCATAACTCAAGAGGGCCTGAGTCTGTACTAAGTTTAGCAGAGAATTTTGCTGGCGCTCAAGATCTCACAGAATGTAACTCCAGGGGACATTTTAAAGTGACTGCAAATCTTCCCTGGAATAAATGCAGACCAAGGGTGAGCATAAACATAAGAAAATAACATGAATTAACATTGGCCCAGTTGGCATGGGTTGACACTTTTGCTGGCAGTTTTAACAGAAAGATAAAGACTAGCTGAACACAGGAAGCCTTAAAAAACTTCCCGTGTGGAGAGGAAAATGCTGCATTTGTATTCTCAGATTTGCACTGCATAAGTAAGGTAAAGGCTTTTGCTACCTCCTAAGGATTTCTGAGTCCTCCTCAGAAGGGATCTGCTTCAGATTCTTCAGTGTCTCCCAGATCTGTTTTCAGGACGCAGTGGGAACTCGGCAAATTTTTTTTTTGACACTAGGAATCAATTCTTAGATGGCTCCACCACTTATTGTCTGTGTGACTTTTGGCAGGCCACCTATATTCTAAGCAGATCTGAAGCTTTCATCAGATTATCTAAGTAGTTTATGACTCTAAAGAAGGTACAAACTATCATACGAGTTTCTTTGGATCCTGGGACAATGCTGGGGAAGTAGAAGAGGGAGATTCTGCCAAATGTGAGGCTACATGCCAATTTGGAGTTTAGGTAAAGATGCTCTATAACAGGAAACAAGAATTGAGGAGGTGGATTCAGCAGTGAGGACTTCCCTGAGTCCTCCTGGATGCCCCTCACTCTGCACGCTGGGCAACTTTCTTTCAAAGCACTTATCTTACAGCCTAGTGATGGGTGATTTACTCCTCTTTCTCCACCAAAAAAAAAAGTCTTATCTCAATCGTATTTTTTACTCCCCAAATCTAAGATAATCCCTATGCACAGGTGATGAACAAATGTTTGTTAAATGCATTAATAGTATATAGAGCCCTGTCATCTGGACTCTCAAATAGCAGCATCATTTGAAAACTCATTATATTCCCTTAGGATATATTCTTTATTCCGAATAGATTAGGGGTAATTTGTAAAACATTCAGAACTTTGTGACTGGGTAGAAATATAGTTGGAATATTCTAGTGATATTGATGTAGCTGAGTCAGAGAAAAGCAATGCAGCTATTAAGGAGAATTCATAAGAATAACATACAAGACCTGGCACAAAAAGAAAGGAAGAAAAGACGGGAAAGAGAAAATGAAGGAGGAAAAGAGAGACAGAGGAAAGAAGGAAGGGGAGAAAGGCAGAACAATATCATATGTGGACTTCAATTTCTTTTAATCCTGAATATAATATTAACAAATAGAATCCAGCAGCACTTTTAAGAACAAAGCTGGAGCACTCACACTTTCTGACTTCAAAATTTTCTACAAAAGCTACGGTAACCAAATCAGTGAGGTACTGGTATAAAGACAGACATACAGATCAGTGGAATAGAATAGAGAGCTCAGAAATAAACCCTGCCCTATCTGATCAAATGATTTTTAATAAGCGTTCCCAGACTATTCAATGGGGAAATTACAGTCTCTTCAACAAATGGTGCTGGGAAAACTGAACATCCACATGCAAAAGAATGAAGTCGGACCCTTACCTAGCACCATATGCAAAAATTAACTCAAAATGGATCAAAGATCTAAATGCAAGACCTAAAACTATACAATTCTTAGAAGAGAACATTGGACAAATGCTTCACAGCACTGGATTTGGCAGTGATTTCTTGGATAGGAGCCAAAGGCACAGTAAGAAAAGAAAAAATAGACTAACTGGACTTTATGAAAATTTTTTAATTTTGTGCATCAGAAGACACTATCAACAGAGTAAAAAAGGCAGCCCATAGAATGGAAGAAAATATTAGCAAATCATATATCTATTAAAGGATTAATATCTAAAATATACAGATAGCTTTTAAACCTCAACAACAAGAAAACAAATAACTTGATGTAAAAATGGGCAAAGGACTTGAATAGACATTTCTCCAAAGAAGATTACAAATGGCCAATAAGCACATGAAAAGATGTTTAACATCACTATCATTGGGGAATGCAAGTCAAAACTGCCATGAGATACCACCGCACACCCGTTATGATGTCTACAATCAAAAAAATAGAAAACAGCACATGTTGACCACAATGTGGAATAATTGGAACTCTTGTGCACTGATGGTGGGAATATAAAATGGTACAGCCACTATAGAAAACAGTATGGCAGTTCCTCAAAAAATTAAAAACAATTACCATGCAATCCAGAAATTCTACTTGCAAGTGTATACTCAAAAGAATTGAAATCAGGGTCTCGGAAAGATACTTGTATGCTCCTGTTCATAGCAGCATTCTTCAAAATAGCCAAAAGGTAGACACAGCCCAAGTTCCATTGATAGATGTATGGATAAGCAAAACGTGGTAATTACATACAATGGAATATTATTCAGCCTTAAAAAGGAAATATGCTACATCATGGATGTACCTTGAAGATACTATGCTAAGTGAAATAAGCTAGGCAGTCACAAAGAGACAAATACTGTATGATTCCACTTACATGTGACACTTAGAACGGTCAAAATTGAGACAAATAGTAGAATGGTGGTTTCCAGGGGCTGGGGAGGGTAGCAGGGTGCTGAGTGGGGAGTTATCATTTAATGGATACAGAGTTTCAGTTTTATGAGATGAAAAAGTTCTGGAGATGGATGGTAGTGATGGTTACACAACACTACGGATGTGTTTAATACCACCAAACCATACACTTAAAAATGGTTAAGATGGTAAATATTATGTCATGTTAATTTTACCACAATAAACAAAATAAAATTTTTAAAAATCCATCATTCTACTTTCTGTCTCTATATATCTGACTACTCTAGGTACCCCATGAAAATGGAATCATACAGTTTTTGTCTTTTTGTGACTGGCTTATTTCACTTAGTATACTGTCTTCAGGATGCATCTATGGTACAGCATGTGTCAGAATTTCCTTCCTTTTTAATGCTGAACAATATTCCATCATATGTATATACCACATTTTGCTTATCCATTCATCTCCTGATGGACGTTTGGGTTGCTTTCATCTTTTGGCTATTGTGAGTAAAGCTGCTCTGAATATGGGTGTACAAATATCTGGTTGAGTTCTTGCTTTCCATTCTTTTGAGTATATACCCAGAAGTGAAATTGCTGTATCATATGGTAATTATGTGTTTGATTTTTTAAAAAATCAATATCCACTCTTACTTTATAGACTCTCTTAATTAAAAAGAAATAGAATAGATGAATACTTCCTTAACATGACAAAATATTTCATGTCAACTCAGAAGCCAGCATTATGCTTAACAGGGAAAGTAAAAATATTTACATCAATGTCAGGACCAAGACAAAGATATCCACTGTCACTGTTGTCATGTAATATTGTTTTGGAGCTACTAGCCAACACAATTTGACAAGAGAAACAGATAACAGGTATGATCATTGGAAAGGAGATCAGATTATCATTATTTGCAGATGATATAGAATGTGTGCCTCGAAAACCCAAGAGAATCAGCTAAAGAACTGTCATAAACAGCAAGAGAACTCAATAAGTTAGCCGGGTGCAGCTATTAGTAACTTTCACATATACAAACAGCTACAAGTTGGAAAAATATAATTGCACAGGACGTAAAAGGAAAGAAAAAGAAACATGAAGACATGAAACACAAGGTTCAAGCATAATTATAATAAGAGGAATGTAAATTAAAACAAGGCAGACCATTTCAGCTACACCAAGTTGTCCCTTATCTGTCCATGCATCCATCTCTTCATTTATCCAGTAGACCTACGTTGCATGCCTGCTATGTGTTTGTGCACCCTGTCTGAGGCTCTGGAGCAAAGAGCTCTGGACAGAAAGGACACCTGGGTTTTATCTAGATCTAGCTCCCTTACCCCCCAAAATCACTGAGGTACAATTTTCCCCTCTCAGATTGGCAAAAATCAAAAAGGCTGATATAATAACACACTATGTTAGAGTAGACGTGGAGAAACAGATGTTCACATGCATTGTTGGTGGAAAAGCACAGTAATACAGCCCCTGTGGGCAACTTGGCAATGTTGAGCAAAACTGAAATTTTTACCCTACTTTTTGACTCAGTGATTTGAATATACTAGCACATAAGAAAGGTGACATATATGCAGAGTTATGCATTGTACATTGTTTGTAGTAATAAAGACAGGAAACAAATCCATTGATAGGGCCCTGTTTAAATAAATTACAGTGCATCCACACAATGGAATACTTGGGAGTCATTTAAAGTAACGGGATGGTCTCACTTCATATGTGAAATCTAAAAAAACAAACAAACAAACAAAACGAAGTCATAGATACAGAGAACAGATTGCCAGAGATGGGGGTGAGGCGGTAAGAGGGAGGGGGAGACCAAATGGATGAAGGAAATCAAAAGGTACAAACTACCAGTTATAAGAAATAAGTGCTGGGGATGTAATATACAGCATGGTGACTATAGTTAACAATTACCGTGTTGTATATTTGAAAGTTGCTAACAGTAGATCTTAAAAGTTCTCATCACAAGAAGAAAATATGTAACTGAATGTGGTAATGGATGTTAACTAAACTTATTGTGGTGATCATTTTGTAATATATAAATATATCAAATCATTATGTTGTGTACCTTGGATTAATACAGTGTCGTTATGTCAGTTATATCTCAGTTAGAAAAAAGAGAATGAGGGGCTGCGTTTTTCTTTGTGCTGATATGCAAGAATCTCCAAAGAACATTATCTGAAAAGCACAATCAGAACAATAAATGTGCTACCATTTGTGTTTTAAAAAGAGAGAGAAAACACACAATGTGTGTGTTTTTGCTTTTAATGCATTTAATATCTCTGGAAGGACATATAGGAAACTAGAGACAGTGGAGACCTTTAGGGCTAGAAGTGGTACCCAAGGGACTGAGGTGGAAGGGAAACACTTTACTTATACCTTTTGTACCTTTCTGCCTTTTGCAACATGTGACGGTATTACCTATTTTTTTAATTAATTTTTTTAAAGAGGTATCTACCTAGATACTGACGTAAATTACAAAGAGCACTTGCATCCATATTCAATTGCTAAGACAGCAGTTTTAGTTTAAATCAGTTCTTCTAGTTGACTTTTTCCAAACTGTTGTCAAGACAACCTCTCTTTCTCCACAACATTCAGAGAATTAGGTGTTATCCTGGCATCAAGACAGAAATAGCTGCTTAATTCCAAGCATAGATGGGTCAGAAAGGCTGCAAATTTACTGTTCTTATAGATTCGTGTAACACCTTGTAAATACTTCTTGCCCAGTGGGGGCTCAATAAATGTTGCTGACTCATCTGTCACAGAGAAGCAGTATTAACTTAGAAGCACTAACTGAAGTCATTTAATCAGAAAATCAATTTCATTTTCCTTGTCATGGGGAAACTAGTTCCACTAAGTCAAGAAATATGCAGAGGTGATTATACTGTGTCAAGGATTCAGATGGGAAACCAGGAGTTAAATAGTGTGAACAGCACAGATGCAAATCAATTTGCTTTGCATTACGGTTGGCAGTGTTGAGCACACTGGGCCACATATGGAAGTCATGTTTACTATTTCAAGAACATAGTATCACTTTACAGTGCTTAATATTCAAAGGCCCACATTATTATTGCTTTTTTGCAATTTTTGAGCAATTTCTGGGCCAAGGTTTGGAATCAGGGTTACTAAAACCCTAGAATAATTGCAAGCTTGCTGTCCCCCCGCTGTGCGTTACTTCTTGTGGTCCTAAAACCATGATTGTATCAGATATTAATCTGCAACTCAACCACCAAGTGGATTTTATTGAAGCTGCTGTAATTCCACTGCCAGAAGACATGACAGATAGCCAACATGTCACTGAAGATTTATGTTTGGTTTTGAAACCCATTATCTTTTAGGAAATATTACATAGTATGATTCACTGAGTGGTAGCAGTCTCATATAATCCAAGGTTTCTCTATATTGATTTTACAGAGTCATTATTACCCGAGTGTCTATGCTTTGCTAGGTTCACACAATTAAAACCAAAATCAGCTTCAGGGATCGTTAGCAAGAAATACACGTACCGTGCAATACTAAGACTCTCAGCCTGAGCCTCCACATGATGGGAATAACACAGCCAGCCTACATTTCCCCACTCTGTTTAAGGCAAATTCAAGAAGGGGAAATGTGTTGCTTTCACTAAATTTTCCAAGCAAGTGTTTGGCATGCTGCTTCTTACTGCTGGTAAATGAAATGGAACCACTGAGATCCAGACAATATTGGAACCTGAAGAAGCCTTAAATATCCTTCAGTTCAAAAGCCTCACTTAACGTAAACTGGGGCTCAAAGAAGTGAAATGACTCCATGCCAACACTCTGTCCTTCCGCCATGTCCAGCAGCTCTGCTCATGCGCGCTGTGCTGAGGGTACGATGTAGACAAGAGGCAGCTCAAGGGACCGTGGACACATAGAGCAAGGCCATGGTCCTGTCAACCTTTCCTTTCCCTTTCACTTGGGGAAATCCTCTTGATTGGGAGAGTGTTAAAACCCATTAGATGAGGGAAACTCAGGGCTTTGTAATCGCAGTGAGAGGGAGAAGGAAGTGGAGGAAGATGGCAGTGGCGGAGGATGTTCCAAGTCACCTTTAGGGGACATTTCAACAGCTTGCAATTAATCCAGTTACTGAAACCAAGGTTCAAACCCTTTGCGTCAGTACCCTAAGGGTCTTGTGTTCTGTTCCTTTGTCACTCAAATTTTCTGAGTTTCAGAATCTATCCTCCATTCTCTGCCCTCACTTTACTAGACCTCTTCTTTAGCATTAGGCACAGCTGACCAGTCTCTCCTGCTTAAAATACTTTCCCCTCTTTGCTTCCTTGACCCTACAATCTACTAGTTTCCTTCTATCTCAGGGACAATTCCTTCTCAATCAGATTTTCTTCTCCCCCAGTTCTTTCCTCTGACCTGCTTTCTCCATTAAATGGTTGATAAGTATCTTGTACTTAACATGTCTATGAAAGAACTCATTATTTACCCTTCCCTACTGGAACTTACCCCGTTTCACACCCCATTTTCCCCCCACGTTAGTAAATTCATTATCTTCTACTCAACTCCTCAAACCAAAAACTAGGAATCACCACAGTTGTTCCCTTCCCCTCACATCTTGCCCCACATCCAAAGCATCAGTAAATCCTACTGCATTTACTTAAAGTACCTCTCGAAGCTGTTCCACCTCACTGCTACTTCCCTTGTCTAATCCAACCTTCTCTAACTAGATTGTGGGCTTTCATTCTTGCCCACCCTCCATTCTCCACAAAACAGCTGAGGAATCTGTAGAATGTAAACCAGATCACGTCACTCCCCTGCTTAGAACACGGGTGGTTTCCCGTTACTCTTAGAGTAAAATCTAACCTCCTTTCTCTGACTCACAAAGCCCCACGAGATCTGGCCCCACATGGTCTGTCCTTCTCCTGCTCATTCCCTGGATCCCCTTTTTGCTCCTAAAGGAACCCAGAAGCCAACTCATCCCCATCTAAGACCTTTGCATGCTGTTCCCTCTACCTGAAAAATATTTCTTCCACTCCTTCACAGCCATGTCTTTGTCACTTAAGTCGTAGCTCAAATCTACTTCCTCAGAGAGGCCTTCATTCACTGTCACATACAGCATTTTATTTTCTTCAGAGCAATTTTCATAATCTGGAATTGTCTTGTGCATTTACTTCTTAATACACCCTCTCTCATAAAAAAGAGTGAAATAATGCCATTTACAGCAATATGGATGAACCTAGAGATTATCATACTAAGTGAAGTAATACATGATATCACTTATATATGGAATCAAAAAAAATGATACAAATGAACTTACATACAAAACAGAAATAGACCCACAGACATAGAAAACAAACTTATGGTTACCAAAGAGGAAAGTGGGGAAGGGATAAATTAGGAATACGGGATTAATAGATAAGCACCACTATAAAAATAGATAATCAACAAGGACCTACTGTATAGCACAGGGAACTATACTCAATATTTTATAATAACTTATAAGGGAAAAGAATCTGAAAAAATAGATATTTATGTACATATAACTGAATCACTTTGCTGTACACCTGAAACCAACACATTGTAAATCAACTATACTTCAGTTAAAAAATATATATACCCTCTCTTCAGTAGAATGCAAGCTCCCTGAAAGCAGGAAAACTTTTCATCTTGTTTAGCACTGTATCTCTAGTGCCAGAAAGTAGTTTCAGTGCAGTAACTTTTGAATGAATGCAAAAATTATATATAATCATATATATCTATACGAGTATAAGACCTGTAAAATTATCTACTGGTTCTGACTCATACCATTGGTCTGGAACCCCAGTCACTCTCTGGAGTTAGTGGGGGACACCTCACGATGAATACTTTTTATCTTTTAATTGAGGTTAAAGATAAGTCATCACTTGGGGCTTCCCTGGTGGAGCAGTGGTTGAGAATCCGCCTGCTGATGCAGTGGACACAGGTTCGTGCACCGGTCTGGGAAGATCCCACATGCCGCAGAGCAGCTAGGCCTGTGAGCCATGGCCGCTGAGCCTGTGCGTCCGGAGCCTGTGCTCCGCAATGGGAGAGGCCACAACAGTGAGAGGCCCGCGTACCGCAAAAAAAAAAAAAAAAAAAAAAGATAAGTCATCACTGATTCTATACAGTATGCATAAAGGCCAAAAAGGTTAAAGATAAGTCATCGCTGATTCTATACAGTACGCATAAGGCCAAAAAGAGAAGGTCCCACATTTGAAGTAGAGATTAGATTGGGGCATTTTATATGTCGGAGAGGGAGGGTTGAGCAATATTTGAGAATTTACAGTGATGGGGAGTATAGTAGCTGAAATATTAATTCCTGGAGGATCAATTATGGTGTAGAGCAAAGAGCACTGGACTTGCTGTCAGAAGTCCTGCTTTGAGTCCTGACTCTGCCACTTAGTTGCTATGGCAATGTAAACAAATCACGTATGTCCCTGAGAATCAATTTCCTTATCAAGAAAACTGGAAGTGTGCTCACTTCAGCAGCACATATACTATATAAAATTGGAATGATACAGAGAAGATTAGCATGGCCCCTGCTCAAGGATGACACACAAATTCGTGAAATGTTCCATATTTTTAATACAAATTAATTTTAAAAAAGACAAGAAAACTGGAGGTAATGTCTGTTTCGTATTTTCCAATTACAAATACTGGCCAATACTAATTCCCTCCAAAGTCTGAAGGAGATTCTAGAGTAGGCAAAGTCTCAGCTAGTGATCAATTCATAGAAAATTAGAATTATTTTCACTTGATGTTTCCTGGTTATCATCAAAGATTCTTCCAGAACAGGTATAGGAGTGGTAGAGAATATATCCATTTAACAATAACTGTGTCCCGTTAGGATTATAGAACAACTTTCTAATAACACACTTGGCTTATTTTGGGTTTTTCTCCAACATCTCCATGGACTATGTTTGTTGGAATTTGGCTTGGATTCCAGTTATTTTCCAATAATAACACATGAAAGTGAGGGCACTCTCACATCTTTAACCTGGGCAAGCCCTCATAGTGAGCACAACTTTAGGAATGAGAACACCTCAGGGAGCCATGTACTAAGCCCCCAGAGTGCCTTATTCCTACCAGAGGGGAGGAGAAGCTTGCAGAAATCACCAGCTACCTGGCCTCTAGTTGGGTGAAGGCTTTGATTCCTCCGGGAGTCGAATTGGCTTTTAAAGGCACAGTCTACAAAGTCAACTATTTGATGAATGTGGCACATTTGTAACACGAACTCAGCCTAGCCTGATGTGGGTGAAGAAATAGCTCTAGCTCATGAGAGCGTGAGACCTCCCACTACTAAGTAAAGTAGCAAATAAGCTATTTCTTAGTTAATGAAAGATTCCTTCGAGAAAAACAATAGGCCAGTAAGGTTACTGTTGACCTTGAAAGTGGGAAGGGAGAAGCAGAAGAAGAATATCAGAGGAAGAAGCCTCATTTAAGAACCCTATCAGTGAGCAGTGCTGCTTCATGTTTTCTAGTGTCATCTGCTGCACATAATTGACCATAGGAGCAATGCTAAGACTACCACAGGGGGTATTTTCAGAGCAAATCAGTATCAAGAGTCAGTAGGCACAGAGGAAGAAGAATTGGGGTTGGGGAAGGGAAGCTAGGGCTCATAGTAATGGATATTCTTCTCACCTGAAGCACTATTTGATGGTCTGAATTACAAAACTTATTCTCCACCATCATTCGCATACCTGGAAATAACCATGCCCCAAATACCTCTCATCCAGGGTTTCTCAACCTCGACACCATTGACATTTGGGGCCAGATAATTCTTTGTTGTGGAGGGGACTGTCTTGTGCACTGTAGGATGTTTAGCAGCATCCCTGACCTCTTCCCACTAGATGTCTGCAGCCCTGCTCTGTAGAGATAACCAAAAATGTCTCCAGACCTTGCCGAATGTCCCCTGGGGGCAAAATCCCCCCCAGCTAAGACCACTGCTGTAAGTTGATTGAAGCTCTCAAAAGATAGTTCTAGAGAAATGTCTTGGGTCCTGTTTCCTATACAGGAAGTTTACGGGGAGTCCTCCTGGAAACAGCACCTGAAGGGAGTGAAGGAAGCAAGAAAGAAACACTGAACATAGATGCAGTTTCAATGAAGATGTCAATTGATCCCTTGGGGAGCTCTGGAGCCCTCTGTGGTTGTCCCAGATCCAGGCAAGGTGCTGAGTCCTCCTCCTACTCATTGAATAGGGCACAACCTTGTCAAGGCTCCCTTCCACAGAGGGCAGTGCCCCAGGAGAACTCAGCTATGAGCTGTGCTCCGGGCATCAGGAGAATGAGCTCCCCAGTCCTGAAAGGGGCTCTAAGCACAGCACCACAGTGCCCACTAACTGAAGAGAAAAACTTCAAATATCTCAAAACCATGGTCATAAAGACTGAGCTTGGCTGCCTTTAGAATTAACTGCTAGAAGGCCTCTATTTGACAATCACAATGTTCTTTCATAATCCAGTGCTGTAACGGTCCGAGAAAATTAAGAGCTACTTCTGACCCTAATCATTTTTTAAATGGATCTAACGGGCCGAGAAAATTAAGAGCTACTTCTGACCCTAATCATTTTTTAAATGGATGTAATTTGAATGCAGTTTTCATAGATTCATAAGTTGGTTTTTATATGTTAGCATACAGATAAAACTCACATGAAGCTGCCTTAAACCATGCTAACTAAAGCTCTTTTTCAAGAAAGTGTTTGAAGCTCCCTTGGAAATGGTCAGTGGGTACTGATTTGTTTTGTGAAGGAATAAAGTTGGGAAATTTCCTCTGACTCTCTGAGCCAAAGTGAGTGTTCCACAAGGTGACGGGACTGTTGCAAATCACTCCTGGCAAAATGCTTGCTGGGTTGGTTGTGACAGACTGGAACTTGGCCCCTGTTGCTATAATTCAGTCTCTTCTCCTGAAAATGTAATCTTTTTTTTTTTTTTTGCGGTACGCGGGCCTCTCACTGTTGTGGCCTCTCCCATTGCGGGGCACAGGCTCTGGACGCGCAGGCTCAGCGGCCATGGCTCATGGGCCCAGCCGCTCCACGGCATGTGGGATCTTCGCGGACCGGGGCACGAACCCGCGTCCCCTTCATCGGCAGGCGGACTCTCAACCACTGCGCCACCAGGGAAGCCCTGAAAATGTAATCTTTAAACAGCAACGGCACAACACCAGGTGCTCTGCCTTGCATGATCTCACTTAATTGTAAAATAACAACCCCGAGACCATCTGAAGCACTGTTCTTAGTCCCATTTTACAGAGGAAAGCTGAGGCTGAGAGGGTTTATTTACACTAAGTCACCCAGTTAGCCTGGTAAGTGGCCAGGCTGGGACCCAGATCCTGGTCTGTCTGACTGCAGAGTACCACCTTTTGTTTCTTTATGTAAATATCCTGCATCATGGAATAGCTGGTTTTCTTTGTATGCAAATCTCTAGACCCTGCAACTATTGAAGGAAGAAGTACCATAACAAGCACTGACTTTTGTTCACCAGCCAGACACATGCATAGTCAGTCCTCAGCCACTCTCTTGAAATTTCACAAGAGAGGAGGAGCTATGAATATGCTCACAAAACACTTCCCCATATGTTTTCTCAGTCCTTACAACAACCCTCGGGGGTAGGGAATAGTGTCCTGACATCTTAGGTGATGAGAAAAGGCCCAGAGAAGGGACTTGGTCAGTCAGCTGCTAAGTGGTGCTGAGGTTTGTTTCCAAGCTCTGTTCTCTCAGCACCGCCGGCAGTAGTTTCTGGACTCTCCCTTCAGGAGAACCCTTCCCAACTTGAGTTCTATCTGGAGGTTGGCCAGACCTCCTCTTGTACCACTGGTCCCATGTTTGGAGATGTGGTGACTGCTTTGATCTGGCTGTTGTTTCTATGGCACCTATAACTAAATAAATATATCAAACTAGAACAGGGTGTAAAATGTTTACTTTTGGCTTTACTCGGCACTAATAGCATAAATTGTGCAGTGGGAAGAAAGCCTAGAGAAGGATTTTACCTGAAGCCACACAGATCAGGTAATGGAGCAAGAAATAGCAAACAGTCCTATCTGGGTTCTGTGCCCTTTCCCACATGCTGTGTTCTAACTGCAAAATGCAGGCAAAGTAACGTATTTGACTTTTCTTTGAGGTGCAAATGATGAAGATTTTTCTCAGTGTTTTGAATTCTTGGAAATGAAAAGGAGCCGAAAAACTTTTAATGGAACTGTGATCACACACAGAAATTGTCTCAATAAATGAAAGAGGAAGAGGGAAAATGGTGTGGCCTTGAAACTCAAAGATGTGAATGCTACCCACATATTTTATGTGAGTGTGTGTGTACGTGATCAGAGCTAACATTTATTGAGCACATACTATACCAGGCATTGCTCGAACGAGCACTTTAAATGTATTCACTCCTTTAATGCTCACAGTATCCTTTGAGTTTGGTGATATTATTTTCCCCATTACACAGGTGAGGAAATTAAAATCCAGAGGAAATAAATAACTTGCCCACAATCTCTCAGCTAGTAAATAGCAAAGCAGGGATTTAAATCCAGATCTCCTGGCTCTAAAATCTACACTCTTAACCTCCATGCTAGACAGAGACAATTCTTTGCTAGGGAGAGGACTTGCTTCATGGACCTGCCTCATAGGCACAGAACCTGTGCAAGGCAAAGGCCCCTGGGCTCAGAAGGGTCCACACTTGGTTTAGTGCCCTGCTGTCACTGTCTTCAAATTCTTAACAATTTTGAGCAACGGACCCTACATTTTCATTTTGCACTAGACCCAGAACTTATGTAGTTGATTTTGGGTAGGGAATACTTATTAACAAAATTATTTTTTAAGAACATTACTTCAGTTTATATTATCCTCTTTGATTATTTGGGTTTTAAAAAACTGAATGCCTTTGTATCTGTCATTGGTACCCTTTGGATGTGCTTGAATTTGCACAAGTATCTTAGAAAAATTTAAGTTTAGAAAGATTTGTCTTTCCCCCAAAATCCGAATTCTAATTCACTAATTTGGTAATGGCTTCCCGCTCCCAGACACTAGTCTGTATTCAGCCATGGGCAAGGGCACATCATAGACAGGACCCAGACCATCTCTCCAGGTTAAAATTAGAGTCTTGGTTAAGGACTGATGAGGAAGGAATAGAAGGGTCTTCAAAGAACATTTTATCCAGATGGACAAAATGCAGGAACAATTTAGCAGTGGGGAGGGCTTTTTAAAAACTGGCCATTCCCTAGGAGGCCAGTGTTGTACGCAGTGTTTTCTCCTCCAGAGTCACTGGGTATGTTGTGTGTAAGTGTTTGAAGGACTGAGGTGGTGCTCTGTTGTGTATGGACGTGAAGAAGTTATATAATTTGACTAAAGGTGAAAGCCACTCTCAAAGAAAGCGATCATAGACTAACAGAGACTAGTATTTCAGGAAGAAGGTTCAGAGGAAGCCAGTAATTTTTTAAAGAAAATTTTTTTAAAGAAATTTTTAGAATGTATTTGTTGACTGACTTAATTTAGATACGAAGACTCCTTGTGAAAAAATGAGTAGGTAGGTGATAAGAAGTCCAAATGAACTAGCTGTCTCTTTATTGTTATTTTTGAACCGTAATATACAAACTTCAACAGACCTAAAGTGAAATACAGAGAAAATTACGTCTCCTTCCCTCCCTGTTCCTTACCCCCAATCCGATCCCTTCCCTGAGGGTAATCCCAGTTACCTGTTTCTTGTGAATCTGCCCAGGCATATTAGGGCCAGCTGGGTCTTTGTTAAAAAAAAGAAAAGAAGATCAAAATAAAGTAGAGAGAAAGAAACTATGTACTTAAACTGGAAAATCTGAGACATAATTGGTATTATCAAAATAAGTGGAATCTAGGGCTAATAGCTAAGGAGATGTATAAATAGTGAAGGGTTGAAGTCAAAATGCAGAAGAATTTAAATGTTTTCCTTTTTTAAAACAGAAAGAAAATGATGAAAGGAGTCACGTCGAAAAAGATAGGGAGTGTTAAGGTTTTTTTATATTCACCCAAATCCCAAAATATGTCGAGTGAAGACTTCCCTGGCAGTCCAGTGGTTAAGACTCTGTGCTTCCAATGCAGGGGTTGTGGGTTGGATCCCTGGGTGGGGAACTAAGATCCCACATACCACGCAGCCAAAAAAAAAAAAAAAAAAAAAAAATATATATATATATATATATATATATGTTGAGTGAGAATTAAGAAGTGGCTGAACTTCTATCAGGTCAACCTGAATTCAAACACATGTTAGTGAAAAGAAAGCTTGATGCATTTCTTTTTCAATTGTACAAATACTCATTGAGCATCTGCAGTGTTCTGAGCACTTTTCTAAGGTACCCAGGAGGATGCAGAGGAATAGACACAACCCCTGATGGAGACAGACACAGAAACACAAAACAGTAACAGTTGTTAACATCTAGTAGCCACCATACCAAGTTATGCCTTATCTCATTTAACTCTCACCAAAACTTCAATGAGGCCATTGAGGCTTAGAAGCCACATAGGTAGTAAATACTGGAGGTGGATTTTATTACAGCAGCAAGGTATAACTACCCATAGAAGTAAGTGATCTGAAGATACACAGGAGGGGCCGTTCCAAAGTGGGGAGGGGTAATTATTTTACTAATTTGGTTGGTTAGTTTGAACTTGGGAGTATATATAAGAATTTTCTCCTTATGCACTCACTCCCATACCCCGCCTTATTTCTTCTAAATTACATGCCTGCCACTTCCTTCCTCCACCCTCCAAAATAATAACTTTCTAGACTCAGAGAAAGGAGGAAGAGATTTATGTACCCTAGAACAAAATAGGTCTAGGTTTGGTTTCTAAACACCTTTTATTTGTTGTTATTTTTTTACAGCTTCATTATCTTCAGGACATTGATTTAAAATGTCCCAATTTTACATTGTTATTAATTCATTATTAATATGTAAATTTGTGTATATTTTATATATGTATACACACACATGTAAACACACAAAGTAATGTGTTCCTTTAACTTGTTGTTTTTGGTGAAAAACAGTGTTAAACAGTCAAATCTGGAGATTTTGAGTGACATAAAACTGGAAACAAACCAATATTGTGCTTTTACATGAATATGAAAGAGGCTTCATCTGCGCCTAACCTAGGACCACGCCAGAGGGGAAGATAGAGAAGTAACACAGCTCACCTCTGACGACTTAGAACAAGAGTCTCCAGGGAGGCTAAGGAGATCATTGAGTTCCTGATGGAAAGATAGTTTGGGAAATAAAGTTCTAAGATTCCATATAATTTTCTCTCTGAAATTTTTCATATGATAAAACTCATTCATGTGTTTTCATAAATTTGATCCAGAGTCCATTTTTTTCTACATGATATTTGGTCTACACAGTAGAATTTGTTGTTGGATCCCTACCAAAGCATTAGAATTCCTTTGATGGGAGATATGGCAGATTTCTGCATTCAATTCTTACTCAAAATCAAAGACAGGGGAAAAAAACCTCCTAAATAAAAAGAAAGAGTTCAGCCAACAAAAGATACAGAATAACCTTTCAACCATGAAGAATGGTGGTTAGTCTGGGACTTAACGACAGTTAGGACATTTTGCCTTCATAGCACAAGCTCATGTGGAAGTAACCAACGGTATCTAAATGGTATCTTAGAATACTAACTGTTTCTGCTTATACAAATTATTTTTTGTAGAAACAAAAGTTTGAAATTTAAACCAGGTAATTCTCACTCATTCAATAAAAAATTTTAATTACTTTTATTTTAATTGTATAAGAAATATGATTATTATACAATGTTTTAAATATAAGAATTTTAAAAAATAAGTCAGAACAAATTGAAAAGGGAACCACGATTAACATTTTGGTGTGTATCTTTCCAAATGTTCTTCTCCTCATTAGAGAACAAAACAACATATATGTGTGTGTCTGTGTGTGTGTATATCTATCTATCTATATATATATATATATATCATACATTTTATTTTTACAAAAATAGATGACCACAGAAATTATGTCAACTCATATCTCTGCAATATCAGTTTGAGTATCTGCATAATATTATTATAATGTACAAACCATAATTTGTTAAACTGGCCATGTTTAGACATTTTTCCCACTTATCACTATTATTTATTTTGCTAGTATTTAAGTTGCAATGTAACTGGTCTTAACACATCTTCCTAATTATTTTCTTGAAATATATTCCTGTCAATGGGATTGCTAATTAAAAGGATATACTCATTTCTAAGACCTTTGGCCTATTTGGCCAAATTTATCTCCATTTATGCAGTCAGTAAGTATACACTGAGTGCCTGCTGTGTGTTCAGTTCCATACCAGAGTCTGGGTTACAGCAGGGAGTAAAATAGGAATAGTACTCGCCTTTACAGAATTTACAATCTAGACAGAGCAGAATTAAGCAAACCTACCTATAATAAATCTTGAGGGAAAAGACGAGCGCACCATGAGAAAACCTACCCTAGGCAGGGCTGCAGGATGCATGTCAAGGAAGTAACACTGTTGACGCTGCTGCTGAGACCTGAAGGCGGGAGTGGAGGGACAGCATTCTGACAGAGGGACCAGCCAGGTGTCAGGCCCAGAGAGAAGAGCTCCAGGAAGGAGCTGGAAGAAGCCGTGGTTGGAGCGCAGTGACTGGGAGGGAGGGAGCCTTGGCAGGGGCCATCCTAATTGCCAAGAAAGCTATCGTTGAAGGGTTTTCAGCAGAAGACTCACATGGCCTGATTTATGTTTTTTAAAAGATTCCCTCTGGCTTCTATAAGCAACATAAGTCACAAGACCGCTTAGGAGATTAACTCAGTTGCCCAGAAGGTCAGTGATGGTGTCTTGGAAAGAGGCAGTGGATGAAGACATGGAAGGACTTAAGATATATTTGGAGGCATATCCATAGGCAATGGGGGCTCAAGCACACGAGAGGGACCATTTTCCTGGACCCTCATAATACTATACTGTTTTTTATTACAAAAATAATTTAAATTAGTAAAATAAATAAATACAATAATAGTGATAAAATAATTTAAATAGAATTTCAATGTTGCTTCCATTTGTATTGTGTTGATTATTAACCCTTGAACATTTTTTACCTGTTTATGGCAATTTGCATTTATTCTTTTGTGCCCTGCCTAAAGGGTTTTTTGTCCCCTTTGCTACTAGTTCTTTTTCTTTTCTTTTTTTTTTTTTTTAAGTCTTTTTCTTGTTGCTTATGTATTTGTTTCCTAGGGCTGTCATAACAAAATACTACAAACTAGGTGGCTTAAACAACAGTAGTTTATTCTGTCACAGTCTGGAGACTAAAGTCCAAGATCAAGGTGTTGGCAGGACTATACTCCTTCCAAAGCCTCCAGGAGAAGATCTCTCTTGCCTCTTCCAGCTTCTGGCAGCCCAGGCGTTCCTCAGCTTGTAGATGTATCACTTCAATCTCTTCTTCCATCTCCACGGGAGTTTCTCCCTGTATGTCTGTCTATATCTCCTCACCCATAAGGACACCAGTCATATTGGACTTACAGACTACCCTACCCTAATAGGACCGCATCTTAACTAATTACATCAGCAGTGACCCTGTTTCCAAATAAGGCCACACTCTAAGGTACTGGAGGTTAGGACTGCAACATATCTTTCTGGGGGACACAATTCAACCTGTAACAACTCGTAGGAGATCTTCACAGGCTGCAAGGATTTTTCTCAGTTTGTCATTTGCCTTTTAATCTATTTTATGATATTTGGGATATATAGGTGCTTTAAATTTTATTTTATGATTTAGTCTATCAATTTTTCTTTTATTCAGTAAATACCTGTTGAGTGCCTACTGTTTACCTGATGCTATTCTAAATGCCCTCCATCAAAAGATGAATGAGAGTGGGTCCCTTACCCCTGTGTGCTCACAGTCTAGGAGGCAGACATGCAAACAAATAGAATTCAGTATGACCACTGCAATGATAGAGATTTGAACTAAGTAGAGAGTGGCAAAAATGAGGAAATATCCAGCTGAGTTTGGGTAGCTGGGGAACCTGCACAGAGGAGGTCATTGGGTAGCAGTTAAGGAATACCAAATTTCACTAATTATGCCTCAACCAGTAAGGTTTCTGGCCAGCTGTGTATAGAGTAGCCTATTCAAAGTGTGCCCCATGGACCACAGCAGCAGTGTTACCTGGGAGCATGTTAGAAATGCAGAATCTCAGGCCCCACCCCAGCCCTACTGCATCAACATCTGCATTTAAACATCCCTGCATGCTTTGTATACAAAAAGCATGAAACATGAAAGTTTGAGAAGCACTGCCCTATTCTTTGGAAGTTATTTTTTTCAGGTTCAGTCACAGGCCTCTGTCTGCAGTTGTAAGGACGTAATTAGAAACTACCCTAGAAGCCTTGTAAAGCAAAGGCAAACTTTTAAACTCTTCCCATGTGTATGTCAAGATGCTGATTAGTACATCAAATGAGCAGCCTTCACCAAATAGCTTCATAATCCATGGGAAAAGAGACCCAGTTTGCACATTTCAGGGTAAGCACAGTGGAAGCCAAGGGGACGATTTGCTCTAGGGATGACCCTGGCATGACCCTGTGATTCAGTCTGAAGATAAGCTTCCAAATCCATGCCCTGGATCAGCTGTTCAAAGGGGATTTGTCTCCTTGGTTATAATTGGTCTCCCGCTTGTATTTTGAGCAGGTGGTTCAGGGAAAAGGGAAACTTCGTTTTATTTGTTTAAGCAGTCGAATAAAGGAAACGTCTCTTTGGGAAAAGAGAGAGACAGGAGTAGTTTCTGGTGTGGTAATTGGGTAGAGTAAACCGGAGGAGGTGGAGGAGCAAGTGATGGGGAGAGGAAAGCTCTCACTAAAGTGTAACAGCTGCTGGGTCACTCAAAAGCCAAGTTCAATTCTGTAATGAACAGGAAGGGACACAAGATAGATGACTAGGTTGCAGGTATCAGATACCACAGTCTCCAGATAGAAAATATTCCTTAGGAAACATGCAACATGTCTGAAGCCAGCCTCCTGGCACTCTGCAGGGTGCACGCGACCTGCCCACACAACCTCTCCCTCGCTTAACTCAGTTACGGTTTTTAGTAGAACAAAGACTAGAGTCCGTCTTAAAATATGCTGAAAGATGGAACAGAAGCATTCAACGCACACAATCACCAGGCCAATTTTTACTGCCTGCCTGATATGCATTCTGTCCACCAAGAACTTGCTACTGATTTTAGAGGAAACTTAGGGGAATTCATTTCCACTCAACAAATAAATATCGAGACTTGCTGCCTGCAATTTACTGTGCAGGTTAGGATCACCATGTGCAGTTGGACAGATAGACACTGCTTCACTCCAGGTACCTTTAGAGTTGTGCACCACACAATTCAGACCAGCACACACCGCTGGGACCTGGGGAAAAACAAAAGTGCCTATATTTAAAGACTTATGATTTGATATAAAATTAAAGAGCTAGGAAAATACATCTAGGAGAAGGCCTCAAATTTCTTATGACCTATGAAAATGGGAGGTAGAAACTTTAAAATCCATTCATCTTCATAAAATGTGCATATAAGTTATTTTGAGTTTCATGGGCTATTTATTGAATATGTTTTAGTTGGACATTTCAAGCTTCTGTTATTTTTGAATTGCCTGTTCATTTAAAATGTATAATCTAGACTTTTATGACTGTTTTTAGCTTTCTTGTGAATAAGTGAGATTTTTTTAAGGCAGTGCTAGGACAATGGGAATATGGAATGCTTTGCCATGCAGAACGTCACAGACAGCAGCCACCTGAAGGGAAAAGCTCACTTTGTTTTCATATTTCTTTTTCTAATTCTGTCTAATAATGATCAATTTAAATGTCTAGTCTATGGGCATACAGATCTTGAAGCAACACATTTTAGGAGTTTGAAAGGTGTTAGATCGTTGTGAGTATAAACTTATTTCTAAAATATTTTAAATTTTTATTCTTAAAAATATCATATGCTCCTATTGTACACCATGTACAAAAATTAAATGTGGATCATAGACCTAAATATGAGTTAAAACTATAAAACTTTTCGAGAAGAAAACATAGGCATAAATCTTAGTGACCTTAGATTGGGCAATGGTTTCTTAGAGATGATCCCTAAAGCAGAAGTGACAAAAGAAAAATAAATTAATTGGACTTCATTAAAATTAAAGATGTTTTGTGCTTCAAAGGACACCAGTAAGAAACTGAAGAGAAAACCTGCAGAAGGGGAGAAAATACTTCAAATCATATACCTGATAAGGGACTTATATTCAGAATATATAAAGAACTCTTACAACTCAACAATGAAACGACAAATAACCCAGCTAAAAAATGGGCAAAGGATTTGAATAGACAGTTCTTTAAAGAAGTAAACAAATGTCCAATAAGTACGTGAAAAGATGCTCAATATCATCAGCCATTAGAGAAATGCAAATCAAAACTTCAGTGAGATACCACTTCACATGCACTAGGATGGCTAAAATCAAAAAGGTGTATAATAACAAGTGTTGTTGGTAAGTATGTGGAAAAATTGGAACCCTCGTATAATACTAGTGGGATTGTAAAATGGTGCAGCCATTTGAAAAATCAGTCTGGTAGTTCCTCAAAAAAGTCCCTCAAAAGATTAAACATAGTACCATTTGAGCCATTCCACTCCTACGTATATACTCAAGAGAACTAAAGTATACTTTCACACAAAAACTTGTGCACAAATGTTTGTAGCAGCATAATTCATAATATCCAAGAAACGGAAACAAGCTACACGTCCATCAACTGATAAATTGATAAACAAAATGTACTATATCCATATGATGAAATACTATTTGACCATAAAAATGAATGAAGAATTGATACATGCTACAACATAGATGAACCTTGTAAACATTATGTTCAGTGCAAGAAGCTAGACATAAGAAGCCACATATTGTATGATTCCATTTCTATGAAATGTCCAGAATTGGCAAACCTGTAGAGACAGAAACTAGATTTAGTGCTTGCCAGAGACTTGAGGGAGAGGTGAAGGGGAAATTGCTAATGGATACTATGTCTTTTGGGGTGATGAAAATGTTCTATAATCAGGTAGTGGTGATAATTGCACAACCATGTGAATAGACTGAAAAACTTTGAATTGTACTTTATCTTTTTATTTTTCTTCCAGTTTTATTGAGATATAGTTGACATATAACACTCTATAAGTTTAAGGTATACAGTATACTGACTTGACTTACATACGTCATGAAATGATGACCACAGTAAGTCTAGAGAACATTCATCATCTCATATACATACAAAATAAAAGAAACAAATTTTTTCCTTGTGATGAGAAATTTCAGAATCCACACTCTTAACAAGTTTCATATATAACAAAAAGTGTTAATTATATTTATCATATTATAATTGTATACTTTAAAGGGATGAATTTTATGTTATGTGAATAATATCTCAGTAAAGCTATTATTTTAAAAAATGTATGTCCATTTCAGAAAAGGAAAGAACAGAATGGGAAGAATTCACCTCAAATCCTAACATACAAAAATTCTCCTGCAAATATTTTTTTTCGGAAAGATGAAAAAACTAAAAAGAATGCATAATTTGTCAATTTGTAGTTCAAAAATGACTAGATACGCCACAAACAACTCACGCAAGTGAATTCTATGTGGAAAAGACCCTGAAGGCTCTTGCATGAAGCTTCAGTACACCCTCTAAAATGAGGCTTCTATAAAAGGTGTGCTTACCAACTGAAAAATGTAGGAATACAGAATCATGATACCTACAACCTACTCTCAAACTGTTCAGCAATAATAATGACAACAATAAGTGTAAACATATAGAGACAGATAAAGAAAACATGGTAATAATAACTGATGACTCTAGGTTGAGGGTATATAGTAGTTCGTTATAAAACTCATGCAAGTTTCCTCTAAATTTGAGTTTTTTTTTCAGAATAAAATGTTAGAAAATAATAAGGTGGATTAAATACAGCATCTCTCATTTTGGGGGCCTAACACAAGGTCTCTAAAATTTACTATGTGCATTCACCTGTTACTTGAAAAATTAGATGGGGTGGTGGCAAAGGGCAGTAAAAATAATGTCCCCACCCCCCCTACCTTCCCAGTCATGGTTTATGATGCGGGTTTCTTGGTGACGGGTGGCATTTGAGGAAGAAAACATATCCTACCCCAACCAGTAACTTAAGAGCATCCCAGTCCTCACTGTTAGCTGGTCAAGGTACCAGTTTGGAGTACTGTCATATGTGCTTTCATCTGGGTTTCTTCTTCTGCTCCTTTATTCCAAAATTATTTTTAAGTGGTTAATCTGTGTTATAAAAAATGTATTTCTATACACATAAGAAAAGGATACCCACTAAAGTGGCAAGGGAGGGAGTGGAGAGGGGTAAGAAGGGATTTCCACTTTTTACTTCCTATATTTACATGTATCTGTATTGTTTTAATTTGCTGTAGTGTTCATCATGAGCAGGTACTACTTTTATAATTAAAAACCACTGCTCTGGGCTTCCCTGGTGGCGCAGTGGTTGCGCGTCCGCCTGCCGATGCAGGGGAACCGGGTTCGCGCCCCGGTCTGGGAGGATCCCGCATGCCGCGGAGCGGCTGGGCCCGTGAGCCATGGCCGCTGAGCCTGCGCGTCCGGAGCCTGTGCTCCGCAGCGGGAGAGGCCACAGCAGAGGGAGGCCCGCATACCACAAAAAAAAAAAAAAAAAAAAAACAACCACTGCTCTATGGGCTTCCCGGGTGGCGCAGTGGTTGAGAGTCCGCCTGTCGATGCAGGGGACATGGGTTCG
>NC_041218.1:49229047-49232243 GCF_002837175.3 Physeter macrocephalus
GGGAGGATCCCACATGCCGCAGAGCAGCTGGGCCCGTGAGCCATGGCCGCCGAGCCTGCGCGTCCGGAGCCTGTGCTCCGCAACGGGAGAGGCCACGACGGTGAGAGGCCCGCGTACCGCAAAAACAAACAAACAAAAAAAACCACTGCTCAAGTTTCTGGGATGAAATTACATGATCTCAATAATTTGCTTTAAAATATTTCAGCAAAGAATAAAAGGAAAAAAAAGTAAATGTGGCAAGATCTTGATAATTGTTGAATCTGGGGTGTGGGCATATGACCATATTGTACTCTCTACTTCTGTATGTATTTAAATTTTTTATAATAAATATTTTTAAAAAGACCACTGTGAAAAAATATTTTTTTTAAGAGCAGGAGAATGAGGAAGAAGAAGAAAGTAGCACCCATCCCACTAAACTATATGAAAATTAACTTTGTCTTCTTTTTGAAAAATATTTAAGGGCATTGGAAAATGCTTACCCTGGGTCAGGGACTGGAAAATGTTTTCTATAAAGGGCTGGATGTAAATATTTTAGACTTTACAGGGTTATAGTCTCTGCTTTAACTACTCAGTTCTACTATTGTGCTGTAAAAACAGCCATAGACAATACATGCAGCTGTGTTCCAATCAAACTTTATTATGGACACTGAATTTGAATTGCATATAATTTTCACATCACAAAATGTTATTCTTTTGATTTTTTTCAACAATTAAAAAATGTAAAACCGTTCTCCACCTGTAGGCCAAACAAAAACAAGCTATGGGCTAGATTTGGCCGCCAGGCCATATTTTGCCAAACCCAGCTCTATACTGTCTGAAAACCCTTACCTTATTATATATACAATGCAAAAGTGTATACATAACTTTTGTCAAAAAATACTAGGAGGGGTTAAACCAAAATGTGAATAGTGACTATGTTTGGGTGATAGACTTATAGGTGATTTTTATTTTCTTTATTTTATTCTTCAGCATCTTCCATATTTTTACAATAAGTATATATTTCTGGTAAATGATGTTTTTAAAACAATAATTTCACTGGCCGTGACAAGAGAGACAGGAAGGTATAACACGGAGTTTAAGCTCCTGCCCATCTGTCCTGAATGTCTTCTGGAGTCCAAATCGAATTTAAAAACTTCTGAAGATTTCCTTCCTGTTCTGGGATTCGGCCTCCTCACACAATCAAATGCCTGTAACATAATTCCCTTCAATTTGGAAAGCAATCCTCTCTCTTGCTTCACTATGAAAGTAAATTTCGGAAATTAAGTCTTGTAGGCTGAGGGGCCTCGTCCCCCGTTTGGGCAAAAGTGATTAGCAATCGCATCTGGTGTTCAGGGAACCAGGCGGTCTTGCGACTCTCAAACCAGCCTGGAAATGTGAAACACAGTAGAAAAAAATGCCCTGCGAAAGGCCACAAGGGGGCAGAGAACCTGCAGCCCAAAGAGAAAGCAGGCTTGGCCCCAGAGAGAACATACTCTTGTAAATTGCCCCAATTATCTAAATCCCTTTCAGAAACCAAATTAAGAATAGTATACAGACTTTGATTTGTTCACATGAAATGGTAATTCACAAACTTGAGTGTGCCTTTAACTAGGGTTTTTCAAAAAGGCCAAGCCAATTTTTTTTTTTTTTCTTATGGTCCAAGGTAAAGCTTCTGGAAAATTTATACATTTTCCTCCCCAAACAGGGAGATTTGTTCTACCTCACAAGCAACCATTGCTTTACAAAGATCATCTTTTTCATTTCTTCATATGTAGCAAAAATCAACCAAGTCAAACTTAAGTGGAAAAAAATTCCCATTTTTACAACTCCCCCCATAAGAAAAAAAAAATCTAGTAATCAAATGAAGTACAAGGGGTATAGAGAAAGGAACCACAACTAAATCTGTTTAACCATATAAGTTATTCTAATAAAGTATCCTAATACAATTTCCTAAGTATGATATTGTGATTTACAATAAGAAATATATATTTGGTCTTGGTCCCTTATACCTGGCACAGAGCTCCTAAAACCCTTAGACTTTCTTGATGAGAGTGGTTAAGGTGTCCTGTTATATTAATGAGTGGCTTTTGGGAAACCGCTGAGGATGGGGGCTGGTAACCAGTGGGGCCAATAGAAAGTAAGATATTTCTCTGAGTTCTGTGAGCCACTTTAGCAAATTAAGTGAACCCAACAAGGGGGTCCTTGGAACCTCCAGTCTGTCCAGTCAGCCAGAAGCACAAGTGAGACCTGGGCTTGTGACTGGTGTCTGGAGTGCAGATGGAGAGACACTCCTGTAGAGCTGAGCACTTAACCTGTGAGATCGGACGCTATCTCTGGGCATGTCAGGCTGGAGCTATAGGACACCCAGCTGAGGTTGTGGGGAATTGCTTGCTGTGGGGAAAAAAATCCTACACATTTGCTGACCAAAAGTGAAGGGTTCTGTGTGAGAAGCAAAGGGAACACACAGGTGGAAAACTGTGTTTTTCTAAAATACTAATTCACAAATTTAGAAGAAATAAAAATTAAGGAAATAATAAACAGCTAATGGTAACTATACCTAACATTTATTCAACGCTAAGTGCCACGTATCATGACAAGCACTTTTCACGTGTTAAGTAATCACCATGAACTTGGGTGTAGATAAAACTATTATTTCCTTTATTGTAAATGCAAAATCTCATCTACCTGTTTCTTACCTAGACATACCAAAATTCAGGCCTGCTTGTCAGCACACTCCACTGTCTCGCAAGTTTCCCACTGAAAGAGGAAGACTGTGTAAGCTTTCTTACATTGACAAACACTTTTTTTTAAATTTAATTTTATTTATTTTTTTATACAGCAGTTTCTTATTAGTTATCTGTTTTGTACATATTAGTGTATACATGTCAATCCCAATCTCCCAATTAATCCCACCACCACCACCCCCTCCACCGCTTTCCCCGCTTGGTGTCCATAGGTTTGTTCTCTACATCTGTGTCTCAATTTCTGCCCTGCAAACCGGTTCAGCTGTACCATTTTTCTAGGTTCCATATATATGCATTAATATATGATATTTGTTTTTCTCTTTCTGACTTCCTTCACTCTGTATGACAGTCTCTAGATCCATCCACATCTCAAGAAATGGCCCAATTTCATTCCTTTTTATGGCTGAGTAATATTCCATTGTCTATATGTACCACATCTTCTTTATCCATTCGTCTGTCGATGGGTGTTTAGG
>NC_041218.1:49232463-49246719 GCF_002837175.3 Physeter macrocephalus
TCATCTTGTTTATGGTTTCCTTTGCTGTGCAAAAGCTTTTAAGTTTCATTAGGACCCATTTGTTTATTTTTGCTTTTATTTCCGTTACTGTAGGAGGTGAATCAAAAAAGATCTTGCTGTGGGCTTCCCTGGTGGTGCAGTGGTTGAGAGTCCGCCTGCTGATGCAGGGGACCTGGGTTCGTGCCCCGGTCCGGGAAGATCCCACATGCCGCAGAGCGGCTAGGCCCGTGAGCCATGGCTGCTGAGCCTGCGCGTCTGGAGCCTGTGCTCCGCAATGGGAGAGGCCACAACAGTGAGAGGCCCGTGTAACGCAAAAAAAAAAAAAAAGAAAAAAAAAAAAGGTCTTGCTGTGATTTATGTCAAAGAGTGTTCTTCCTATGTTTTCCTCTAAGAGTTTTATAGTGTCTGGTCTTACATTTAGGTCTCTAATCCATTTTGAGTTTATTTTTGTGTATGGTATTAGGGAGTTTTCTAATTTCATTCTTTTACGTGTAGCTGTCCAGTTTTCCCAGCACCACTTATTGAAGAGACTGTCTTTTCTCCATTGTGTATCCTCTCCTCCTTTGTCATAGAT
Organism: Physeter macrocephalus; assembly: GCF_002837175.3. Taxonomy (NCBI): domain Eukaryota; kingdom Metazoa; phylum Chordata; class Mammalia; order Artiodactyla; family Physeteridae; genus Physeter; species Physeter macrocephalus. The sequence continues at coordinate 49,233,038 of NC_041218.1, forward strand.
TAGTTGACCATGGGTGTGTGAGTTTTCTCTGGGCTTTCTATCCTGTTCCATTGATCTATATTTCTGGTTTTGTGCCAGTACCATATTGTCTTGATTACTGTAGCTTTGTAATATAGTCTTGTTGCAATGGTAAATGGGAGTGTTTCCTTAATTTCTCTTTCAAATTTTTCATCATTAGTATATAGGAATGCAAGAGATTTCTGTGCGATTAGCTCTAGTAGTTTTCTGGTGGCATCTTTAGGATTCTCTATGTATAGTATCCTGTCATCTGCAAACAGTGAGTTTTACTTCTTCTTTTCCAATTTGAATTCCTTTTATTTCTTTTTCTTCTCTGATTGCTGTGGCTAGGACTTCCAAAACTATGTTGAATAATAGTGACAAGAGTGGACATCCTTGTCTTGTTCCTGATCTTAAAGGAAATGCTTTCACTTTTTCACCATTGAGAATGATGTTTGCTGTGAGTTTGTCATACATGGCCTTTATTATACCAAACATAATTCTTCATAAATATGAACAACCTAGGATCACAACACAAGAACAAAACACGTGAAATCACCTCTACCTCCAGCTGTGCCCATTTTGCCTTCCCATCACAGAATAACTCCTTGAAAATTTCTCTACTTGCTGTCTCTAATTTCTCTTCCCCATTCTCTCTCCTTTTAATTTAAAAAAATTTTAATTGTTATAAATGCACATAACAAAATTTACCATCTTAACCATTTTAAATGTACAATCCAGTAGTGTTAAGTATATTCACAGTATTGTGTAGCCAATCTCCAGACCTTTTTCATCTTCCCAAACTGAAACTCATACACATGAAATAACTCCTCATTTTCCCTGCCCCCAGCCCCTGGTTACCACCATTCTACTTTCTCTCTCTTTGAGTTTGATTATTCTTTTTTTTTTTAATTTTCTCCCCTCTACTTATTTATTTATTTATTTATTTATTATTTTATTTTTTTTTTTTGGCAATGCTGTGCAGCTTGTGGGATCTTAGTTCCCCAACCAGGGATCAAACCCCGGCCCTGGCAGTGAAAGCGCCAAGTCCCAACCACTGGATCACCAGGGAATTCCCGAGTTTGATTATTCTTGATACCTCATACAAGTGGAATCATGCAATATTTGTGTTTTTGTGACTGATTTATTTAACTTATCATTTCATTAAGGTTCATCCATGTTGTAGCATATGACAGAATTACCTTCTTTTTTAAGGCTGAATGATATTCCACTGTGTGTGTGTTTATCCATTCAGTCATGATGGATGTTTGCATTTTAACAAGCCCTGCAGGCTAAATTTTGAGGTCCATTACTCTAAAGGTTCCAATTAGATTTTTTCTTGTTTCTTTTTTAGGCTCTTCTCCTGAAAAACTCCCATGAGTGGGACTCTGGTAATGAAAGTGTTAGGAGCCAGAACCAAGTTATCTGTTTGGTGAGTCATCTGTAGATGTTTGTATTTTGGGAACTGTATGCATATTTTGAATAATTAAGCTAAAAAGGAAGAGGAAAACCCTTGAGCTCAGATTTTACTCCAAAGTTACTGTTTCATTCATGTTATTGAATGCTTTGGACTGCCTCCCTGTAAAAGAGAGATTCTTATATAAAACTTTCTCCACAAAAGATTTTCTCTAAGTTACGTTCTTTCTATGGGGCCTCCTGGACAAAATAAATTTAGAAATTGTTTTGCAACAATACTGATGTCAGCAATAATAGCCTCCTTTGTTTTATACTAAAAGGAAGTTTTTGGAGACTTGTTTAGAATTGTAATATATCTACTGCAAAGATCCACTTTTGTAGACATAAACTTATGATGTCTGGTGCTGCCAGAAAGATAAATGTATATGTATGAAAACAATAAACTTAATAATATCAGGCAAAAATGAGACTAAAAATGTCTTCCAAAGAATCCTAAACATTTGCAAAAGTGTGAGTTATCCTTTGTGATAACTCCTGCCAAATTATGTTAAGTTGTGATTTTCTGAAAGGTTGTTTGGAAAAATGTGTGCTCCAAGGAAATAAATTAGTATGAAAAGACAGAAGACAAATGAGAGTGTTTTCTGTATCTAGAGGTTATGTATAATGAGCAGTGATAGACGAGAAAGACAGTAAAACTCCTCCAACCACATGATGGTAAATCCCAGCAAAATTTTTCTAGTCCCTCAAGTTGAAACAAATCAAAATACGCCAGTAAATTGGCCTTAACTCATGTGTGATATATTAGGTGCTGAAGTGAAGTAATGGTGATATGCCTGCCTTAATCTGATCTAAATGAAAATCCTCCTCACTCCCATCCCTTTTCTTTAGAAATGGAATTATTTTATTTTCTATTATTTTTCAATTACTCTTTGCTCTTTACTTTGAGGTCTCAGCTTCCTGGTTTGTTTGTTTTTTTTGAAGGCAAATAGCTAGCATTTACTGGGCCATTGCCCTGGGCCAGACACTACACTGAGGATTGCTTTCACTATTTCATTCAGTTCTCCCAGTGCTCTTGTGAAGTGGGAGGTGATGCCCTCTTGGCAGATGAGGGACTGGAAGATAGAGTAGGAAACTTGCCCAAGGTCTTACTGTGGTAACTGGTATAACCACTACCAGGAAGCAAAAAGTGATCTGTCTTAATTATGGCTAATGTTCCTAACCAACTTTTTAAAAACAAAACCAAAACAAACAGAACACCAGATCCCTAAACTGGAGATGAACTGTCTGGGAAGTACTTGCAGAGATGAAGTCAAGTCATAAAGGGAGATTTTAATTCAATTAAGGGGATCAAGTTGTTTGTAAAGAACACTGTGATTCTCAGGAAACCACAGGAAGGCTGGGTTCCTCACAGAGAGAGAGAGGAGGAGGGAGGACTTTTCCTCCATGTAATAACCATGAGCTGCACAAGCCCTTAGAGCAGTGGTTCTCAAAGTGCAGTCCCTGGAACAGCAGCACTAGCTACCTCTGAGAGCTTGTTAGAAGGGAAAACTCTAAGGCCCTACTCCAGAGTTAGTGAATTACAAACTCTGGAGTGAGGCCCAGCAACCTGCATTTTAACAAGCCCTCCAGATGATTCTGATGCAAGTTCCAATTTGAGAACCACTGCTTTAGAGTTTATTTTGTCAACTGCTAGGAACCCTGATCAATACAACTTATTACAAACAAGATTAGCAAGTTTAAATTTTGGACCCGTCTACATGGCACATTTAATCTTAACAAATTTAAGAATGTTCATCCAATTCAGCCAAGTGCTTTGCAACCAATACTTAACCTAATACTTTAATCCACTAGGTTTAAAATAACAGTTTCAAGCACTGAGGAACTTACTATGTGTCAGGTGCTATTCTGAGTATCTTAAATTGATTAATTCATTTAGTTTTCATAACAATCTGTAAGATGTGTGCTATTCTGACTCTCTTTTTATTGATGACACTTAGGCTGAGAGAGGTTAAGTAACCTGCCCAGGTCACTGAGTGAAAGTTGAACCCAGGTTACTTGAGTCCAGAGTCCCAGTTTCTAACTGCTGGACTATCTTGGAGACAAAAACTTTTTTAAAGAAATCTATTTAATGGAGTATTTTTAGGCAAAATAAAAAATTTTTTTAGCCTAAGAAATTTGAATATTGAAGAATTTTAATCCTCTCTGTCAAGCCAGTCAGTCTATAAGAGACAAATATCAGAGTCTTTCTAGATGCATTATTGTGACACACTCTTCAGAAGCATTCATCAGTTCCTTGGGAAATTTGGAAGAGATATTAGGCTTAGGTATTTCATGCATGTACTGATTTTAAGATTCGATGAGGCTATTTCTGAAGCAATTTCTTTCTCTTCTTCTGTCTTCAAATGATACTATGACCTTCACCCTGTAGCAGTACATTTATCCCCAAATATAGCAAAGAACCACACCAGAAAGCATATTGCACCAATAGATCAAATATCCACTCCATTTCTTATACTTTTGCCTAGACAATGAACATAGTAAATGGAGAGAAAGATTTTATGGCAAGTCCCATGACTTTTATTTTCAGTGTTTAATTATGCTTTTTTTCAGATTCCTACTGGTTAGCTGGCTGTATATGGATACTAATTACTGATTTATTAGCATGTACATAGTTAACTAAACACATAAAGTGAGAGGGTTGTGAATTCAGAAAGTTTGAAAAGCTCTGCACTGGCCCCTCCATACTCCATGGACTTTCTGAGGCTTTGCCTCATTCTAGGGTAAAAGCTGGGTGTCCTGTACCCTCTGAAACCTGAAAAGTTTCATGACTGCTGCTTTGTAAAAGGGGTCTGTTTTTGAGTAACTGAAGAGGAGAGGAAAGGCTGGGATAGCACATGGGTGCCAGGCAGGATGGGTCCAGGCAACCCGAGAGCAAGTCTCTGCACTCAAGGGAACATCTTAGGATTTTGTTGAGAAAGACTCTGGAACAGGGTAATCTGGCAAGAACATTCCAGGCAGAAGAAACAGTAAGTTCGAGACAGAAGGGAGGTTGGCATGCTTGAGAAATGGAAGGTAGGTGTGGCTAAAACAGGGCTGCTCAGAGTGTTGTCTGCAGCCAGGTGAGGAATTTGTGCCAGAGTGTAAATCAAAGTACTACTCCATCAAGGAAGCTTTGTTACCACAATTAAAAAAAAAACAAACACCTGAACTAAGCAGTGTACTTAGTGATGTGATTGCTTCCCTTATGGCACATATTCTTTTTCTGGTTTTGCAGAAATATATGCAGAATATTGAAGAAGTAGAGTTTAAGATTCTGTAAATTTGATATAATTTTTGTGGTTTAGTAATTTAAAGATATTCTAATATCTCTTATTACTAAAAAGAAAACACTGATTAAAAAGTAAGTCAATATTTTACAAATCTTCTACAATCCAATCACTACTACACTTTTATTTTTAATAGCATTCCATTCTTTGTTCCTGTGCATATATATCTTTATGCAGTTAAAGTCATATGGTACACATACTTCTGCTTTTCAGTTAATACTGAATCACATGCATTTTATAAATCTATAAATAGAAATAATAAATGTCACTTTAACAAGTACATAATAGTTCATTGGGTTTTTAACAGTTGACTTAAGCATCTACCTTTCATGAGACATTTATTTCCTTTTTTTCCCTCTACTATAAATAACCTGGCTGTGAAAATCTAAGTGCATACTGCTTTTCCTTTTTTTGGATTATGTCCTTAAAACATCCCCAGAAACTGAATTACTGAATAAAAGAATATTTTAAAATGTGGGTTAAAAGGACCTGCATTTGCTGTACGTTGCCTTATTGCAATATATTGTTTACTAATTTAAAATTTTATCTGCAGGGCTTTCAGTGCAATGCAAGACAATCAGTACCTGTTAAACTTTTTTCTTTAGAATCCTCAATTCTAAAAGAGTTGACATCCAAAAATGAACTTGTGCCAAATATTTTATTATATATGCATATATTTCTATAATTCAGTTAATAAAATAATTAATAAAATTATCTATTGCAACAGTTTCTAAGAAACAGTTTCATTAACATCTGAAATTTTAAGCACTCAAAAAACAGAAAAAGTCCCCTAATAGCTGTTGGTACCTTGGAGTCTTTCTGTAATCCTGGCATTTTAAAGGCACCCGGTCATATATGCCTGTTACCAGGATAAACTCAGGTTGTGACCTCAAGTTCACTCTACTACAAATGAGGCTGGCTTGTACCTGCAGAAATGGGAAGAATCTAATTTATTGCACATGGAAATTAGGAAATCAGACATAGAAGAATTCACCTAGATGTACCCAGGGACAAGCCAACCAAACAAATTAAAAAGAGAGAAGCTTTACTTAATCCCATCTAGTTTTTTTAATAGCAACTATTTAGTTTTGATGTATTAACTAAATTACAGAGCAGAACACAAAGATTCACCTTCTGTTTAGTCTTTCAAAGACATTAAGATCCTAGCCATTCTTTCATTGTTAACAGTATCATGGAATTTCAAAGGGAGTCTTTTCTTTTCATGACTTCCTGGTCACCCACAGTTGTGACAGGCCCACACAGGTAGAAGTAAGAGATGTCAATGGCCCCATGTCTGATCCTTGTCCCCCATGACTCTAAAAAGAAGACATAGTTTAAAGAGAGCCGGGCCCAAAGGCAAAATGTGATTATATTGGTTTCCCCTTCATATCAGCATTCCAGGCCCATTTTGGCTTTTATCAGCCCTGAAAAGGAATTGGCTGCATTCAGCAGACAATTTTTGTATATACCATGCTGAGCATTCAATAACATCCTTCCCTCTGTTCTGTGTGTGACTTTGACACTAACCCCTTATTAAATCCAAAATGTAAAGGGTAGAAAATATCACTTTTCCATGGGAACGTTTACTTGTGCCATTCTGCAAAGAGCATGCTGAGTGCTGCTTGCCACCTGAAAGGGTTATCGTTTCAAACTGTAAGTCACACTGTACTTTGAAGAAACTTCCCTGGAAAGGCCGACTAGAGGTACAGCTTTAGCAGTGCTGAATGGAGTTGCAATTTGTGGACAAAGGCTCCAGGCCAACGGTGAGACCAAGAGGCAGTATCATAAACAGCAAGAGGCCCTTTAGGTAGCAGCCTCTTTACCCAGTCACTAATCAAAGGGCTGGCTCCTCACGTGCTTAAAGTGGACAAACTTCTCATTTCCATTAGGCCTCTTCAGGCACACGTATGCAGGCATACACACCTACACCCCAAACACACACATACCAACAAATCTTAATAACCGTCTTCGAAAGATGAGGGTTGATAGGAAAAGTTAAGGCCCATGTGCAGTCCACTGCTATGTTAACTGGCTTTGCCATCGGCAAACCAGCAGGCAGGTTTTGCTAAAGAGAAGATTCTTTCTGAGCCTGTATCAAAATAAACCTTATTACAAAATATCTCTCTTGAGGATTTATTTTTAAAATGCATTTATTGAGAAAATATAAATTTTAAGGAAAAGGAAATAACTAAAAGAATATTTCCATTGAAATTTAAAAAGTAAACTAAGTCAGATATTTTTGAGATTCATGTTTTCAACTCAATAACATCAAGTGTTTTTATATTTAGAATCAAGATTTTCTCTGCACTGGAAATACTCTGATAATTTACATGCTTCCAAGGAAATTGGCTAATGGGTAGTTTGTTTTGTTTTTTTTTAATTTTTTTATACAATTTTTAAAGGTTACATTCCATTTACAGTTATTATAAAACATTGGCTGTATTCCCCGTGTTGTACAATACATCCTTGAGCCTATCTTACACCCAATAATTTGTACCTCCCACTCTCCCACCCCTATATTGCCCTTCCTCTCCCACCACTAGTAACCACTAGTTTGTTCTCTACATTTGTGAGTCTGCTTCTTTTTTGTTATATTCATTAGTTTGTTGTATTTTTTAGATTCCACATATAAGTGATATCATACACTATTTGTCTTTCTCTATCTGACTTATTTCACTTAGCATAATACCCTCCAAGTCCGTCCATGTTGCTGCAAATGGCAAAATTTCATTCTTTTTTATGGCTGAGTAGTATTCCATGGTGTGTGTGTGTGGCCACCACAACGACATGTTTCCCCCAATTTTTTTAACTATAAGAAAAAGAAAATGGGCAAAGTATATCCTTTGGACAAAGGAAGAAAGGAAAGCTCTTTGTTACAGAAGAATGCCTTCAAATAAATGTAGAAGCAATAATAGAATTAGAAAAATCATCTTTTTTTAGTCCCCAAAGTAGTAACTGATTTGGCAAATATTATCAATGGATGCTAAAACAGTGAAAACAGAGTTTCACCCCACAGGTTACTAACTAAATGCAAGGAGAAAATGTTATGTTCCCAGTGGAGAAATCCAGTGGTTACCACCTTAACCAAGTGGTCAGACCTGAGGGCTGGTTCCCGTGGGGAGACCCGAGTGTGTGTGCAAGCCCACCTCACATTTACAGGGCCTGGGGTCCAAGAACACAAGGAGGCCCACATGCCACTCTTTAAACATAAAACTTGTGAATCAGGCTACCAGTTTTCATAATGTATATTTTATTCTCAGACCTTGACAAATACACCTTTATAATGTTTATAATATAAGTATAAAGCTATGGTTTTTATACAGAGAGTTTTAAAGGACTGAAAGCTGAAAAAATATCAAAGACAATTGAATTTAATTACTATTGTACCCATGTGAGTTTTGTTTGATGCACTGTGATGTTGTAATAGACACATATAATTTTATTATATATTTATTTTAATATATTAACATTTATTGCCTCTATTTCAGTAAAATCAAAGTTATTATAATCAATAATTTGACATAAATTGCATCCTATAGATAGTAATAATCTAAAGAATTAGAAATATAAAATGAAATTACTTATGCAAAACTTGAAGCAACTTTAAAAATGATGATGGTGATGATAATAATAATAGAGATGATGATGATAACAATAATAATGGTAGCAGCAGGCCTTAGTCTGACGCAGGCACTGTTCAAAGTGCTTTACGTGTGTTAACTAATTCCATCTTCACACCAGCCCTCTGAAGAAGGTTTTAATATTATTTCCGTTTTACAGACCAGAAACTAAGGCAAAGATTGATGAGCAACTTGCCTAAACTCCTAGAATTAATAAGCACCAGAGCTGGGATTTGAACCCAGGCAGCAGCTAGGGATGAACTGGAAATTAACGCAGAGCAAAGGAAGTACCGGTAAAACGTGAGAGCAATTGACTTTGTATAATGAGTTACTTAACATTAAAAACAGGAAAAATCCTGCTTGATAGGCTGGATTCATTTTATATACATACAGTAAAATATTGCAAGATTGGTAAAACACAATGCAAAGTAATATTCAAAGAGCTAATGTCAAAGTAAAGCACTCTACCACAATGAACTCTGAAATGTTTACTTTAAACAGTTGTTCAAAAAGAAGAAAAAAGCAATTATAAGAAATCCAGATTGCAGAAGAGTTGGAAGGATTGAAGCTCATTTGTACATGTTTGTCAGGAAGTTCTCATATCATATTAAAAAAATGAGAGAAAAAAGTAATTCAGCAATTAATTTTAGACTTAGGTTTCACTTCAATATTCTACCTTTCTTGATCTTTCCCATAAAGTAAAAAGAGCTATAAACCAGGAAACAATAAACATTAAATTGAAGTAAAATATTCTTATTCACATAAAGAGAATACCTCAACGCATCCATGGTTTTTGGCGATGTCAGGAGTTCTGTCTGCACACCATTCATAACTTCTCCATCTTCTGAGTCCTGTGTGTAATTCTGTAGTGAAACAAACCCATAAGCATGTGGATGCTATGCACACAGAACTGAAAATTTGAATAAAAATTCTCAACAGGAAAAAAACATGTAATGGTATTCAAAGTATCCAAAATTTGAATATATTTTATCAAAAACATAAATTATACAAAGAAAAATGTAGAAAGTTTAAATTTATTTTTATATAAGCTTTCCAAAAGTACCATTTTCTTCCAAATATTCAAAATAATATATTGAAAGGCAACTGCAATTTATTATTAACAAATAACAAAAACTTTTAATGAAAAGTATGTAAAGCTGAAATTATACTTAATTTTTTGAAAATGTGATGAAAGCTTATTCAATATTTTTATAAAAATACATTTTTTTGTAATTCTAATGTTCTGTATTCATCCAGTTGCCTATGTAAATATTAGTATCATATTCATACATATATAAAAATTGTTTGATATTGCAAAATATGTAACTTACACACACCACATGAATTTGTGAGGATTTCCAGAACCTCAATTTCCAATGTGAAGAGAAGCAAGAAAATGGATGCTTGGCAATACTTCATTATGCAGGAATTTTTTGCACTCCTGCTGAGAAGAATGATTTTATGAATTAATTTGTATTTTCTCCCAAATAAATACTTCTACCCCTTACCTCCTTCTCACAGTCTAAAGCAGTGTCCCTCCGTCATTGGCTGTAGGGACAGCTCTAAACTTGCAGGGCATTTGGTCAGAATCACTTTGTGTTCCAAGGACACCGGTGTGGAGAAGCATTTCCATGGGACCAGAATGGTGTCTGTCATCAGGAGGACCCAAGGCAATGAACTGAGAATGGTAAACATCCTATAAGATGATTGGCTTGGTCTCCTCAAAAGTTAACTTGGATGAGAAGTATGAAGAAACTAAGGACACACATCAAAAAACTAAGGACAGGGGCTTCCCTGGTGGCGCAGTGGTTGAGAGTCCGCCTGCCGATGCAGGGGACACGGGTTCGTGCCCCGGTCCGGGAGGATCCCACATGCCGCGGAGCGGCTGGGCCTGTGAGCCATGGCCGCTGAGCCTGCGCGTCTGGAGCCTGTGCTTCCGCAACGGGAGAGGCCACAGCAGTGAGAGGCCCGCGTACAGCAAAAAAAAAAAAAAAAAAAAAAAGATACTAAGGACACACATCAATCAAACACAACAGGTGAAGCTTGATCTACAACTGGTTCCTAAAAGTAAAACATTTATAAAAGATTTGGGACAATTAGGGAAATTTGAGTAGGAACTGATTATTAGATGATGCTATGAAATTATTGTTAATGTTCACAGTTGTAATAATGACGTAGTTATATAGGAGAATGTTATTTTTTAGGAGGTGTATGCTAAACTCTTTAGGGATAACATCATGTTAAGACGTTAGCAACTTACTTTCAAATAGTTCAGCAAAATATGTTTCTTAACTAAGAGACTGGTAAACATCCATGTCATGGTGAATAGGTTGTGGTGAATGGACCCTGTTACATTCCTCTTGGGTGTGTAAATTTATAAGACCAATGTCAAATGTGCAAATCCACAAATCTTTTAATGCAAAAATTCCACCCCTAGGAATTTTTCTTACAGGTATATGTGCAAAATGATACATGTCCTTTGGTAGGGAAATGATAAAATTAATTATGGTACATCCATGCAGTGGAGTACTATGCAGAATAAAAATAGAAGGTTTTAAGTTAGTGATGTGGGAAGATCTCTAACATCCATTACTAAGTGGAAAAAAAGGCAAGGCTCTGAAAAGTATAATAGTATGCTCCTGTTTGATTAAGAGGGGAGAAATGTTTACGCATAAACTCTTTTTTGGCAGGTTACATAGGAAGTTAAAATGGTTGCCGGGAGGAAGAGGATTAGGTAGCTGGTGGGACAAGGATAAGAGCTTTTATACTTTTATAAAAGTATAAATGACCTTTATACTGATGACCTTTTATACTTTATAAAAACTATCAACCAAATTAAACAGTGCATATCAACATGAATGTCAAAGATAACTGTAATATAGAAAGAATTTTATAGACCAACAAGAAAAAAAGGGAAAGAGTGGGAGCTGTCAGCCTTGGCTAGGGTGGATGGGGGAGTATTTTATCATTGACCTTGTTTAGAATGCTGGTGCAGACTGACTCTCAGTAGGTTTTATTATTAGTTAAAAATTGTATAGGGGCTTCCCTGGTGGTCCAGTGGTTAAGACTCCACACTCCCAATGCAGGGGGCCCGGGTTCGATCCCTGGTCAGGGAACTAGATCCCGCATACCGCAACTAAGAGCCCACATGCCTCAACTAAAAGATCCCACGTGCAGCAACTAAGACCCAGCGCAGCCAAATAAATAAATATATATATATATTTTTTAAAAAATCATCTACATCCAGTGTAGACTGTTTTCATTCCACTGCCCTTAATATGCCAATGTCCCAATTCACACACAGAGAGAAAGGAAGAGAAAGAGAAGGGAGGGAGAGAGAAAGAGAAAGAGAAGGGAGGGAGAGAGGAAGAAAAAAGAAAGGCCACATCAAAATATGTTCAATTTTATTAGTGATCATTGAAATGCAAATTAAAACATTCATGGAATAATGTTTTTCATCTGGCAAAAAATAATTTATAAAACAGTAACATATTAGCAAGTGAATGAAGAAGTGAGGATACAGATTTTTTACATTTACATTTTTAGATGATCATATCCACTGACCTCATCATTCCATTTCTGGAAATTTATCTAAAGAAAGGAATCAGAGATGGGAACAAAAGTATTATTTACAATAGCAAAAAATGCCCATAATATGAAAGTAAATAAATTGTTATATCTGTATTACGAGAAATGATGTAATCATTAAAAATAATGTTATAAAATAATGTTAAATGACTTGGAAATGGTAAGAAGGCAATTAAAACCGTATGTACAGAAAGAAACCATTTTTTGTGGTAAACTTTACATAACATAAAATTTACCATTTTGACCATTTTTAAGTGAACAGTTCTGTGGCATTAAGTACATTCACAGTGTTGTTGCAACCATCACTATCATCCATCTTCAGAACTTTCTTCGCCTTGTAAAACAAACTCAATGCCCATTAAGCAACAACTTCTCATTCCCCCATCCCTCCAGCCCCTGAAAACCACCATACTACTTTCTGTCTCCATGAATTTGACTACTCTATGTACCTTATATAAGTGGAATCACACAGTATTTGTCCTTTTATGATGAATTTATTTCAGTTACCATAATGTCTTCAAGCTTCATCCACACCATAGCGTGTCAGAATTTCCTTCCTTTTATAGCTGAATAATATTCCATTGGATGGATATATCACATTTTTGTTTATCCATTTATAGACATTTGGATTGCTTCCACCTTTTGGCTCTTGCAAATTATGCTGCTGTGAACATGGGTGTACAAATATCTGTTTGAGTCCCTGCTTTCAATTCTTTTGGGTATACACCCAGAAATGGAATTGCTGGATCATATGGCAACTCTACTTTTAATTTTTTGAGGAACCACCATAGTGTTTTCCATAGCTGCTATACCATTTTTCTTTCCTACTGGCAATGCACAAAGGTTCCAATTTCTCCATATCCTCACTAACACTTGTCATTTCCTGTTTTTTGTAATAATAATCATCATGATGGTTGTGAAGTGGTATTTCATTGTGGTTTTGATTTGCATTTCCCTAATGATTAATGATATTGAACATCTTTTCATGTGCTTATTGGAAAGAAACCATTTTTATAAAAGAAATAAACTTTTATATAAAAAATGTAAAATTTCCTTCATAGGGGAGGAAAAAAGAAAATATAAACATCAAAATATTATCAGTGTGCTGAAATACTGTGCAGCAAATATTGACTCCCTTCCCTAGTATCATCATGGGAGGATATACTTCCCCACCCACTGAAGTTGGACTTCCTGTACCTTGTTTTGGCCACTAGTGCAGCATGGGCAGAAGTAGCAGTGTGCCAGGTCTGAGCTCAGGTCTTAGGAACATCACATGTTCCCACTCATCCTCTGAGCAGACATTCTGCAGGTAACCACTGAGCCTGAGCCACAAGATGACAACTGTGGAACAAACCTGAAGTCCTGTAACCTGAAACAGCTGCTAGAGCTGACCCATAGAATTGTGATCAAAAGGTAATTGCTAGTTGTTGTATGCTAGTGAGATGTTTGAGGCCATTTGTTACACTGAAAAAGCTAACTGGTACACAGAGGTTATCTCTGGTGAGTGAGATTGCGTGATTTTTTTCCCCTTATTTGTATTTTTATAGTATTTTCCAAATTTTCTATAATTCTCTATTTACTGATGATTTAAAAAAATAACGTGGGGGCTTCCCTGGTGGCGCAGTGGTTGAGAGTTCGCCTGCCGATGCAGGGGACACGGGTTTGTGCCCCGCTCCGGGAGGATCCCACATGCCGCGGAGCGGCTGGGCCCGTGAGCCATGGCCGCTGGGCCTGC
>NC_041218.1:49246772-49254215 GCF_002837175.3 Physeter macrocephalus
GGGAGAGGCAACAACGGGAGAGGCCCGCCGTCCCGAAAAAAAAAAAAAAAAAAAAAAGAACCTGGGATATTTCATACCGAATTATTGACAGTGGTTATTTTTGTTACTGACCACATAGTTTTAAATACTTTTACTTAAATTCTGAATTTGTTTCACAGTGAACATGTCTTATTTTATAATCAGAAAAAAATAATAAAGGCTTTTTTTTCCTAGAACAATGGCCATTCCAAAATTCCAAAAGGAGCTTTCAGGAGTTATTAGTAAAGCCAAGTAGAGAAGGATAAAACATGCTTCCTTACTGGTTGCCTGGGCTGGGAGTGGGAAGGGGAATGACCATATATGGGCACTGGCATGTTTTGGGGGTTTTAGAAATGTTCTAAAATTGGATTGTGGTTACAGTTGTACAACTCTGTAACTTTGCTAAACCTCATTGAATTATATACTTAAAAAGAATGAGATTTAAATAATTATATATAACCTCAATAAAATGTTAAAAAAAATTCTTCCTTTACATGACAGTTTAAAGAAATAAGGTTTAGCTTCAAGAACTGGAACCACAGATAACTCTCTAAATAACAGTGCAAACTATAACAACATTAAAAAATAAATGGACAAACTCTCATTGAAGAAGTAGAATAATTAAAAGGCAAATTTGTGTGAGAATATGAAGCAAAGAGTCTTTGAAAAAAAAGTTCCTAAATTTAACAGGAACATTTTACTTTCACTGAGCAAATTGTGATTTGCCAATTACAATCTATCACACACAAGGGCTGGGCTTGGGGGCAGAGAGGTAGCAATGGGATCAATTCGTGTTCTTGGAAGCCAACACAACTTGAGGATGGGATAGCAGACAAAAGTACAATAGCACCCAACTTGCTAACAGCAATTGCAATATGACAGGTAACTTTTCCTTTCCTCATGTCTACGGGCTAACTGGTCAGCTACTAGTTGAAACTTGAAGGATATAAATGCGTATGTTGTGTAGTACCTTGTAGGATCTTGGGATATAACCAAATACTCCAGGGTCACTTCAGAGGTGAACTTATTCGAAATGAAATGATTTACAAATTAAGTAAAGTAGTTTCGAGTACAGTTAAAGCCCTGTGTCCCAGCCCAAAAGTCCTAAATCAGCCCCTCTGTCTGGAAGTCATCTGCTTGTCAAACCTCTAGGCTAACATTTAGCTCTTGCAACATGAAAGTTGCCATGACAACCGAGGGGAAAGTTTTGGTCAACAGAGTATAATCCAAAACCAGTTTTTTAGAAAAGCAGCTTCTCTAAGCCAAAGGGGATTCAGATGATACACACCCAGAAAGCACAGTGTCTCACAGGTATAAAACCTGGGGGTCATGGGGCAAGAAACAAAAAACTAGATGGCGGAGTCAAATGGACAAAACAGGAAGCATGGCTGCCCAAGCATCTCTTTACCTCGGGCATCTCGAACATAAGATGTCCAAGAAATGTTTGTTGGTTTGATCTGATTGGACTCCAAATCCTTATTTCATGTCCCAGAGACGAATGAACTTGTGTCATTTGAGCTAAAGCCCAAACACACTAAAAGGATATGTATTTCCAGAAATCCCAGAACTTGAAATGATTAAGATTTTATTGCTACATTTCCTCAGCCACCCTAGATGTAGTATTTGATTTGAGTTCAGTTCAAGGGAAAACTGCTTTTGCAAAAATTAAATTCAATTAAGAAAAAATGGAAAGTAAAACATTCAAAAATAACTTATTTTTGAAGTGTATTTTTGGGGAAATGCTTTCTCTGTATATAACGGGAATTTGCTTATTTTTCTGTGCGTCATCTATTCTCTCCTCATCTGATGACTGCGCCTGATTTCCCATCTCCCATTTTCAGCTGTGTGGTTCAGCGGAGCTGATTCCATTCGAAGTTTCTGGAAGATACTGTGACTAGGCTTGGCCAAATCGGAATCTTCACCCTCTCCTGGTCATAATGATTGGTTCAGGATCATACACATGACCTACTCAGAACCAACAGAGTCAACTCTGGACCATTCTCTGAAGGAACTGAAAGAGTCTTTATAACGTCTTCATGTCCTTTTGGGTTGGAGGGCACTGTGGCAGACTGCAGATATACCACTACATTGACCAAAGGACTTGTTTTAAGGCCCTGCCTCCTACAAGCTGTGTGACCTTGGACAAATCACTTAACTTCTTTGGGTCTCATTTTACTCATCGAAAATTCCTTGAGGGTTTCTGTGAAGATATTATAAAGGATGCATATGTGAAGGCATGTTATAAATTGTAAAGCCTTACTGAAATGTAAGACCTTGCCTTTTGTTTTCCTAGCAGCCAAAACTGTAGTAAGCATGTAGAGATGTTTGGGCCTGTTCAGTGCACTGGAAAACAAAGAACATTACCCAAGAAGAAGAGAATCTGAAGCCACAGAATGTCAGATCCAAAAAAGACCTTGGAGGATATCTGGTCCGACCCCCTCATTTCACAGATGAGGAAATTTGCTCTATCTACCCTTGAAAGGGAGGAAATGAGATAAGAACGACTATTGCAACCGTTCAGCCAGGGTCCCCACATTAAATTAAAGCAATCAGATAATAAACTATGACCTTTAAGCCAGAACCGTGCCTGTGTTTGAATAATATGGTTATCTTCTGCCTGTCGTAAACAGCCTCACCTCCAGGGAAATGACAGCTACAGGAAAAAAAATAAAAAATGTACCAAAGGGTTCACCTCCTCCACACAGCTCAACCCTTTGAGTTCTAAGATGGGAGGAAAAGCATTTTGCAGTTGGAAAAATTGCTGAGCCATGTGTCTGAAATGCTTAACAAATCACGGTGGGGACTTTATTTAATTTTTTTTCATTTTCTCTGTTGGTGAGAACCACTCCTGCCAAGAAATTATTTGCCAAATGGTGACTTCATTTATGATGCCGGCAATGTGATGTTTAACAGCTGACATTTGACTACTTTTAAAACAATCATCCCTTAGCTTTTACAGCAACAGAAGTGTTACAAAAATTTAGAGGTGCCTATGTAATGTTCAATAATTTTGTGTGGATAAGAAGGCGTGGAAGAAATCATATCTGGTCGATATTTTTAAGCATTATAATAATAAAAACACCTAGTACAAAGAATACTTTATGTATATTAAATAACTCAATCTTCAGAATAACTCCAGGAGGTAGGTACAGTTTTTATCATCTAGAGGTCTGAAGTGAGGCACAGAGAGGTTGAGTAACTTTCACAAACTTACTCAGCCAGTGAACAGAGTAACTGGGGTTTGAACCTAGGCATCTGTAGGCTCTGTAGTCTGACTGCTTAAGCACTCTGCTAGACTGACCTAATGGTAATCTTTTGCATAGAATGCCTTATATGTCCTTAAATAATTTGCCTATAAAATTAAAATAAGTTAAAACATCTACTCAAATTTATCTTTCTAAAAACACTGTTTTTAGAAAGCTGAGTGACATGAGTGAGAATGCAAGCTTTGGAGCCAGGTTCAATTGAACTTGAGTGCAGTGACTGGCATAGCTGTTATGACCTTGGGCAAGTTCCTGAACCTCTCTGTGCCTCAGTTTCTTCATCTGTAAAGTAGGGATAATAATGTTACTTAAATCCTAGAGTGGTGCTGGGGTTAAATGAGATAGTTTATGTATAGTGCATATCCCAGTGTCTGGCACATTTGAATGGCCTCAATAATCATCACTCGTTATCATAACTAATATCAATATCATGATTACCCTGTGTATCAGATACCACTTCAGTTTCTCTCAGTCTTACCTATCTCTTATTCCAGCCACCCCTCCCTACCCACTTTTCACCCCAGGACTGCAGCCCAGTCCTGCACAGGCTCCAATCTGCTTCTCCCATTGGATACCTCCCAGGGCCTCACCTTAAACCCAGCTGTGCCCCTGTCACCTCCTGCCGTAGGACATCCCTGTTGACACCAGTGCGTGAGACTCCAGGGGAAACTGCTTGACACAGGGGCATATGCAACCCAGAAGTGCTGGCAGTGAGCACTCCCAGGCAAAGCTTTGACCCCTTCTTCTCCCTTGTCAGAGGGTGTATATGTTTGCTAGGGCTGCCATAATAAAACACCACAGACTGAGTGGCTTGAACAACAGAAATTTATTGTTGCACAGTTCTGGAGGCCAGAAAGAAGTTCAAGATCCAAGTGTTGACAGGATTGGTTTCTTCTGAGATCTCTCTCCTTGGCTTGTAGATGGAGACCTTCTCCCTGTGTCCTCACATGCTCTTTCCTCTGTGTGTACACATCCCTGGTGACTCTGTGTTTCCAAATTTTCCTTTTCTTAAAAGGACATCAGTCAGATTGGATTAGGGCCCACCCTAACAGTCTCATTTTAACTTAATCACTTCTTTAAAGACCCTGTCTTCAAATAGTCACATTATGAAATACTGGGGGTTAGGGTTTCAGCTTATAAATTTGGGGGGGGACAAAATTCAGCCCATAACAGAGGGTCCTGAGATGCATTTTATTAGGCCCCTCAGAAAAACTTATAGGACAGAGCAGCCACTTGACCAGAGTGGTGGCAAATTTGAAGTACACCCTTCTCCCTGCTTTGTGTCTCCGCCCCTCTTTGGGATCACACTCACCAATGAAGTCCTTGCGTATGAGCCTTGGCCTTAGGTTCATCTCTCTGGGGAATTTGACCTAAGACACCTGTTGGAAACTGTGGATGGTGTCCCATCAGAGGGCCAGTCAGACCAGTCAAATGTGGCCCCAGCTGTCCTTTCAGGCCTCCCTGCCCAGCCTGCATGGGGCTCAGTGTGATCAAGCCACCCTGGACTATTCATTCTCACTTGTCCTCTCCAGAACATGAGTCCT
The DNA here is from genome assembly GCF_002837175.3 of Physeter macrocephalus. Taxonomy (NCBI): domain Eukaryota; kingdom Metazoa; phylum Chordata; class Mammalia; order Artiodactyla; family Physeteridae; genus Physeter; species Physeter macrocephalus. Next base: position 49,251,598 of record NC_041218.1, read on the forward strand.
CATCTTCAATTGACAGGGCTGGGTCCCTTCCTCCCCTTCAAGTTCTGTAAGAAAGCTCAGTTTCACTTTCCTATGAATGACCTTTATTACCCTCCTGAAATGAGTTATTATCTCTATATAATTTTTATATAAATACATATTCTGGGCTAATTAGGAAGATTAAAATGTTCCAGATTTGCACAAAAAAAGAGAGAGGAAATCACAGTCCTTCAGAAAGTATCTAAATTACTGCTTGAGAATTATATAGGAAAAGTTAACAGATGTACAGCTGGCCAATCCCAGATTTTAATTAAAACCCATCTTTTATTGGTCAAAACATGACTAGTGTGACAGCCAAGCCAAAAGAGAAAGCTAGATTAAGGCACACATGCTCTCACACACAGATACACAAACACATACTTAGCATTCTGGTATTTTATACTATGTGGAAGCAGTAGGATGTGGATACAAATGGATTTTTCATGTATTTCTCTTGGCATTATGGCCATATTTAATGTAGCATCCAGTAAAGTTGAAATTTTAATTAAGTTTATGGTCTGACCATCTGTATTTGTTTGGAATTTCTGCCTCCTCAAAGCAAAAATGTGAACCTGGCTTTAGACCTGGAAATATCTCAGGCTGCAACCAAATGCATTATCAACAAACTGAGAATGTGTGGTCTGAAATATAAAATAAGATTAGAAGAAGGGGAGCCCATTATCAAAATATCACAAAATACCTGTATATTAATTATGCAGTCACCAGTTTATTCTGACATGCTTCATGGAAGATAAAAGGGAAATTTTATAGTTTTTCAATGGAAAAAGAGTCTTGGCATCAATAAACTGCCAAGGAATCAATTAAATACATTTTATTTGTTTCTGTGGGTTTGGATGCTACTTTTCTTTTAATCTTCACTCCTTGCATTTTATAACTTGATAAAACTGATGTACAATCTTGATCCAAATGTTTTAGTTAATCATTTAGGCTCCTTTTCCCTAAAACAGTAAAAACTCATTAATGTACACCAAATAAGAATAGTAAGCGTGGGCAATATAAATTGGTAAAAAGTATTTGTATGTATTATGCTTGGGAGCAATACAAAATATTTTTGTAAAATATTCCATAGTACAGACATGATGTAGACCTGCAGTCTCTTGCCTGCCCTTTGGGGGATGAATTGAGCTGCCTCTAGTTTACCTTTTCATTCTCTGTGAGGTGTTCATTAAGTAAATTAAAAGTATAACTACATGTCCAGTTTGAAATGGCAAATCTGGGTAGAAACCCTGAAACAGCATTGCCTATCTTCCTACTAAAATTCATAGGAAGACCCAGGAAACAAAAATTCACAATACTGAAAACAAGGACAGTTAACCCACTGCCAGAATCTGGTAGGTCTCCCCAGTTCTTGCCTCTAGAAAAGGAGATTGTCTATCTAGGTAGAAAACCATTTATCCCTTCACCACCACCTTGCTGCACAAATACAAGTCTAGGCCAAGCAGAAAAGGAGGAACTGTCCTATTATATGACGGCTGCTTTTTGAGGCAGTCAGGGCCCTGTCTCTACCTCTAAACTCTCCCATTTTCGAACTCTCTTCTCTCAAACTTGTCCATTAGATCCATTCCTGAATTTACTCAACAATTATTTATTGCATGCCTACGATGTGCATGCCAGGCACTGTTCTAGAAGCTAGGGATACAGGAGTGAACAAAAATAAATAAGATCTTGTGCAGCTTCCATCGAGCAAGGCATATATCAGGTTTATGTCCATTTAGAGATTGACACTCAGAAAACAACTCAGCAGGAGGTGAGAGAGAGAGATGGGAGTAATAGTGTATCTTGGGAGGTGTGGCCCCTGTGAAAAAGTGCTATAGGGGGAACACAGAAATCTCAAGTTTTTCTTGTGTTCCATCCATTCAGAGTGACGATGAAGTGGGTCTAGTGAAGCCCAGCAAAGCAGAAAGAATCCTGCTAGACAGCCTGGAAGTGAACCTGTTCTGTGTCAGGTGGGTTAAGTGCTATGGAGGAGACCAAAGCAGAATAAGGGGACAGGAATGTAGAGATGGGGTGGGAGTGGGGACAGAGTGCTCAGGGGAGGCCTCCCTGAGGAGCTGACATGTGAGCAGAGCCCTGAAGGAAGTGAGGAGGTGAGCCGTGCAGGTGTTCGGGGAAGAGCAGTCCCAGGCTGTGTGTGAGCGTCAGCCTCCACCTCCAGGCCCTGGAGTGACTCCTGGTGTGTTCTTCCGGTTTAGTCAAGGCCCAGTTGTTTCCGTCGACAGCATCTCCACAACATCTTCCTCCTTCTGTGCTCTAGAGCCTTCTTTAATCCTGATGTCTCCACCCCTGGGGAGCTGGCTTCAAGCCCAGCCTTTATGGTGGAAGAGCTGCAGGAGAAAGGAAAATATAATAATAAACTGAGTGGCATAGACAGAAAGTATATCCAGGGGCTTTACAAAAATAGTATTTCCATTATACATATTCTAGAAAAATTATTAAAAACAAAGAACAGGGCTTCCCTGGTGGCGCAGTGGTTGCGAGTCCGCCTGCCGATGCAGGGGATGCGGGTTCGTGCCCCGGTCCGGGAAGATCCCACATGCCGCGGAGCGGCTGGGCCCGTGAGCCATGGCCGCTGAGCCTGC
>NC_041218.1:49254263-49261010 GCF_002837175.3 Physeter macrocephalus
GCAATGGGAGAGGCCACAACAGTGAGAGGCCCGCGTACCGCAAAAAAAAAGAAAAAAAAAAAGAACAATCCAAACAAGCCGGGAGAATGAAAGGTTACCTACAAAAGGGTACAAATCAGCTCACCCCAGACTTGGCCTCTACAATAGCAAATTCTAGAAGACAATGAAGATATGTCTGCAGACTTTAGGAAAAGGATCGTGACACCAGAATGTCATATATATATGTAATTGTATATGTCATTCTCAAGGATGTGGCATCTCAGAACATGAATCATTCCTGTATCCTACTTGAGGAAATTTCTGGAAGATATATTCAGATGACCAAGATATCAATGAAAATTAAGAATTCCCGAAAGAGGAAGTTGTAGCTCAAAGGTCAGAAGATCCCTCATCTACTCAGGTCAGGACCTAAAATCAGGAGCTCCAGCAGGGGTCTGAGCACAGGGGCAAAGCTTGGCTCTACTGTGCTTCCTTCAACGCAGCCTGTCCTGTGCGCCTCTTTCCAGTTTCCAGTGCCAGGAAATGGGCTCATTGAGCCATATCCTTCAACTTTCATTTCAGAGGAAATCTTCTGCATGCTTAATGGCCACTGACAACAGTAATGGATCGTGTTCTTTCCCACTGCTTGCTAACAATGGCTACACCGGTCACTCTGTTAAGAAACTGAACCAGAAGAATTAAATTTTTAATGGTGCTTTCCCTGCACAAAACCAGCGTGACATAGTACAACATAATGGCCTCTTTTTTTTTCTGCCATTGAACATGACTGATGATTTCTATACTTTTAAAAGTCATGCTGAATGAGTGCTGAGTCATAGAGGTTTGATTGGGAAAGACTACTAAACCACCAAGTAACAGATCTGATATGTCACTGAACCTCTTCATACCCTCTTTCTTACAGGATCTGCAAATGTTCCTGAGTTAACAAATCTTTAATCCAAGATCATTGCAACCATGTGGGAAAAAAAGTATGGAAAACTAATTGCAAGGAAATGCACCCAAAGTATGTCTAGGCAGTGACGTTCTAAGTGATTTTTTTCCTGCTTCATATAGTTAGCAGATTTTTTTTTTTACATAATTGACCACTTTTTTGGTGGTTTTTTTTTTTTTTGCAGTACGCGGGCCTCTCACTACTGTGGCCTCTCCCGTTGCGGAGCACAGGCTCCGGACGCACAGGCCCAGCCCCCATGGCCCACGGACCCAGCCGCTCTGCGGCATGCAGGATCCTCCCGGACCGGGGCACGAGCCCCTGTCCCCCTCATCGGCAAGCAGACTCTCAACCACTGCGCCACCAGGGAAGCCCTTTGGTGTTTTTTTAATTGAATTATAATTGATTAACAGTAATGTATTAGTTTCAGGTGTACCTTAAAGTTATATATGTATATAAAAATATATATTCTTTTTCATATTCTTTTCCATTATAGGTTATTATAAGATATTGAATATAGTTCCCTGTGCTATACAGTAGGTCCTTGTTGTTTATTTTGTATATAGTAGTGTGTACATGGTAATCTCAAACTCCTAATTTATCCCTTTCCTCCCCTTTCCCCTTTGGTAACTGTAAATTTGTTTTCTATGTCTATGAGTCTGTTTTTTAAATAAGTTCATCTGTATCATTTTTTTAGATTCCACATATAAGTGATATCATATGATACTTGTCTTTCTCTGTCTGACTTACTTAGTCGATAATCTCTAGGTCCATCTATATTGCTGCAAATGGCAATATTTCATTCTTTTTTATGGCTAATATTCCATTATATATATATATAAGTATATACATATATATGAATATATATTTGTATATATATATATACACACACACCACACTTCTTTATCCGTTCATCTGTTGACGAGCACTTAGGTAGTTAACAAATATTTTTAAAACAGACTTTTAGGAAACCAGCATATGCAATTTTGTGTATACCATGTAATTGCAATTATGTAAAAATTTATACATGGAAAGGAAAATAAATCACAAAATATTTCTAAGTGAGACCATTGATACATTTTTTTCCTTCGATTTTATTTGTAAGTTTTCAATAAAAGCAGGTATTACATCTGTAATGGAAAAATTTTTTCTTAAATTAAAATAAGATGGTAAGTGATTTGAGCTTGCTTAAAGAGAGCAAACAGACTGCTATGTAGATGCCAAAAAAGTAACTGCTAATTATACGCAATTCTCATTTTCATCAAAACTGATCAGGCAGTTTCTACTTATACTTCTAGCAGAAGCCAATGTTTTTAGCAGAAAGAGTGGAATTTCTAGTATAATATTTTAGAGTTCAAACTGCTCACATAAGCTCTTCAAGACCATTAGTAAAAATCTGTACTGAGCAAGTCCACATTAAAAAAGGATTTTCTATAGGGGGAAAGGGAACAGACCATCAGTCGTAGCCTCAAGAGGGATTAAACAGTCAGATCTTTCTAGGTCCAGAGCAAATCCTGCCAGGTGTTCAGAAAGAGCACTGGTCTTTTGTGTAAACCCCATCATACAGCCTGGTCCAATTTGGACACCAACTCATTCCTTAATTCCCTTCAGACCCCAAGGTTAAAGTTAGAAAGACCCACAGATGTAGGATGCCAAGTTCACTGTTGTATCTTAGAACATGGTATTGACTCAACATTTGAGAGTTGAAAAATCAGCTGAATGTGCTCACCTTTACTGAAGGATTGGAAATAACAAAAAGAAACAAGTAAAAAATCAAAATAAAAGCAAGAACCTTCAAGCTGAGTCATAATAGGTACGCTTCCAAATGGGAGTCACCTGCTAGCTCTGTCTCTTCTTCCCTGGCGTGCAGCCAGCATCTTTCAATGGCTGGTACCTTCCCACAAGAACACCCTAGACTCAGTTTTCTTCTCCCCAGAGCCCAGGCCCCAACCAATGCTTGAATGAGGACCTTGCAGTTGAGGATCTTCTACCTTCCAGGATGGCTGACCATCCAAGAAGCCCTGACCTTCAACGAACATCTCACTCCTATCGCCAACAGGGCAATGCATCAGGATTCAACCTAACATGTTACCTTTTCCAAAGTTTGGGACATTTTGTCTAAAGTAACACCAAAGGGAGTCATACATAGAACTAAAGGTGTTGGGCTTTGCCATTCCCAGCCCCACTCCCACCCTTTGCAGGCTTCCCACCTGCAAAAAACAAACTAGACTTTCTCTCCTCCTGCTCCAGCTCACCTCTGCTCCAGCTCTCCTGGTGAAACTATTTGGTAACTCTTTAGGAAGCAGAATCATGTCCAGATTCATAGTAGTCTAAAACAATCGGGCTTCCCTGGTGGCACAGTGGTTGAGAATCTGCCTGCCAATGCAGGGGACACGGGTTCGAGCCCTGGTCTGGGAAGATCCCACATGCTGCAGAGCAACTGGGCCCGTGAGCCACAACTACGGAGCCTGCGTGTCTGGAGCCTGTGCTCCGCAACAAGAGAGGCCGCGACAGTGAGAGGCCCGCGCACTGCGATAAAGAGGGGCTCCCGCTTGCCACAACTAGAGAAAGCCCTCGCACAGAAACGAAGACCCAACACAGCAAAAGTAAATAAATTAATTAATAAAACTCCTACCCCCAACATCTTCTTAAAAAAAAAAAAAAAAAAAGAACAAACAATCATGTCCTACAAGAAACAATCTGCCAAGATTTCATCTCACTCACAATGAAGACGGCTTTTTATTTTACTTTGCTGATCTATTTAGATTTCATTGTCTTAAATCTTTCCACTTCTGAGTAGATTTGTTTTTCCTTTGAATTACCGAAAGGCTCATTAAAGAGACTTTCCCCAAACACTGTATTCTCAAAGTGTAAATCAAGGCACACTTTCTCCAGCCATGTTTCTCAGTTTGTCCACAGCTGTCCCGCCTCAGAATGATTAGTGTGCTTTTTAAAAATGCAGATTCCCTAGGACCTGCCCAAGATCTTCTGAATCAGAATTTCTTAGGAATGGGCCCCAGACATTCCATTTGAAAGCAGATTTCTGGAGGAAAGAATATATGTGGCTCACAGTATGTTTGCAGTTAATATGTGCTGAATAAAGTAACATGAAGAGGGGGAAAAGTTTTCTCAGTGCTTCTAATGCAAACTAAAGTATAAGAACCACTGTTTTCTCTAGAAAAACAAACTGAAGTTTAAAATTTTTGATCTGTTCTTTCCACACTCCCTTCGATGTTTTTTCCATCAATTCCAAATTACTGGATGGAGTTCAGACTCAGCTCAGGAACCCTGTTGCATCCCACTTTACAGATAGGAAAAGGGATTGAATACGTGCTCTTATACAGAATTCACAACTTCAAAAGCATCTGACTTCAAAGGCATAACAACAATAGACAATATTTATCAAGCACTCACAGTGGTCCATGTGCTTTACAGACATTATCATTACATAATCCACACTATGAAAAGATAAAATCTTACAAAATAGATGCCATTATTCCCATTTGGCACTTGAAGAAACCGACAGAATTTGAACCCAGGTGGTGTGTTTTGTCATCCAAAATTTGGGCTTTTCCTGCTGTGGCCTGATGCCTGCACGTACCCTGAGTTTTCTTTTGTTTTGCCCAAATATATTCTATATGCTCACCAATGCCTTCAATTACTTATTTAGAGCTATCCCGTTAACTTAAAGCTTTGTTTTCTGCTAAAATTTGCATTTTATTACTCTCCGGGCATTAATATCAGATTATTTACTAAAAAACTTTTGATGTGGAAAGGATGGCAAAAGTGTAAAAGGTTGGATGCAGAGGGTGGGAAGGAGGCCTCTGGCATCACTGAGGAGAGGGCACCCATGATCAGTGGCTGTTACCCTCACAGTTTTACCCAGGACCATCTTGCCCTGGAAGCCAGTACTAACCTCTTAAGGTCCATGGTCACTGAGGACAGTCCTGTTATGCCAATAACTCAGCTTTTCAGAGGATCTCTGTATATGTATGAAAAGGGGGGAGATGTTAACCACCTGGAGAGAGACTGAGTATACAGTTGATATCAATTAAAATAGGTATGTTTGTTATTCATGCTACTTCTTTGTTGATCTCTGCTATAAAAGTGGATGCATTGGGGGTGTGATTCAATCTGGCAAATCACTTTTATGAACTTTTCCTTAAAAGTTAGACCAGTACCTGGCCCTCCATTGTTCATAAAGGAAGTGACCCCAGAGAGGTGGTTTAGCATCTGAGAAGGCAATGGAAGGTGGGAGAAATCATGTAGAAGTTGGGCATTTGCTTCTTAATTTCACTGTTTCCATTTTAGAGTATGGTTTTGAACTGCCAGCTCTGTGAGTTCAGGGAAGGTGTCTGTCTGGCTTACTGGCACCTAGTACTGCAGCTAGACCAGAGAAGGTGCTCATTAAACATTTGTGATGAATGTTGTATTTGAAGCCTTGCAGAAAACCCTGTGTCAGCTTTGTTACAGTGATTCTGTATTCTCTAAACTCTTACAGAGCAATAGAATTAAATGCAGTAACAGCGTCTTGAGTTGTGAAATAACTGAGCCCGTACGTAAGATTTCAAACATTCTTTTTTTGTTATTAAAGATCTAACTAGAAAAATGGAATAAAACAGAAAGTATGATAGATTAGAACAGTGTTGAAGAATCACATCAATCCAAATTTAAAAATAGCACAACAATGTTTGTTACTATTTTTCCCTTTCCTTTTGTTCCAGAATGATACTACTTGGTCCAGGAACAATGAATCATTTGTCATTATGCTCTTTTCCAAATAAAATAACTATGTAGGGTAGATTTATAGACAAAAGCCTTCTTCAGTCTAAAGACAGGCTAGGGTAATATGTTTAAGACTGGTGATTAATAGCAGTTATAGGAATGTCTTACTTAAGTTTTAAAGTCTTAAAAAAAAATCAGTCTTTAGGTTGCTACAAGTTTGTTGCTAAGGATGATAAATATGGATAATGTATTATTTCTTTATGGGGGTATAACTCTTAAAGTAAAATGGCTTTGTTTTGTTTTCCAAAGTATATACGATTCAGGTCTATTGGATGTGGAGTCATGAACAATCTATTTATTGTGGTTTATGCTAATCCTACAAGAATCATTGATACTTCCACATTAGAATAAGAGAATTATTGAATAATAAAGTTAGAAAAGACTTCAAAAGCTCATGATGTATGGCCCTTGTTGATACTCATATTATGGGCTAAGCAATATGATAAAAATTCTTAAAAATATGCATTCCCTCTGACCCAGTAAGTCTACTTCAAGGAATTTATCAGAATGTGTATAAAGATATATGTATAAATATGTACATCATATCCCTATTTATAATGGCATGAAATTGGAAACAGCCTAGATGTGCAACAGTGGAAGATTAGTAAAATACTTTATGGTATCTCTGATCATTTGCAACCACTGAAGCATATTTGATGATATAGAAAATGTTCACCATCTATTGTGAAGTAAAAGCTGAGAAGGAGACAAAGTATGGCTGGTATGATGCCATTTTGGACATATGTCCATGCCACTCTCTCACTTTGTCACAGCCTACCCTTCCCCCTCCCCACATCCTCAAGTCCATTCTCTAGTAGGTCTGTGTCTCCACTCCCATCTTACCCCTAGGTTCTTCATGACCTTTTTTTTTTTTTTTCTTAAATTCCATATATATGTATTAGCATACGGTATTTGTTTTTCTCTTTCTGACTTACTTCACTCTGTATGACAGACTCTAGGTCCATCCACCTCACTACAAATAACTCAATTTCGTTTCTTTTTATGGCTGAGTAATATTCCATTGTATATATGTG
>NC_041218.1:49261220-49271115 GCF_002837175.3 Physeter macrocephalus
CTCACGGGCCCAGCCGCTCCGCGGCATGTGGGATCTTCCCGGACCGGGGCACGAACCCGTGTCCCCTGCATCGGCAGGCGGATTCTCAACCACTGCGCCACCAGGGAAGCCCTGTAGATTTTTTGATGATGGCTATTATGACTGGTGTGAGGTGATACCTCACTGTAGCTTTGATTTCCATTCCTCTAATGATTAGTGATGTACAGCATCTTTTCATGTGTTTGTGGACAATCTGTGTATCTTCTTTGAAGAAATGTCTATTTAGGTCTTCTGCCCATTTTTGGATTGGGTGGTTTGTTTTTTTGATATTGAGCTGCATGAGCTGCTTGTATATTTTGGAGATTAATCCTTTGTCAGTTGCTTTGTTTCCAGATATTTTCTCCCATTCTAAGGGTTGTCCTTTTGTCTTGTTTATGGTTTCCTTTGCTGTGCCAAAGCTTTTAAGTTTCATGAGGTCCCATTTGTTTATTTTTGTTTTTAATTTCATTTCTCTATGAGGTGGGTCAAAAAGGATCTTACTGGGATTTATGTCATAGAGTGTTCTGCCTATGTTTTCCTCTAAGAGTTTTATAGTGTCTGGCCTTATATTTAGGTCTTTAATCCGTTTTGAGTTTATTTTTCTGTATGGTGTTAGGAAGTGTTCTAATTTCATTCTTTCACATGTAGCTGTCCAGTTTTCCCAGCACCACTTATTGAAGAGGCTGTCTTTCCTCCATGGTATATTCTTGCCTCCTTTATCAAAGATAAGTTGACCATATGTGTGTGGGTTTATCTCTGAGCTTTCTATCCTTTTCCATTGATCTATATTTCTGTTTTTGCACCAGTACCATATTGTCTTGATTACTGTACTTTGTAGTATAGTCTGAAGTCAGGAAGTCTGATTCCTCCAGCTCCATTTTTTCCCTCAAGACTGCATTGGCTACTCAGGGTCTTTTGTGTCTCCATAGAAATTTTAAGATTTTTTGTTCCAGTTCTGTAAAAAATGCCACTGATAATTTGATAGGGATTGCATTGAATCTGTAGATTGCTTTGGGTAGTATAGCCATTTTCACAATATTGCTTCTTCCAATCCAAGGACATGGTATATCTCTCCATCTATTTGTATCCCCTTTAATTTCTTGCATCAGTGTCATATAGTTTTCTGCATACAGGTCTTTTGTCTCCCTAGGTAGGTTTATTCCTAGGTATTTTATTCTTTTGTTGCAATGGTAAATGGGAATGTTTCCTTAATTTCTCTTTCAGAAAATTTTGTCACAAGCTTTTTCTGCATCTATTGAGATCATATGATTTTTATCCTTCAATTTGTTAATATGGTGTGTTACATTGACTGATTTCTATATATTGAAGAATCCTTGCATTCTTGGGATAAACCCCACTTGATCATGGTGTATGTTCCTTTTAATGTGCTGTTGGATTCTGTTGGCTAGTATTTTGTTGAAGATTTTTGTATCTATATTCATCAATGATACTGGCTTGTAGTTTTTCTGTGTGTGACATCTTTGTCTGGTTTTGGTATCAGGGTGATGGTGGCCTCACAGAATGAGTTTGGAAGTGTTCCTCCCTCTGCTATATTTTGGAGGAGTTTGAGAAGGATTAGGTGTTAGCTCGTCTCTAAATGTTTGATAGAATTCGCCTGTGAAGCCATCTGGTCCTGGGCTTTTGTTTGTTGGAAGATTTTTAATCACAGTTTCAATTTCAGTGCTTGTGATTAGTCTGTTTATATTTTCCATTTCTTCCTGGTTCAGTCTTCGAAGGTTGTGCTTTTCTAAGAATTTGTTCATTTTTTCCAGATTGTTCCTTTTATTGGCATATAGCTGCTTGTAGTAATCTCGCATGATCCTTTGTATTTCTGCAGTGTCAGTTGTTACTTCTCCTTTTTCATTTCTAATTCTGTTGATTTGGCTCTTCTCTCTCTTTTTCTTGATGAGTCTGGCTAATGGTTAATCAATTTTGTTTATCTTCTCAAAGAACCAGCTTTTAGTTTTATTGATCTTTGCTATCATTTCCTTCATTTCTTTTTCATTTATTTCTGATCTGATCTTTATGATTTCTTTTCTTCTGCTAACTTTGGGGTTTGCTCCTATGTTGGGTGCATAAATATTTACAATTGTTATATCTTCTTCTTGGATTGATCCCTTGATTATTATGTAGTGTCCTTTTTTTGTCTCTTGTAATAGTCTTTATTTTAAAGTCTATTTTGTCTTATATGAGAATTGCTACTCCAGCTTTCTTTTGATTTCCATTTGCATGGAATATCCTTTTCCATCCCCCCACTTTCAGTCTGTATGTGTACCTAGGTCTGAAGTGGGTCTCTTGTAGACAGCATATGTACAGGTCTTGTTTCTGTACCCATTCAGCCAGTCTAGGTCTTTTGGTTGAAGCATTTATTCCATTTACATTTAAGGTAATTATCGATATGTATGTTCCTATTACCATTTTCTTAATTGTTTTGGGTTTGTTTTTGTTTTTGTTTTTTTTGCGGTACGCGGGCCTCTCACTGTTGTGGCCTCTCCCATTGCTGAGCACAGGCTCCAGATGCACAGGCTCAGCGGCCATGGCTCATGGGCCTATCTGCTCCACGGCATGTGGGATCTTCCTGGACTGGGGCACGAACCTGTGTCCCCTGCATCGGCAGGCGGACTCTCAACCACTGTGCCACCAGGGAAGCCCTGGGTTTGTTTTTGTAGGTCTTTTCCTTCTCTTGTGTTTCCTGCCTAGAGAAGTTCCTTTAGCATTTGTTGTAAAGCTGGTTTGCTGGTGCTGAATTCTATGAACTTTTGCTTATCTGTAAAAGTTTTAATATCTCGATTGAATCTGAATGAGATCCTTGCTGGGTAGAGTAATCTTGGTTGTAGGTTTTTCCCTTTCATCACTTTAAGTATGTCCTGCCACTCCCTTCTGGCTTCCAGAGTTTCTGCTGAAAAATCAGCTGTTAAGCTTATGGGGATTCCCTTGTATGTTATTTGTTGCTTTTCCCTTGCTGCTTTTAATATTTTTTCTTTGTATTTAATTTTTGATAGTTTGATTAATATGTGTCTCAGCGTTTCTCTTTGGATTTATCCTGTATGGTATTCTCTGTGCTTTCTGGACTTGATTGACTATTTCCTTTCCCATGTTGGGGAAATTTTCAACTATAATCTCTTCAAATATTTTCTCAGACCCTTTCTTTTTCTCTTCTTCTTCTGGGACCCCTATAATTCAAATGTTGGTCCATTTAATGTTGTCCCAGAGGTCTCTGAGACTGTCCTCAATTCTTTTCATTCTTTTTTCTTTATTCTGCTCCCAGGCAGTTATTTCCACCATTTTATCTTCCAGCTCGCTTATCCATTCTTCTGCCTCAGTTATTCTGCTATTGATTCCTTCTAGAGTATTTTTAATTTCAGTAATTGTGTTGTTCATCACCGTTTGTTTGCTCTTTAGTTCTTCTAGATCCTTGTTAAATGTTTCTTGTATTTTCTCCAGTCTGTTTCTGAGATTTTAGATCATCTTTACTATCATTACTCTGAATTATTTTTCAGGTAGGTTGCCTATGTCATTTTCATTTATTTGGTCTTGTGGGTTTTTAACCTCGTTCCTTTGTCTGTCACGTATTTTTTTGTTGTTTCTTTCTTTTGGTGGGTGGTGCTGTATTCCTGTCTTACTGGTTGTTTAGCCTGAGACGTCCAGCACTGGAGTTTGCAGGCAGTGGATAGAGCCAGGTCTTGTTGCTTAGATGAGGCCCTCCAGAAGGCCTCACTCCAATTAATATTCCCTGGGGTCTGAGGGTCTCTGTTAGTCCAGCGGTTTGACTCAGAGTGCTCACCACAGGAGCTCGGGCCCAACCTCCAGCCTGGGAACCAAGATCTCACAAGCTTTGTGGCCTGGTTAAAAAAAGAAAAGAAGAAAGAAAGAAAAAAAGGAGCAGTGCAATATCAAAGAATAAAAAACAAAATAAAATTAGCAAGATAAAACATATTAGGAAAAATAAAACTGTAATTGAAACAACTGCAATGAGGTAAATTAAAGCCACAACAGAAAAAAGAAAAATAAATAAAAGGGGGGAGGGGGAACAAGCCAAAAGGAGAGAACAATAACAAAGTATAAAGAATAAAATAAAACTAGAAAAATAAAAGATTTATTAGGAAAAATAAAAATATAAAAGAATCAACAACAATGAATCAACAAGGTAAAACACAACCCCAATCTAAAAGAGGAAAAAAGAAAAAAAAAAAGCCTTGACTATGGAGGCAGAGTTTAGGCAGGGGTGGAACTTAGGCAGAGGCGGGGTTTAGGGTGGGGCGGGACCTAGGCGGGTTGGGGGGGTGACGTTTGAGCGTGGGGCGGGGCAGCAGGGCCTAGGCGGGGCCTGTGCTTAGGACCTGCACGGAAGCAGAGAGGCAGCACGCAGAAAGGAGAACCTCTGTAGTGTGGGGTTCTGGAGTTTGGAGGTAGGGCCCTGAGTGAGGGTGTGTGAGCGGGGTTTAGGCCCACCGTGTTGGAGGGGGTCTCCGAGTGTAGAGGTCAGGCCCTGGTGGGGGTGTAGGGGCGGGGCTTGGGCTCTGCGTGGCAGGAAGGAGGTTCCGAGGGCAGAGGATCTGGCCTGGGAGCCCAACAGGCTTCCCGGTGCCTAAGTGGACAGGGAAAGCACTGGCTGCATTCCCTTCCGTTCCTTCGTGTCCCTCACCCCCACCTCCCCCAGGGTCTCCCCTGTCCCCGCTGGACCCCTAAGCGTGGGTGGGTCCCGCTGGGTGTAGGAACTCCTCCTCTCCTCCAGCCACCCTTTGGGGTGCTGGTCCTAGAGGTCCGGCCTTTACTTTTGCTCCCCCTCCCTCCCTTCCATTCCCTCAGGACCCACGTGGCTGGAGGGGGCCTCCGTGGGCAAAGGATCAGGCCCCAGGATCTCAGCAGGTTCCTGGGCGCCCAAGTGGGCAGGGGAAACCTGGCCATACTCCCTTTTGATCCTCTGCCCTCCCAGTGGTTCCCCAGTTTCTCCCTTGGGGCGTGGGATCCCTTCCCCTCCCCCAGCCACCCTTCAGGGGTTCCAGTTCTGTCCCACCTCCACTTCTCCTCCCCCTTCACTCCCCCCACACCCCATGTCCTACCCAGTCGCTGGGGGTTCCTCCCATCCCCTTAGGTGTCCGTGGTCCCCCACCGGTGCCTGGTAGGTGCCCTAATTGTGTGGAGATGCGAATTCCACATCCTCCTAGTACGCCATCTTGACTCTGCCCATCTATATACACTATTGATACTATGTATAAAATACGTAACTAATGAGAATCCACTGTATAGCACAAGGAACTCTACTCAGTGCTCTGTGGTGATCTAAATGGGAAGGAAATCCAAAAAAGAGGGGATATATGTATATATATAGCTGATTCACAATTTACAGTGTAAACACAGTATTGTAAAGCAACTATACTCCAATAAAAATTTAAAAACAAATAAAATAAAATTGTGGGTAAATTCTGTAAGTCGTACTACGGTCCCTGTAAATTGGAGCACATGATACAATTTAGGAAGATCTAGCTGCCTCCAGGGCTCACATTTGTTTTTCTTCATGCCTGCTGGTCCTGTTCTCCTATAATGCAGACATGAGACTGATAACATAGGATGGGGAAGGAAAGAAGGATATGCCCAGGAAAGCAAGAATTAATGGAATAGATAATTTTTATTTATTTTTCTTGTTGGCTTATTTTTTCTTTAATCCCATCAAGGGTCACATATAGGTATTCATTAAAGGATAATGGAAATAGTAATTATAGACATGAAAGTTATGATTCACAAAGTTTAATGATGAGAAAAAGAATGTTGGCATACCATTCATATTTAGAAAGGTAATCACTAAGTATAATGAGTTTTCAAAACTTGCCAGTTGACAAGGAGGCGATAACATTATCATTATTTTCAGGAAATACTTCATTCTGAGAAAACCTCTGCAGGAAAACAATCTTGTAGTTAAAAGAGAATTTAGTTAGACATCCAGATACAAATGTCTAGAGATATTATAAATGTTAAGGGGGATATATAATAGAACAAATATTTTTGTTTGCAGTGTAAAAAACCACATATGTATTAACCCCAACAATAAATATGTGGGACCCATATCAAAAACTGCCAAATTTTACTGAGGGATATGAGTCTTAGAAAAATGGAGGGACTACCATGTGAAGGGATTTGGAGTCCTTAACCTAATTTCCTTTCCCCCTACGATAAGGTCAGAGATTGTTTTGAACCCCCAACAGTTACAGTGCAGGACTTCAGAGAATCTTTGCAGGATGCCTCTTTCCCATTTGCTCTGTCTGGAGTGTCTAGATGTGTGTGCATTATATATACATATATGTACATACACACATACATGCGTGCACACACAGAAATGTGTGTATATTTATATACATACATATAAAACCATAACTATGGAAAGATGTACACCTAAAGGTTTAAAAAATCTATATGCAGTAGATTTATAGTGACATTTGTTTTCTTCTTTGTAGTTTTTCCATTTTCTGCAATAAGACTATATTATATATTACTTCTATAATCAGAAAAGAAGTATTTAAAATCAACTTCAAATTGGACAGAACAGTTTTAGACTCTCAGGTGCTTATGCCTAAGTTCTCCCTCTCAAGCCTGTATCACTACCCACCTGATGGCAGTCATCAAAATTCAGTCATCAAGTTCGAGGCGCTTGGGGGTCCAGGCTTCATAAATCTGGCCTATTTCAGTGGCAGCACAGGTCACAACTGGGAAGCTTAAAATCTACATAGCTGAAATGAAAGTATGACTTAGCAATGTCTTGGAGTTCCAGATGCTAAGACACGAGTTCAGTGACAGGGTGCTATTCTTCTCTTGGGCAACTGGTTTATCAGGTGCTGGTTTTTATTCCCCTCTTTCCTCAGAGTGAAATTCATGTCACATCTTTTCCAACTCCATATGATCTTAAAGTATGTATTTTGGGAATATATAATATTTTGCTTGCTCATAGTTTCTCTTTGACCTGATTATCTTTTTATTTTGGCATTATTCTACTGTATTTTATGTCTCTCTATATAATCTGCCTGAAATCATTTTGGAAGAGAAAGGACACAAAAATCAAACTAAACAGAGTCAGGAACACACTGAGTTCCTCAGGGCCTTCCCAAGACTCTGGGAGCTCCCTAAGAAGCGCCACTCAGTGCAGGGGAAAGAATTAAGTGGGGAAAAGAAGACCAGCTTCCAAACATGCCCTTCTCACAAGTGAGGCCTGAGTCAACTTGCTTAGCTTCGCTGGACCTCAGTGTATGGAAGGTTTGCTTTCTTCCCCCATATTCTTTGGAACTTCCTCTTGTCCTGGTTTCCCTGACTTGTAAAAGCCATACACATTACCTGCCATAAAGTAAGTGTGGATGATGAGGGTCACCATTTAACAAATGTTCTACCCGGATGTGTATGTTGGGCAGTATGGGACGTTAAAATTTTCATACTTTTTACCCTAAAACCCAACTTCTCTGAGTTAATTCTGAGAATTTCTTTCAAGACCTAATATCAAGATATTTATAGCAGGTTCATTCCTAATGGCAAAAAAATTTGATACCAGATAAATATTCAACTATAGGGAACCAGGATAAGTAGTTTCTCAAATGTAATTTAAAAATTCTAAATATTAAGATGAGGTAGAAATGGGGAAAATAATATGTATAATAAAAACAAAAGAAAACATAGAACTAAATTGTATAAATACATATGTATATACACATTATATACATATATACATGTATGTGTATATATACACATTATATACATACATATATATACATATATATACATATATAGTCAGTATGACTGCACAGGAATTTAAATGGCTGAGTTTGAAGTAGAGTTATAAGTATATTTTGGGGGTATGACAGGTAGGAAAAAACTTAAATGATTATTGCTAGTATCAAGTCGTTGATTGCTTTGAACATTTAAGTTCAGAACTTCGGATACACTTTTACTTATGCAAGTGTTAGTGCCCATAAATGTATTCAAACCATAAATTCTTCATCCATGGATCTGATAATCATTTGAGAAAATGTCAGCGTAAATTATTGCCTCATGAAAAACTGGGCAACTTCTCTCACGGATTTAACAGTTTTCAGCTATTTTTGGCTTTAACAGGACTAAGTTTTTTCCAAGAGTTCTTTTGCTTCTGCTGCTTATTCTTCACTGTATGTCATAATTCTATGTTTGTAGCAAAATAATCATTTCTGTAGCAACCAACTGGGATGTCTCAAGGAGAAGATTATGACTTCAGGAAAGGAATAAACAATAGGAGAGAATGAATAATGAAAATAATCATGATTCTTATTCTCAGTAAGAATAGAATATTAGGATGAGAAAGTATCCTACAGGTCTTTGAGAATTTTTGCAGCCTTAAAAATACTACTTCAGCCAGTTTTCCAGGAGACGTCAGTTATTCCAGGAGGCAAGCTCCTCTTATACCACAGAGCACTGTATGCATAAAAGAGGTGAGGGATGGAGGGAAGCCTAATAAAGTGTCCATAACACTTTGATTTACTATTGTGTATTAGAAAGAAATGCATAGGTATATGTAAGTACACTACGGGGGCAGAGCTGAACTACTCTTTTTTAATTTACTCTTTTTCTAGAACAAAAGGAATTCATGGGGAGTAGGACAGAAAGAGTAAGCCATTCGAAGACTTTGTTTAAATGAAGCAGGGATTAATTTGGTCTGCACTTTTTTTTTTGAGTATGAATATTACTGTATTTATTCTCATAGAGGCAATTTTTCTATAGCTTGAACAGTGAAAAAACATTCTGGGTGAATCAGAAATACAAAACAGTTATCGATAGAATGTACTTGTATCATCTGTATTTTAGAGCAAGTATTACATAGTAAAGTGATTAATAACATGGCCTATGGGGGGCAACCCTAAATGTGTAGCACTTCAACATATAACAACTTGCATGTTCCACAATTTGCCCTTTGGGCTCTACACTAGATCTATCTTTGTTGTCAGTTACCTCAGCCAGCCAACCAACATGCAGTTGGCCAATTCTGAGGAAAGATAGCCCCGCAGAACACCGGGAAATGTTTTTTGAATTTGTTTTCATTGTGGTATATGTTATAGATGGTAAAATGCACATATCTGAATTGTATAATTCTAGGACTTTGACGAATGTGTGTGTCCAGGTAACCACTACCCAAATCAAGATAGACATTTCTATCACCCCAGAAAGCTCCCTCATGCCTGGTTCCTCCCCTCTTGCCTCTACCAAGGTAACCACCGTTCAGATTGCTTTCACCTTAGATGAGTTTTGCCTGTTAAAAAACATTGTATAGGGCTTCCCTGGTGGCGCAGTGGTTGCGCGTCCGCTTGCCGATGCAGGGGAACCGGGTTCGCGCCCCGGTCTGGGAGGATCCCACGTGCCGCGGAGCGGCTGGGCCCGTGGGCCATGGCCACTGAGCCTGCGCGTCCGGAGCCTGTGCTCCGCAACGGGAGAGGCCACAGCAGAGGGAGGCCCGCATACCACAAAAAAAAAAAACAAAACAAAACAACAAAAAAAACCATTGTATAAATGGAATCATAAAGTATATATTCTTCTGTGTCTAGCTTCTTTTGTTCAACAGTTTTTGAGATTCATCCACATGGTTACATATATCAGTAATTTCTGCCTTTTTATTGCTGAGTAGTATCCCATTGTATGAATGGCTCATTTTAATTTGTGCATACTGATTGATCATTTGTGACCTGTCTCTATCATATAAATTGTAAACCACAAGCCAGCCTGCTAATATGACCTATACTTCTTCTCTCATCTAATGATCAATATTTTGCATTTCTAAGCATTAAAATGATGTTAAAACTCTATAATTTGGACTGATATAAAAAGCCAAAAGGAAAGAATTTTTTTTTTTTTTTTTTTTTTTTTTTTTTTT